>NW_005842004.1:1002429-1016932 GCF_000455745.1 Alligator sinensis
CGACATTCAGGACGGACAACTGAGTTAGGGAATGTCTGGAAGAGCTGGATGTGTTCAAATCAGCAGGTCCAGATGCTCTCCACCCCAGGGTTCTGAGGGAATTGGCAGGGTTTATCAAGGGGCCCCTGGCATGGCTTTATGAGTGCTCGTGGTGTTCTGGCCAGGTGCCAGATGACTGGAAGAAGGCCAGTGTGGTCCCCATTTTCAAAAAAGGGAGGAGGGAGGACCCAGGGAACTATAGGCCCGTTAGTCGTACTTCAATCCTGGGGAAGCTCTTTGAGAAGATTATCCAGGAGCACATGTGTGAAGGACCAGCAGGGGAGATGATGCTCAGGAGGAACCAGCGTGGGTTCATTAGGGGCAGGTCCTGTCAGACCAACCTAATTGCCTTCTACGATCAGGTCACAAAATCAGTGGATGCAGGTGTCACAGTGGATTTAGTTTTTCTGGACTTCAGGAAGGCCTTTGACACTGTCTTCCACCCCATTCTCATTAAAAAGCTAGGCGACTGTGGCACTGATGCTTACATAGTCAGATGGGTCGCAAATTGGCTGAGGGGCCACACCCAGAGAGTGGTGGTGGATGGGTCATATTTGACCTGGAGGGATCTGGGCAGTGGAGTCCCCCAGGGCTCAGTCCTCGGGCCCGCACTGTTTAACATCTTCATTAGCAACTTGGACGAGGGGGTGAAAAGCATCCTGTTCAAATTCGCTGACAACACCAAGATTTGGGGCAAGGTGGGCACGCTAGAAGGGAGGGACAGGATACAGCTGGACCTGGATAGGTTACAGGGGTGGGCAAATGAGAATAGGATGGGATTCAATACTGACAAGTGCAGGGTACTGCACTTGGGCAGTAAGAACCAGCAGCATACCTATAAGCTGAGGAACTCCCTTCTCGAAAGCACAGTGGCAGAAAGAGATCTTGGAGTCATTATTGATTCCAAAATGAACATGGGCTGCCAATGTGAGGACGTGGTCAGTAAGGCTAACCACACCTTGTCATGCATCCACAGATGCATCACAAACAGGGCCAAGGAGGTGATCCTCCCCCTCTATGCGACACTGGTCAGGCCACATTTGGAGTACTGCATCCCGTTCTGGGCGCCGCACTTTTGGAGGGATGTGGCCAGCATTGAGAGCGTCCAGAGGAGGGCCACTCACATGATCCAGGGACAGCAGGGCAGACCCTATGAGGAGAGGCTATGGGACCTGAACCTGTTCAGCCTCCACAAGAGAAAGCTGAGAGGGGACCTGGTGGCTGTCTATAAACTTATGAGGGGGGACCAGCGGGGAATGGGAGAAACCCTGTTCCCCTGAGCACCTCCTGGAGTAACAAGGAATAAGGGCCATAAGTTGTTTGAGAGTAGGTTCAGGCTGGACATTAGAAGGCACTACTTCACAGTCAGGGCGGCTAGGATCTGGAACCAACTTCCAAGGGAAGTGGTGCTGGCTCCTACCTTGGGGGTCTTTAAGAGGAGGCTTGATAATTACCTAGCTGGGGTCATATGAGCCCAGTATTCTTTCCTGCCCATGGCAGGGGGTCAGACTTGAAGATCTACTTACGTCCCTTCCAACCCTACTTCTATGCATCTATTTAAATTCTGCCAAAACAAATGTCATTTCAAAATCTAGAGCCTGTTTTTGGCAATCTCATATTAAACATGTTTAAACAGCAGGCTTAATAGTTAACAAGATCAGAGTTTCCAAAGACTTTTATGAGAACCTGCAAATTATCAGTGAAAATGTTTGTCACATTTTCAGTGACTTGATTGTATAATAAACTGCAATTCAATGCTTTTTATATATAAAAAAAGAAAAACGGATACAAACCCAACATTTTGACAGCAACCTGTCTGCTTCAGTGCTGCAGTTTCATGAAAAGACATCACTTAAAAAAAATTCTGGCACATGATAAGGCAGAGAATTGCATTCTACATGTTCCTTAAACAGCTGATAGCACAATTCAGTTCAACAGAGTGGTAAAGAAAGAGAAGTCCCCCAAAACAGGTGTTACCAATTACTGTATCAATTTTGTACACAATCACACACACAAATCTATTCAAATAGTCAACAAAAATAAATCACTGAGGAATCTAGATATGTAAGCAACCATCATCTTAAATCAAAGCATAAATGACAGAGTAAATGAAATGTTACAATTCATGTTCCATTTTCAAAGTACATAAACATGGACTTCAAAACCAAACAAGCTTATTAAAGTTGACTGTGATGGAGCCAGACCAGTTTTTGTGGGGACTCAAAACAGCCTTATTATTCGTCTGTTCACTGTTCACATAAAGTTCTGTATATTACAAAAAATAGGGTTAAAAGTCCCTGGAAGTAATTAAGGTCTGCTGAAGCAATATAGAAAATCCTTTCTTTCTCTCAATGAAGCAGATGGCCAGGGGTATATTGTCTAATGATGAAAATGTGCCAGTCTGATGCTGACCATCCAAGATCATGTTTCTTCACAGATAATGATCTGAACTAGGAAGGCAAAAGAATTTAGACACAAAGAAAGAGAATTAACTGAGTTCAGATCTCTATGAATATATGCAAAATAATGAATAATTAAAAATATTATAAAGTGATTGTACTTCCCAGGTTTGGCAAAAAAAGAGGGAAATTATAAAGCACCATAAATCAGACAGTTTGGTGTTGTTTCTTGCCTGGCTCAAAGCAGAAATCAGTGGAAACTTGACCACAGGGAAAACAATTCTGACAAATGCCCTAACTTGGTATTTTCTTGGACTAGCTATGTTTTTTTTTTATTTTTATCCAAAGCAATCTAACTTGCAGTAACCATATGAAATTTGCAGATAAGCTTTGTCTCACCTTTGCATAAAGAATCAGGGGATTTCCACCTTCTCTTCCCAACCCAGCTGGGGTTCCACGGAAAAGTCAAAACAATGGTCACCATGACACTTTTACTTTATGGTACACTGATATATTGAGTAGGAGAGACAGTAAGAAAGTTTAGCACAGAAGGCCCTAATAAACGGCTATAATTTTGGGAGGATGGAAACTACTTAGGGCCAAGATAGAGTTGACATCCAGAAGCCAGTACAATCTGTGAATTAGATGCAGTAATAGAGGATAATGCTTAAGATAACTTCAGATTTTCAGTTTCACCACTCTCTTCCCACAGGTTTTTCTATTGCTGAAAATAATTTGGGCTAAAATGTTTCTAATCTGATAAGTAAATGAAACTCTGAGAAATCCTCTTCTCCTATGAACCAGTAGAATTATTTCAGTGTTAAGAGAATGCCCAGATCAGCTGTGTAGTTGCAGTCTCTGATAAAAGGATGGAGGTCTGCACATGTTAATGTGTAGAACTAACATGCCATCTGCTGTAACAGGCTCTTTCCCATCCTTTGCTCCTCTTCATGTACATGTTTGGCTTTATAATGAGTCTTCTACTTTCATCGCCAAGATTACTGCCTTCTTTGGGGAACAATTACTGCCACAACAATACACCATGATTCTTGAGGCAATTGCCATGAACTTGCCATGAAGCCAGTCATGAAACTTTTCTAAAAACAAATGGGCATTTTCAGAGCATGTCTCTACTTAGATGGTATCTAAAGGCAGGTAAACTTTTATTGTCAGTGCTTGAACAACTGACAGAAAGACTTGTATTGAAATGGCAGATTTCCAGCTTGTTTTTCCTTATGGTATATTTCACATTATACATGTAATTAGCACCATCAATGCTGCTAGGCACATTAGCTATGTTTTGTGAATCAAAGAATATGTAGGGTATATTGGTTTTGTATTATTAGTCTAATTGATATAGTTGATAATAGTACTGGCATTATTGATCAGGTACATTCTGGACAAGCTTTAGAAACATTCCAGTTGTGAAATGAGACTTGGATTTTTCAAACAAACCTCACAGAATTAGATTGTGGACTCCTGGTGAAAGATACTCCTTTTTGCCCTTTTGAAAATCCCAGTGTAATTTCTCAGCTGGTTGTGAAGATTCACAATCTCTGACCTAGCTCTATCAATGGGCAATGCACTGGATATCACAAGAGGTGAAAGAGTGGAAGGAATATTTCCCTTTTCATAGCCAAACCAGGCACTTTCAAAAGCAACTGATGTAACCTAAAGGGAGAAAGAATGAGAAGATTCGAACATTAGCTAGGCATCCACCCTTTTCCCTTTTTATACCTTTAGGTCTGCTCCTTCCCCTAAAGAGCTTCTGCACCTCACATGGCTGCACACTTATTTCACAGCATCATTTGTGCTGCTTTGCCCCTTCACACAACATAATTTCTCAGATTACCAGGATGCTGGATTTGTTCCTGCTTAGACTACTAAGGGAAAGCTACAATTGTTTCCCTTTGGCTGTTTCCCCTTTTTGTCATATCTTGGTGTTTTAATTTACTGTGTACAAAATAGGTATAAGTCACACATCCAAATTAATCAAGGAATCTATATTTTCTACACCCAGACAAGGGGTTGAATCAATTTTCTAGTACTGTTATTGGAAATATATCTCTAAATAGAAAGCCCTGCTGCAGTCAAGCTGTTCTTTCATTTTTTATTCTGGGTGTTTGAAATATGAGGCTGGATCAAGTTTTCTTTCCCCTTACCAACTGATTTTTTCTCTTTGAGTAGGACTACCATGTCCTAAATATTCCACAAATGAATTGTAGTGTTAATACTGGCTTGTTTTCCTTAAATCTGTTTCAATTGCTTTTTGTCCTGGGTACACATGCAAATGGTGTGTCTGGGAGTGATAACTTCCAGTGCAAACTGCCTGGAGTTTATTCAGGTATGGTGATTACACATGTAGGTGCACCTAGTGATGTTATGTTAAATCTCAGGTCTCCTTTATGCAGTTTGACTTGGAGCCTCAGACAAACTCTCACTCTGACTGGGAATTTTCTTCTTTTCATTTCTTCTAGTCTCTTCTAAGACTGTGCATGTAAATGCAGATTTTTTTTGTACCCTAAAGTCATTTGCCAGCTGTTCCTAATGGATGGTCTGAATGAAAAGTGAAAAATATAAGCAGGCTTCTGGCTAGAAATGACCTGTCTGAAATGTCATGAAGCTTAGTGATCTGGTAGCATTTTCCTACCCACTTTACACTGATATTGCAAAGATGTAAATGAAACAAAGTACAAGCAATAGAAAATGAGACCCACAGACCAGAACCTTGTTCTCTCACAATCCATAGCAAAACTTCCATTGACTGATACTAAATCAGGATTTGTCTGTAATGGCCAGATGTTCAAGAGTTCCTTGCACAGTGGCCACATCTACATGAGTGGTGGACTGCAGAGTTGTTACTGAGCAGTCATTTAATACTGGCATAATTCCAGTACTTGCTTCTGGTATTATGCAAGTATTAAATGACTGCTCAGTAACCAGTGTTACTATGCAGTACTGTCGCCACATGTTTTGTTTTTTTTTAATGCTACTGCGCAGTAGCAATGACCTACTACTGCACAGTAACATCGTTACTATTGCACAGTAGCATCACGTCATGGTTAGCAACCAGCAGCATTACTGCACAGTAACAATGAGCTTGTTACTACTGCATAGAAGCATCTCATGTAGATGCACCCAGTGATGACCAAAGTATACTGGGCTCTGGCTGCATATACTAAACATACAAAATGTATCCGCATATTGTGGTGTGCACTGCTGCACAGTTACTAATCATGAGTAAATTTGCTACTTACATTTGCAGGTAGCAAATTTACTTATGATTAGAACCAAGTACTGTGCAGTAAGTGTATGCACTTGTAGACATGGATGCTTACTGCATAGTAATTAGCTGTACTGCACAGTAAATCATCTCGTGTAGATGCACCCAGTATTCAGTAAAGATCTTAAATGCAAGCATAATTTTAAGCGTTCTTCATGAATGAAAATATTTATGTAGTTAAATTATGTATTTTTAAGTGCTTTGCTAGATTAGGGATTATACTGAGAGATCAACAAGTTTTAAATATGTCCTAATAGGCATGTTCTAGACTACCTGAGATTGATACTCATTTAAATATCATCTCATATTCTCACTTACACATCGTAATGAATGTGTCCCCATTTGTGTGTGTCTAAGGTAGTTTAAATTTACTCTCGTACTTCTGAAAAAAGGATTGTGGCAACCAAAGGATATGGTTGATTTAAGCAGACTTCTTTCTTCTCTTTCCTGTATAAATCAGACTAATTTATATTCACTTAGATTGACAGGCATCTGGCTAAATGAAGAAGAAGTAATTCACTTAGAATCATTTGGTTAAAAAAAAAAGCAGTATCTGTATTCTGTTACACCTGCTCTGCCAAAATAAAAACGTGGATACATTTTGTAGAATAAAATTTGGAATAAATATAAAATAAGTTGTCATCTTTATTTATCTCAGGAAAAAACCTTGAGTTCCTGAAATTATTTATTCCTACAATGAGTCATTTATGAGTGAGTCACATATCATGGAAAAGTAGGCAATAACTTATGGAAAACAGACTTAAGCATAGAGACTGAAGGGCATATAATCATTTACTGAATGGGCTTAATGGCAACATGGTTGTCTGTGCTAGTTTTATAAGTGGTTTTTACCAGATGCTTTATTCCAGTATTCTCTTGATTAAGAAAATGAAAGTTAACATGCAATAAAAAGTAAGAGTTTCCTTGTTCACCATTAGATTTTTAATGCTTTTTTAGTTCAAAACTGAATCTAGGGATAACTGTAGATGCATATCCATACTGACTCTCTCTCATACCAAAGTGAATTTAGTGAAAACAGTGTCCATCCAGCTCTGAAAATGTCTGAACCATTGCTTGATTAAAATATTATTAAATTTGCTACCAAAACAACAAGTTATCCAAATAAATGTATGCTTACATTTCTGAAATATGGACTATTCTGAACTTCTGTTATGTATACCTGTTTTCAGACCTAAAACAATGGTAGTGTAACCTTTGTATATGGGATATAATGGAATAAAATTATAAAAGAAGTAATGAATTTGCATGGAAACATTACTCTAGAATTCTAATGGAACAAAACCAGTTGTTTTTTGAAGTTGTAAATGAAGATTTATCTGGAAAAGGTTTTGGCCATGAATACTATGATTTGTTACATTTAAAGCAAAAACACAACCAAAAAGTTATTCTATACTTGTTCAAATGTAAAGGAAAATTTAAGAATTATCCTTTTAAATTTGAATAGCAGATCTTGTTTTCAATAGTCAGGTCTTCCTATGGGTCTGAGGGAAAGCAAGCAGAATTATCAGTGTAGAAATACTTTTTTGAGATCTGCTATATGGAATCTAAAAGACACAGATGACTAGAAAAAAATTGCTCTCCTCTGTAGGAAATGGCAGAATTGACCAGGGATATGCTCTTGATATCAATGACTGGCTGTTTAAAGGGTGCTTTCATTTTGTGCTTTAACGGTAGAAGGGCAAAAGCTTACAAGGCTAGCTAGGAATCTTTGCTTAATTAATTTAAACATTTCTATTTATAGAAGTATTCAAAAGGGAAAAAGGAGAAAAAGAAACCTGCATCCAGAGATTGGATGACAGATTCGAACAAGAGATTTCTTTCCAAAATGACAGAATATAAATGATTCTCTGTATTTGGTAAGATTACATATTGGAGCCTGCATAGTGGTCTGTAGTAAATAACCTGTATCTGTGATAGTGATCATTCTGTATTGCATTCCCAGAAAATCCTCCTTATATTGCTATAAAGTCACTATGAGATGATACAGGTCTAATTTAAACATCCATTTTAAG
Source organism: Alligator sinensis (assembly GCF_000455745.1). Lineage (NCBI taxonomy): Eukaryota > Metazoa > Chordata > Crocodylia > Alligatoridae > Alligator > Alligator sinensis. The sequence goes on from NW_005842004.1 coordinate 1,010,184, forward strand.
TGTTACAGGAAACGTTTCCTCTTAAAAACTATGGTCATCCTGGAGGTGTATAAACAAATATCTTCTTTCATTCAGAAGTCTATGGGTAACAAGAGAGATTGCTACTGAGAGAATCTTTTTCTTTTATTTCAAACAAAACAACAACAAAACAGCAATTTGTTATTTGAAATACCAAGAGGTAGAGCATTTGACAGCTCAGAGGATTTGCTAATGAGATTTACAGCCTTTCATCTTAAAGTCACCAACTCAAATCCAATTTACGAGTGAAATAGTGCCATGAACAGATGTGTGGCAAGAATGATGGAAAGGAATGGTGCCAGGCTTATGTCTGACATTAGACTTATCCTGTCAGCACGGGATGGCTCAGATAGACGGGGTGGCTTTAAAAGAGTTGGGAGAGTAAGGAGCTGAACCATGGGATATCAAGCAGTGTTAATGACCACATAGGTAGCAACCAAGTTGGGGGTTAGTCTTAACCACGTTCCCTGATGTGTACATAACATTTTTATGAAAGTAATTGCAGGTGACTTCCTACATGGTGTATCAGCAGCAATTATAAAATAGAACAATTCATTCTAACCTGGTGAGCAGAGATTGGACCTCTGTGTGTTTCTGCATCTTTCTCCTCACTGATTTTAGGGGCTCATGTAAGAAAATGCCTGTAATTTTTTTTGTCTTTGTCTCCAACCTTCTGGCCACTATTCCTTCTTTTCCCAGCAAATAAACATGCAAAGAAATAATTCGCAAATGCTATACATCTAGATGAAGAACTTTAACTTTTAATATTTTTCATGGAAAAAGAGAGCCTTTTTTCATAAATAATTTCCCTATGTTTTGATTAGCTCTATTCACAATTTGCCTTAAAGCTGAATTTATTTTAATGTTACAGTCTCTGAAGTCATGTGATCCTGTGCTTCAAACAACAACAACAACAAAAGCGTAACAATCCAATAATCCCATATCCTATTTTGTACCAAATGTAGATTTTTTTTCTTTTGACTTTAGATGGAAGGTTGAAATAGGAGAAAAATCCTTTTTAAAGACATGATTTTGAGTAAGTGCCCCCAATGTACAAGTTCTGGATATAATGACATTGGTTTCCCTCATTCCATTGCTAACACCCCTAGCTTGCATCATTTTGGGTAGACTCAGGCAACAGGCAGAAAACCTTTGTGTTGAAGAGATTCATGGTCAAAAATAGATGTTATATGATTACATGTATGACTACATTTGAAATGTTAGCAGCTTTGATAAGTCTGTCCACCCTGTGTAATTATATACTTGATTATTTTTCAATAGCATTCTTTTGTAGTGCTATGGCTTTAATCTTGCCTACTTTGTTTCTATCTCTTTTCCCATTTACAGTGTCAAACTAAATATTCTGCAATGTGAGAGTTAACCTGCTCACTGTGACAGCGTAATCAATTAATCCCCTTTAGCCTTCATGCCCATCTTCCCATTGGTTAACTTGTAAACATGTTGTAGGTCAAAAGGCATTTTCAACAAGGTCTGCAATCTTGTTCAGTGGTTTATTCATTAGTTTAGAAACAAAACCCGTTAACTTTAATTTTCAGTCACCAGCACGGTCAATAAAGACCCACTGTATGGTCAGAAAATAACAGCTAACTTTTATGCAGTATCAAACAATTCATCCATTATATCTTAATAAAAGCAACATTTTTAATACCTACCATACATCTGAATACAGTTATCAGAATAATTACATTGTATTGGCAATATAGGAACATAAGACATAGGAGTAGAAGGGAGCTACTAGGTTCTGTGAGTTCTTGTCCTTTAATTTGTTTCATGGCTGCCACCAATGCTGCTAAGAATGAGGTTTAGATAAAGAACCCCACAGCCATTTTTAAACCCACAGGGACTAAATATATACAATGGTGAGGTGTTTTAATTAGAATGGCTCTAAGGAAACTGCTCTAATTAAAATGAGCCCCCCAACACATGTATAGGCAACCGATATTAGAAGAGATATGACAAAGTCCTATGCATACCAATGAGCTGTATTCTTTTAAGGGAAAGAAAATACCTATTGATAGCTTAAATAGGTTAGAATGCTGTCTGCTTCTTTGATGTTTCTGTTAAAAAATCTATTGTTTTTCACTACTTACAAGTGGCCTATGAAGTTTTACATAAATCAATATTCACTCTTAGCATTCTACCTTAAAAAAAAGAGGTGGATGGGGAGCATGGGTGGTAAGGCAGGGGCACTACTTGAAGGTCAATTGTCATAGTTCTCTCGCTGTTCTGGGGTGGATTATTCTTGTTTTGGTCTTTTATCTGTCTGCATTCTTCAGTCAGTCACAGGCTGATGTTTTCCTTTTTCACAGACACAATCTCACCCATTCTCTCACACATACAGCATACAAAGGTCAAACACTTGTGTCAAGCTACAGAGCAATACAAAATGGAGTTTCTTCAGGCAATGCAAAACTCAAGGCAATACATAAGATTAAAAGCAATAGGCAAAACGTCTATGTGTATAACATGTACACTCAAGAAGAGTTGGGAGCAAGCAAATGTGTGAATAAGCTGTGGCAGCCATGTGGATTGTTCTCCACCACATGCTTGGCAGCAGAAAGGACTGGAACAGAGGTGCCAGCTTATCCCCAAAAATCCCGGCACATGGTCCAAAACAGATTTGGGATACTTGGAGGAACCACAGCTGAAGCCATGTAGTGCATTCTGTATTGTGCACGGGGCAGCAGTTACAGCAATAGGGACTGGGACAGAGGTGCCAGCATCTCCCAGACCAGCTTGGCACACACCACACAACAGATCATTTGCCTGTGGCTGCAGTTCCTCCATGTAGCTCAAAGCTGTTTTGCACCATGCGCTGGGCAGGTTGGGGACATGTTGGCACCTCTCTATCTTGCTCACTTTCTTGCTGCCACAACTCCTCCACATGTCTGAAAACACGCTTCACTTTGGGATGCTCCTTGAAGTCTGCAGGGTCCCAGAGCTTGGTGGGCTGAATCTGGTTCATGGGCCAGAGGTTGATGACCCCAGCTATAAAACATAAGTCAAAGACCCTCACATAATTTCTGCATCCTTATCATAATATCTACTTCTCCATCATATCCCTGCATAAATTATTCCAGTGATTAGTAATACTAAAGAAAACATACATGACACTCAACAAACCCGTGGTTTGTAACAATCAGTAACTGATGATAATCAACTTCCAGTATTTCTAACCAATGATTTTATACCTTTAGTAAGTATAAAATCATAGAAAATAAGGGTTGGAAGAGGCCTCAGGAAGTCATGTCATCCAACCCCCAGCTCAAACAGGACCATGCCTAACTAGATAATCCCAGTTAAGGTTTTGTCTACCCGGGTCTTAAAAACCTCCAACGATAGAGATTCTAGAACCTCTCTAGGTAACCTGTTCCAGTGATTTACTACCCTTCTACTGAGAAAATTTGTCCTAATATCTAACCTAAACTACCCTTGCTGGAACTTGAGACCATTGCTCCTTGTTCTGTCATCTGCCAACACTGAGAACAGTTCAGCTCCATTCTCTTTGGAACCTCCCTTCAGGTAGTTGTAGGCTGCTATTAAATCTCTCTTCAGTCTTCTCTTCTGCAGATTAAATAAATCCAGTTCCCTCAGCCTCTTCTCGTAAGTCATGTGCCAAGGCCCCTAACCATTTTTGTTGCCTGCTGGTGGATTCTCAAATTTATCAACATCCTTTCAGAAGTGGAGGGCCAAAAACTGGACACAGTACTCCAGATGTGGCCTCATCAGTGCTGAATAGAGGGGAATAATCACTTCCCTTGATCTGCTGGTAACGCTCCTAGTAATGCAGCCCAGTATGCCATTAACCTTTTTAGCAACAGGAGCACACTGTTGCTCATGTTCAGCTTACTGTCCACTATAACACCCATGTCCTTTTCTGCAAAGCTGCTACTTAACCAGTCAATCCCCAGCCTGTATTGGTGCATAAGATTGTTCCATTGTAGGTTCAAGACTTTGCACTTGTCCTTATTGAACCTCATGAGATTTCTCTTCATCAATTCCTCCAATTTGTTGAGGTTTCTCTGAATCCAAGGCCTACCCTCCAGTGTATCTACTCCTGCCCCCAGCTTGGTGTCATCCACAAAGTTGTTCAGGGTGTACTCTATCCAAGCTTCCAGGTCATTGATGAAAATATTGAACCCAACCAGTCCCAGGACCAACCTTTGGGGCACTCCACTTGAAACTGGCTGCCAACTGCCAACTAGATATTGAGTCATTGACTAGTACCCTCTGAGCCTAACTATCCAGGCATTTTTCTATTCACCTTACAGTCCATTCATCCAACCCATATTTCCTGAGCTTGCTTGTGAAAATGTTGTGGGAGACCATATGAAAAGCCTTGCTAAAGTCAAGTTATATAATTTCCACTGCTGTCTCCTATGCATCCACAGAACCAGTCATCTTATCATAGAAGGCAATCAGGTTGTTCAGGCATGATTTGCCCTTGGTGAATCCAGGCTGACTGTTACTAATCACCTTCTTCACCTCCAGGTGCTTAGAAATGGATTCTTTGAGGATCTGCTCCATGATTTTTCCAGGGACTGGGATGAGGCTGATAGGTCTGTAGTTCCCTGGATCCTCCTTCTTCCCTTTCTTAAAGATGAGCACTATATTTGCCCTTTCCCAGTCATCTGGGATTTTACTTTAGACTTAAATATTTTTAGTGAAATGATCCTTTTCATGTGTCTAATTATACAGTTAATGAGTGTTTGATGAAAATTAACTATAAGCTTTGGAGATGAGGCCCTGAAATGAAGAAAGCAGGAAAACCTATGATTCAAAATATGACAAGTGCTTTGGGCATACTTTTTTGAGAAATTGCCTTTTTGACAGCTCTTTTTCAATGATATATAACATACTGTCATTTTGTTATGTTCAATAATAGTTCAAGTAGTCCAATATGTACTAAATCAACTTTAACCTGATATTTCAGCTCACTTCATTTTAAAGTTCTAGTGCTACTTCCAGCAGTTCCATCGAGGTTCAAGGAGACTTGAATATTGTTTTCAAAGCACATAGTGATGCAGGCCATAATGTATGCCTTTAAATATTTCATTTTTGGTTTTGTGGCTTATCTGTTTAAACTGCTATTTATAATTTCTAGACACACTCTACTGTATATGTTTCTTAGGACAAAGAAAACAAGTACAGGTAGCCCCAGCTTAGCATTTTGAACTGGTTCCAGAAAAAACAAGTGTTAAGCGGAACTGTGCTAAGTGAAACTCATTTCCCCATAGGAATTAATATAAATAGAAATAATTGGTTACTGCTGCTTCTCACCACCACCATCTCTCTAGCCCTATGTGCCAGCCTGGACCCACTCCTGCTGCCCCACCCTGGGCCTCCACCATCCCAGGCACTGGCGCGGGCACCGCACTCATGCTCCCCACCCCCAACTCACTGCTTCTTACCACCACTGCTTCTCCCCACCCCCTTGTCTGCCCACTGGCTGGCTGCTCCAGCCCTATGTTCCAGCTTGGGCACCGGCACTCCTGCCACCCCGGTTTGGGTGTGGGCCCCTGCCGGCATGGCCCCAGGCATTGGTGCTCCTGCTGCCCTGCCCTGGGCATGCACCCCTGCCGGCATGGCCCTGAGCACTGGCACCCCACCTTCTTTCTGATTCTACTGAGTGCTATAGCAAAACTGGCTGAGTGCTCAGTGAAATTGGTTATGAATTTTAAATGAGTGCTATAGCAAAATAGTGCTAACCAAAAACACTTTAAGCAGGAGTTGCCTGTATTCAGATTTCAGCAACTGTCACTTTAGCTTTGCTGGTTAACAGGTTCAAAGAAGTTTAAGGTTGGAAGGGACCTTGTGAGATCTTCAGGTCCAGCCCCCTGCTCTGGGCAGGAAAAACTCCAGCGGGGTCAAATAACCCCAGCACTGTGTGCATCCAGTCTCCTTTTGAAGATCCGCAAAGTAGGTGCCTGCAGCACCTCTGCTGGGAGTTTATTACAGAGTCTGGTCACACAAACCGTGAAGAAGTTTTTCCTTATATCCAGTCTGACCATTGCTCCTGGTTTTCCCCTGCAGCACTTTGGTGAACAATTGTTTGCCTACCCCCTGGTGATTACACCTGATATATTTATAAGCTACCACTAAATCCCCACAAAGTCTTCTCTTTTCTAGGCTGAACAGTCCCAAAATCTGTCAGCCTTTCCTCGTATGGCTTGCTCTTCAGGCCTCTAATCATATGAGCGGCTCTTCTCTGGACTCTCTCAAGCTTCTCCACATCCTTCTTGAAGTGCGGTGTCCAGAACTGGATGCAGTACTCCAGCTGCAGCCTCACCAAAGCTGTGTGGAGTGGGAGAATAACTTCCTTAGTTTTGCTTGAGATGCATCAGTTGGCGCATGCCAGTGTATTGTTTGCTCTGCTAACTGTAGCATCACATCATCAGAGTCAATATACATTTTTTACAGCCATCTCTGGATTTCTTCATGGTTAGGAAAAAGCGCTGTCTCTCTTATCAACAGGTGAAAGCACAAAATACAAGTCATTTGCACATTATTGTATGTGTAAATGAAATTTCTTTTTGTTAAGGCTTGTATCATAGCCTAAATATGAAGGGAAGCTTGTTTCAGACTATTTTCTGGTGCATCAAAGTATCTTGAAATCATTTAAGCAGTTCCCTTGAGCATAGATGAAACTTGTAGGATCCATGAGGTAAGAGATCTACAAATGTATCAAATGCGTACTCACTCTCTTTCCC
>NW_005842004.1:1016963-1038791 GCF_000455745.1 Alligator sinensis
ATGTATGTCACTTTTCTCAATGCTGACAATTGCCTGTCACCAAAAACCCAATGCTATATCCTTAGCAATGTTGGAACAACTCAGAATCATTTTCAGATACATGAGAACCATCCCCAAATTCAAAAGAAATACTTGTATCAAAAACATTTTGAGGTGTGCAGAACAGGAGCTCTGCATCCTTCTTCAAATACAGAATTTGGGAACATAGGACTGAGTTATGTCCTGGTCACTGAGGCCATTCTCTTGCTATTGAGGAGAATCCTATTATGTAATCACTTTCAGAAATGTATCAGACCCCATTGTAGCTGATTGAGTTGCTTGTCTCCACTTCTTGAAGGCTATCTTCACTCTTCAGACGCTTCAAAATCTTCTCTTTTCCAGCCTAAATTTATTTATGCCCAATTCATAGCTATAAGTTCCTGTACCGGTATTGTCCTTTAGCTTAAAAGAATCTTCCTCCATCTTGGTGTTTGCCCCTTTGATGTACTTAGCAGTTACATCCCCTTTAGTCTGCATTGTGCTAAGAAAGCCAAATTCTTTAATTGTCTTCACTTAACATAGGAGTTTCAATCTTCTGATCATCCTAGTAACCCTTCTTTGCCTGTTTTTAAAGTACGAATTCATTTTCCTTGAATATGAATAGCCAGAAATGTATTCTAGATGAATTCTTACCTGTCTTTTTTATAACAATATTAATTCTTTCCTATCTTTACTAGAAAAACCTCACATAATATATTATAGGATCACATATTGGCCTTTCTTATGTTCCCATTGTATTGGCTAATACTATAGGAACAGAAGGTACACATAAACTGGTTTAAGTGATTAGAAACTGGTTTAAACCTCTAACAAAGCAGAAGTTCAGTGCACATAAACCAGTTTCAAAATGGCTGAAACTGATTTAAGATAAACGTGGTTGAATGTAGTATCAGAGTTAACCATAGGTGGCAGGAGTGGGGGGATAACAGTCTTAATCCTCCCAAACACAGGGCAGTGGTAGGGCTGCAAGCAGCCCAGCTGTGGGCTTTCAGAGGCTGCAGCAGGGGTGGGGTTGGGTTGGGTGAGGAGGGGAGCACATGCAGGAGTGAGAGAGGGAGTAGGACTGGGGCTGAGGCTGAGGCAGGCCTTGCACAGCCAAGGCGGGGTGCAGGACTGAGCCTCAAGTGTCTCATCTCGGGGGGGCACAGCTCCTGCTGCTAAGAGCACCCCAGGAGGCCCTGGGGGGCATGTGCCCTGGATCTGCATGGGGTGGGACAGGCTCCTGCTGTGGGCTGTGGTGGCACTGGGCTCTTCCCAGCAGGGGGTGGAGTTGGGCTGTGCTGCACTCAGGGCAGGTGGTGGTAGCGCTAGGAGCGAGGCTATGGGGGGGCTGCAGCCCCCCCAAAATTTACCATAGACCCCCCCCCAACCTCCCCTCCCAGCACTGCTGCTGCCCACCCCAAGTGCAGAGTGGCCCAACTTTCTGGGAAGAGCCCAGCACAGCCCTGACCCCAGCCCGCAGCAGAAGCCCACCCTCCCCTGTGCAGATCCTGGGCACATGCCCCTCATGCCTCTCAGTGTGCATGCAGTGGTGGCAGCTTGACCCCGCTACATCTGGCACCGCCCCCCCCCAGGCACCTCCCCAGATGAGCCATTCACAACTGTGTCCTGTGCCCTGCTCTGGCTGTGCAGGGCTTGCCACAGCCACAGCCCCAGCCCCACTCCCACTCCCTTCCCCCCATGGCCCTATCCCCTCCCCCTGTCCCTTTCCCACAGACTTACCTGCTGGGGGGCATGCACATGTTTGCATGCATACACTCAGCCCCCACAAATAATTTTTTCTCCCTCTGCCTATGGACTTAACTGATTTGGGTCAAACTGGTTTATGAAACTTCTGTTCCAGACCCCTTCCTGGTTCAAGTTAAATCATAATCCTCCAGAATTCCAGCATGCTTTCCAGCCCTAGGCTGGGCTGGGCTGTGCTGTCTGCTCCAGCAGAGAAGGGTTGGGGGGCAAGGGGAGGAGGCAGGGGCTGCCCCCACCAGGAAAACCCCAGCTGGGGTCTGGGGCCAAGGGGAGGGTTTAAACCCACCTTTCCCTGAGTGCTGAGCTGCCCTGCTGCTAAACTTAGTGGAACTTACTGCTGGCTGAGACTGAACTACATATCACAGAGGCACCTGCGAACAGGAGAAGGCAGTGAAGAACAAACCTGTAGCATCCTGCTGCTGTGATACTGGCCTGCAAATCCCAGAGAACTGGGGGGCAGCAGGAAGAGGAAGCAAACACACAGCCCACACTGGCTATGTGCCAGAGAGGTGTGTTTTAGCACCAGCTTCTGGCCTGAGCCACTGTAGGCATGTGGCTGCATTTTCTGAGTCAAAGGTAAATCTGTGTCCAGTTGTTTTTCAGTTTATTCTCTGCATCTTAGATTAACCTGCAAAGACTGAATTGATTCAGCCTTGGGCTTTATGACTGTCTGGACTTAGCCTATATGTCTCTCTTCTTCTCTCATTTTTAACTGATGATTTCCTAGTGTTCATCAGAAATTCTTGTGATTAATGCCAAAGTACATGCCATTTCACTCTAGTGTAAATTTCATCCCATTTCTATCACTCTAGTCTTCAAGGCCACCTATTTCTTCCTGCATGATATTCCAATTTCTATGTTGATTATACCTCCAATTTTGTGTTATCACCAAATTTCATTAGCACACTCCCAATTTGGATGCCATGTTCACTAACAAAGTATTGAATAAATCCTTAAAGAAGAACTATCTCAGTATTCCTGTTAAGGTGATGTAGCTCCATCACTTCTTATGGACTGTACCTTTTAGTTAGTTTTATCCCAGAGTTTATGTGGTATCTTATACAGAGTATGTTAAAATGGAACATCATTATAGAGGTACATTATCATTACAGTTATCTTTAGGATGTTCAGCATTTGCAAAGAATTATTTTAGATGAATAGCAGTGTAATTATTTAATATTCAAAATTCATGGATTTCATAGATTTCATAGACATTAGGGCTAGAAGGGACCTCGGAAGATCATCAAGTCCATCCCCCTGCCCCAGGGGCAGGAAGTCAGCTGCTTAGGAAGTCAGATGAATAGGATCCCAGCAAGATAAACATTCAAACTTTCCTTGAAGGCATTCAAAGCAGATGCTTGAACAACCTCTGATGGCAGGCTATTCCAGACCTTGGGTACTCGGACAGTAAAGAAATTCTTCCTTATGTCCAGTCTGAAACAGTCTTGCAAGAGTTTATAACCGCTCAACCTTGTCATCCCTTGGGGAGCTCTGGTGATCAAACATTCCTCCAGATCCTGGTGAACACCCTTGATAAACATATGGGTGGCCATCAGATCACCCCTGAGCCTGCGCTTTTCTAGGTTGAAGAGTCCCATAGCTCTCAGCCTGTCGACGTAAGGTCTGTTTTCCTGACCTCTGATCATGTGCATGGCTCTTCTCTGGACTCTCTCAAGCTTCTCCACATCTTTTTTGAATTGTGGAGCCCAAAACTGGACGCAGTACTCCAGCTGTGGCCTCACCAAGGCCGAGTACAATGGGAGAATGATGTCCTGGGATTTGCTTGCTAAGCATCTATGGATGCAAGCCAGCATTTTGCTTGCTTTACTAGCTGCAGCATCACACTGAAGGCTCATGTTCATCTTGTGGTCAATCATGACCCCCAAGTCCCTTTCATCCATAGTGCTAGCCAGCGTAGCACTGCCGAATCTATAGGGATGTTGCAGGTTTTTCTTCCCAAGGTGGAGAACCTTGCATTTTTTGGTGTTAAATACCATCAGATTCTCATCCACCCATTTTCTGAGCCTGTCAAGGTCAGCCTGGATTTCCCTCCTGTCCTCAGGTGTCGATGCTTTACCCCAGAGTTTGGTATCATCGGCGAACTTGGCTAGTCCACTTCTGACTCCAATGTCCACATCATTAATGAAGATGTTGAACAATATGGGTCCAAATATAATTTATCAATAATAATTTTTAAAAATCAACTGAATAAAAAAGCGGTGACAGGAAAGTGGTAATCATGTGAATCATTATAACTGAATCTCAGACTGAAACTCAAAATGATTTGATTTAGAGGTACATGTCCAAACATCTGGATACATATTTGAACATCCAAACCCTCAGAGCCCATACAACTGGACTTAACATTTTTCAAGTCCAGTTTCCACTAGAATTCTAAACATCATGTTTCTGGATAAATTGAAAATACCACAACAAGCTTTTCTGTTATATTTTAGCATCTTTTCATAATTTGAATAAAAATACTGGCATTTATCCAAGATACAGAAAAGTTGATAATTTGTATAAAAATTACTGCCATTGTTATGTATGTGTATATGTATGTATGTACATCCACATATATATATCTGTGTGTATAAATAGATACATGCGATTTTAGTTTTGAAAAGTAAAAGAACATTTGGAAGAGTCTGTATTGAAGGATCAGGTTGATTTTTATCTTCATAGTTTCATAGTTGGTAGGGTTGGAAGGAACCTGAGCAGATCATCAAGTCCAACCACTTGCCATGGCAGGAAAGAGTACTGGGGTCAAACGACCCCCGGCGAGGTGTTCATCCAGTCTCCTCTTAAAGACCCCCAGGGTAGGAGCCATCACCACTTCTCTTGGAAGTTGGTTCCAGATCCTAGCCACCCTGACAGTGAAGTAGTGCCTTCTGATATCTAGCATGGATCGACCCTCCGCCAGCTTGTGACCATTATTTCTTGTCACTCCTGGGAGTGCTCAGGGGAACAGGGACTCCCCCAATGCCTGCTGGTCCCCCCTGATTAGTTTGTAAACAGCCACTAGATCCCCCCCTCAGCCTTCTCTTGTGGAGGCTGAACAGGTTCCGGTCCCTTAACCTCTCCTCATAGGGCCTGCCCTGCTGACTCCTGATCATGCGAGTGGCCCTCCTCTGGACCCTCTCCATGTTGTCCACATCCCTCCTGAAGTGCGGCACCCAGAACTGGATGCAGTACTCCAACTGCGGCCTGACCAGTGCTCAGATCAAGTTCATTTTGACATCAATAATAACTCCAAGATCCTTTTCTCCCTTTGCGCTGATGAGAAGGGAGTTCCCCAGCCTGTAGGTATGCTGCTGGTTCTTCCTCCCCAGGTGCAGTACCTTGCACTTGCGAGTGTTGAAACCCATCCTGTTCTCATCTGCCCACCCCTGTAACCTGTCTAGGTCCAATTGCAGCCTATTCCTCCCTTCTAGCATGCCCACTTCTCCCCACATCTTAGTGTCATCTGCAAATTTGAACAGGATGCTTTTTACACCCCCGTCCAAGTTGCTGATGAAGATGTTGAACAGTGCGGGCCCAAGGACCGAGCCCTGGGGAACCCCACTGCCCACATCCCTCCAAGTCAAAAATGACCCGTCCACCACCACTCTCTGGGTGTGGCCCTCCAGCCAACTAGTGACCCATTTGACTGTGTAGGTGTCGATGCCACAGTCCCCTAGATTTTTTAATGAGAATGGGGTGACTGACAGTGTCGATGGCCTTCCTAATGTCCAGAAAGACTATGTCCATGGCTCCACCTGCATCTAAGGATTTTGTGACCTGGTCATAGAAGGCCACCAGGTTGGTCTGACAGGACCTGCCTCTAATGAACCCGTGTTGGTTGCCCCTAAGCATAATCTCCCCTTATGTGAACTAGTTTACTTATCCTTATTATTATAAGAGCAAATGTTTTTTCATATTCTGTTTTTATTTTAAAATAAACTCATTTCAATATATAAATCCATTTTTATATGAAGAAATGAAATGTAGCTCTGATTTTACAAAGGATTTTTCATAACAAGCTCTCACAAAAAAAGTAACAATTAAAAAATTGAAGGCAGTTATTAAAGTGGACTTTTATTGTGATATATATATATTTTTAAAATGGTAATGCTAATTCTCCATTCACTTTAAATGTCAGTTTAAGTCAATGGAGACAATGCCATGTCAAACTGATAGAAAAATTATTTCAATGATAGAGTATTAGAAGACATTACTATGTCAAGACAATGGTTAAAGGAAGGATGTCAACCAAAGTCTGGAAATCTGATAATACATCAAGATGATGCCTTTCAGTGCAAGGTTTTAGAGATTATATTGCACTGTCAAGATAATACCACGCTGTCAGTGCACATTACACTACCATTAAAAAAAAGAAAATTAAGCATATTGTATTAAGACACATGAAATAAAAATGCAATAGAATGAATATCTAAAATTAACATATAGCATCATCTGTGCTGCAGCATTGAACCTATGGTCCACATCCAGTGTTGATATAAATAGGTTTGGCTCCACTGAAGCCCAGGTGTTATGTTGTCATCCTTTCTAAGAGATCTGCAGAGGACCAAATAATGAAAAAAGGCCCAGTTCACCAGTGTGATGTAATGATTTATGTAGTTATATGTGACAGGTGGTACTGAGGTCCTCCTTAAAATAGGAATAGATTCACATTTGAGGGCAAATCAGAGTTATCTTTTGGTTTCAAATTCCCATCAGCAATTCTGGCAATATTGGGCTACCTAAAGCAAGAGTCTGGAAAGAGGTGTCTCACTGTTCTGGAGCCCATCCCACCATACTCCCCACTGTGGCCTGGTCGAACAGTTCTGGGAGCCCAGACCAGTGCCTGCCCCACCAGCACTGGATGCACAGCCTTGCCCAGGAGGCCATGACACTATTGGACCTCTGCAGATCCAGGTCATCCCCAGAAGGGGCCTCTGCCTGGGCAGTCAGTCATTGTGTCCCTTCACTGCTGTTAGCCACACATCCTCACTGCCAGCAGGGACTGACTTGGGCAACTGGGCACACCTGCCACATCCACCTGGTAAGACTCACACTGAGGGAGGCTTTCTGCCTCTGTCCCCTCCCTTGCCCCTGCCCCTGCCCCTGCCCCTTCCCCTGCCCCTCCTCCTCACCCAACCTGGCTGCACTACACTGGCACTAGTTTCCCTTCCCCACAGCATGCATGGAGGTGGGAGACAGTGCAAATTTTTATTGATCAGCATATACCCCCTCAGCTAGGCAGGCATGGGTGTCTCACATGTGGAGGAATGCATCAATGCTGGTGGCAATGTCATCCTCAGCTGTGGTGGGCAGGGATATATAGTGCAGCCACAGATAGACCTCTGGGTGGTGGCGAAGGTTGTGGGGCAGTGTGGGCTTGTCTTCCACACCATAAAGGCTCAGGGTCCCATGCCAGGTTTTCAGGTGCACCTGGGGCACCATGACAATCAGTTGCAGCAGGGCGTAGTGGGTTGGGCACCCCTTGATCAATGCAAACAGCTCCTCATGGCATGTCTGGGACACTCTCAGCATGGGCATACTCAGGGCACAGGCATGCCATGGGGGAGCTGGCCCTGGGGCACTTCTCCAGAGAAGCCCCTTGGGGGGAAGACAGGGGCACCACCAGCTCCACATCCCAGTGATTTGGGAGGAAGGGGAAATGGGATTTGATGTGTGGGAGGAAATAGTGGGGGGTTGTGTTTGTGAAGGGGAATAAAGTGTTTTTTTGAGAACTGTCCATAGTGAGCATGGTGCTGGGGGTGCACAGTAGGGCTGGGGTCTGGGGACAGCTGTACAAGTGATCTATGTGCAGTCTCCAGTCCTGGCTGCCTGGGTGAGCCCACATGACACCAGTGTTGGCATTCAGGTGTGTGTTGTTGCTGTCCCTGCTGGTGTCTGGTCAAGAGCATGGGGTCTGGGTGACAGCAGCATGGTGGCAGGGGGCCTGGGACAGTGCAGTGAGCCTGAGCCAGGCAGTGGTCACCACATCAGTGAAGCAGGGCAACCAGGGTGGCAACTAGGAGCCCAGGGTGCTGGACATCACTGCTGGGGCCTGGGGGTGGAGCAGCCATGGCACCGTGGGCGCACACACTGACAACAGAGGCTCTGCATGCTTTCCAAACCAGGAAGGCAGGTGGCTAGGGAGCGGGAATTTCTTTTAAAGATGCCTGCCAGCCAGAGCCTCCAGCTCCCCCTGGCTGTTGCAGAGGGCTGGTGCAGGGCTGAAGGGGGCAGGAGCAGACTGCTGCTGGCAAATTTGCTGCTAAATGGATGCACGTGTAGATGCCTGCTCAAAGTGGATTTACTCCAGAGTCATTTACTTTCCTAGTACTTCCAATTCTGCCATCTGGTGTTTGCAGATATTTTGGAGGCAAGATTCTAGATTGCATATTGTCCTTCTAATTAGCCACTTATTTGCATCACTCATGATCTTCTTCTATGCAATCCAGGTGGGTATGGGTTCCTAGAACATGTCTACTTTGTGTAAATGTATGCATATACATGTGTATTTAAGTACATATTTTTTTTCTTTTTAAGCGTTTTGTATTTAAAGGAGTAGGAAGCAGCTTTGTAGAACTGCAAACACCAGATGGCAGAATTGCAAGTACTAGGAAAATGATGGAATCACACTAAATCCTCAAATCTGCAAAGATTTACCATCAAATGCAAACCTTAACCCAAATCAGAAGCAGGAACCAAATACAGCCTGGTGCATCTAGGTCCATACATAGTTCATACTGGTGGTCAGCCCTTTCCATTTCCTAGTGCTTTGTAGGACAAAACACTGCAGATTTAAGCCTCATCTCAAGATAATATTGTTTCTTATGTTTAATTTAACTATGTGCAAAAAGATTATTGGCCCAGTCCTGAGAATTGCTGAGTACTCTCAGCTTCTATGGGTTTAGTCCAATAAATACTTATGTACATCACTGCAAATGAAAGTAAGATCTGGCCGAGTATTTTGTTAGAAGTTACTCTGACTATAATAATTGTTTTAAAACCCTAGTGAGAAAATGGATCACAGATGTGTATTCCATATGAAGGTTGAAAAAAAAATCATTTTTTCCACCTCATGGAAATGGATCAATAATTTTAAAGGTTAACATTCAACTGTTTGCATAGTAACAAAAGTAAAAAAAATGGGCAAACTTTCAAAATCAATAGAGGTATTGAAAAACAGCTGAAACACATAGCTACAAGACATTCAGTTGAGTAAATGGCATAAAAACCAATTATTCCTACCAGGTTAAACTTCACAACAAAAGGAAAATATAACTATTGTGGGTCAAGTAGATTGTTGCCCTCTTAAAAAAAAACTCTGTCAATTTAATATTTCATCCCTTTTTAAATATTTTTGTTTTCAACCCTGAATTTCATAATAGGTTATCAAAGCAAAGAAAAGATGCAGATTGTTACTATTTGAATTACTAGGAACTAGCAAGGCCCAAACAGGCCCATGTCCTTTCTGTGCTAAACTATGTATAGACACATAAGACTAGTACAGAAATTACAGTTATTGCTCATTAAGTGCACAGAAAGTGCCAACATATAGCTCTTTAAAAATGCTCTAATTTAACCCTGGATGGATGTGGTATCAGACTAAAGCACTTTAGGTTATTGAATGTCTGTACCATATCCCTTCATGAGTGAAGGTAGGTTGCATTCCACCAGCCTCCCAGGGGCCCTTTGCTGGATGGCTTGCTCACCTTGGCCAGTGCTCATCTGCTCCACATGAACATTGGCCCAGCTCCACCCTTGGGCTCTTTGGCAATGTGTAGGGGTGCACCCCCTGACTGGCCGCGCTCACTGCTTAGGTGATGGGCAGGGGGGGCATGTGGGAGCACCAGTGCTCCCTTTGCAGGCACCAGCCGATCACTGCAATTGCTGCAGCCACTTCTGGGTGTGGCTGCAGCTGCTTCTGAGAGTGGCTGCAGTGATTGGCTGGTGCTTGCTCCCAGAAGTGGCTGCAGTGATCGCAGTGATTGGCCATCATGGGATTGCCTGGGGGGACTCCCCGGTTGGTGGACTGGTCGCAGGGGGGTCATGTGCCCCCCCCCCCCCCCCCCCCCGACCAAGGCAGCACCAGTCATCCATGCTTGGGCTGTCACAGAGAGGAGACAGAAAAGGCTCTGTCTCCTCCCTATGCAGCTGGGTTGGGGCTAGAGGAACACAGCCTCTGTTCTGTGTGAATGCTCTCTTCCCCCCCCCCCAGTTGTGCGCTTGAGTTTTGGTCCACATGGGCCAGGTCAGGGGGCTGGGCCAGGTCCACACAGCAGAGAGGCTCCATTCCCTGTCCCCCATTCTCCCCCGGCCAAAGTTCCTGGTACAGTGAAAAGCATCGCAGCCCTGAGTTGCAGCTCCTTGCTGCAGTAGGGGGAACAGAGTCTCTCTGCTGCACAGACCTGGGCCAGCTTCTATCAAGACCTGTGCCCACAAACTTGAGAAAGGGATCTGTATGGCAGGGAAATGTGGCCTGGGGCGAGTAGACATGGAACCTCTCTGCCACACAGATCCAACCTACTAGTCTGCTGGCCTTGGCCACTGAAGGCAGGCTCCATGCTCCCTGACCCCTGACCACCAAACAGTGCACATGTGTTCTATTCAGTCCTGGCCTATATTAGAGCACTTTGAGTAGATCACTATACTTAGAGCACTTCCACCTTGAGTTTTTTGAACACGTGTACTTATCCCTACCTTTAAAAATGTTTAGAGAAAGGGCAACAGAAACAAAACATTTTCATCCCCATTTTACAAAAAGGGAATGAAGAAAATTGTTGAGCCTTTTCCAAAAAATCTATAGGTAATCTAGAAATAGAATCTAGGCCGGTCAATCTCTATTTAGTATCTCAGCCATAAAATCATCTTTTCTGTCAGTAGGACACTATGGCTGTTTGTAGACATGTTCACTATTTTGTAAACCATGTTAACTGATTTGCATCACAGTTTGAATCAAATTTCAATTCAAATTAAGCATTAATAGATGCTCAAGGAGTTTCCCCTGCTCCTTCAGAGATCAGTAGCCTGTGTGGTGGCTTAGGGCTGGGGGCTTAGTCAGGATACTGATACATAGTCATGGTGAGGTGTTGTTGGCACATTTGATTTTGCTGTGCGAACTGGTTGTGCTTTGTCTGAACACATAGGAGATCACTGTATGTTCTTGTTCCTAGATGGCTGCCTAGAGTTGAGCTGTAGTGTAGCCATAAGGTTTTGAGTCTTCAAATGTTTCAGGATTCAGAAAAATAGCTGATTAAATTGTAGGTTTGCACTCTTTACCAGACTATTTCAGAAACCATATGACAAATTCTGCCTTTAGTCACCCCACTACAGCCATGCTGAAATCAACTGGGCATAAGTGACAGCAGAGTTCGCCCATAGCTCTTTTTAGAATCCCGTATCTTCTTTGATTTGTCACAGGAAACAACCTCTCTCTGAAACACTGCAATTGACAATTTACAGTCCACTTTTGCATTGCCCTGGTGCCATCCATACATGCCTTGAAGGTTCAGAAAGAAAATATGAGACATCTGCACAGCAGATTACACAGCAATTTATATATACACCTGCTGGATTTGATCAAAACTATTCCTGGAAACAATCAGCAGCTCAGCCTGGAGGCTAAACTTATTAGCAAGTCAATCCATTGCTACTAAATTCTCTTTTGGATCACATTTTCTAGGCACGTGATCAGCTTTTGAATAGACTGTTTCTTGAAACTAAATTAGTTTTTCCATGAAACTTATCTGGAGAGACAAGATTTTTTTTTGTTATCCTGGATTCAGAAAAAAAATCGTTGCTAGAAAATACGAAAGGCTGTTTAAACAGAGGGTTTGGGGAGATATGAACTGAACTGGGACGTGCAGGATATAAAGATAGATATGCAGGGCTGATTTGAGTGAGCATGGGCATTTTAGTCTGTAGGGTTTTAAAGTTTTTTTTTTCAAAATAATTATTTGTAAGTTCTTTATTTATGGCCTCCAGTTTGAGGGATCCTAGATGCAGGCCCTCCCCCCCCCCCCCCCCCAAGCAAAATTCAGCTTAAACAAAATGCATAAACTTGAACCAAGTTGATCTAAGTGTTTCATTTAGTTTTTTTTAAAATCTGGGGTAAAAATAACTAAGTAAAGACAAGTTTCTTCATATTTTTAATTAAACTGGATTACACAGTAGAGCCAGTTTACTTCTGATGTTTGAGGCAAGATAATTTCATTCCTGGCTACACCATGTCTTAAGAAGATATATTTACAAAAATAGACTAAGTACAAATTCCAAGAGTATCAAAATGAACTGCTATTGACTTTCATAGTTGTTGGATTGAGCACCGAATGGAAAACGTTTGATAGATATAAAATACCAAGTTTTTATTTGGAAGTGTCCCTTCTATCACAAATACCTGTGGTCCACTTCCGCAAAACAGTCTTCAGACTTTAAGTGCACTTTCTAAGGAAGTCAATAATGAGACAAAGCTTCTTGATTACAGATATTGCTACATTTGCTAATTTGGTAAAAATCTGAAAAACAACTGCTCAAGATGGTCCACTGAGGACATCACTTAGCACCGATGGCCCATGCTTTGTTATAAACATCAGGGTGAAATGTCTTTCCATCCACAACCTAGATCTGTTAAGTGGTTATTATTGTGTGCCAGAATCTAGCTTGCTGGAGGGGAGAAGAGTAAGATGAAAGGGACGTAGGGTAGTTTTACACATGCTCCGGGATGCGGCTCTGGGCACTTTAATTAGCAAGCTGCGCTAGTTAAAAGCACCCACGTGTCACCTGTATTAGCACACCTGATTGGTGTGATCCCTGTCCCCACACTGAAAAAATGGTGGTGAGGCACTTTGAACTAAAGCTCATAGAATGTGTTTTATTTCAAAGTGCCCTGCTACCATCTTTTCAGCACAGGCATGTATGGGGACGCTGATACATGTGACATGGAAGGCTGTCGGAGCACATCAATTTCCATGCTCTGACACACTTGATTTCCAGCACATTGGAGCAGGCTCCCCACACATCTGTAGGAGCTCCTACTTGGTATGGTAGTCATGGAAGCATATGTTAATTTCATTCATACCAAACCCAGGGCCAATATCTGATCAGTGATCAGCCAGTTGACCTGTGGGGATGTTAGTTGAACAAATTTATCCCATCAAATGCATGTTAACTTGCTAAAGTTGCAATACTCTGTATTTAAGTTGCCCAAGATTTCTAGAAACCTACAGGAAAGTGAAAAATCTGCATAGTAGTCTGCCATTTTTTCTCTGGTAAAAAACCCTCCCATACCCTAAAGACTTAATGACCAAGCATCCATTATCACAGGAGATGCAGCATGCTAATTCAAAGCAGGAGTTGAAAAGCCGTCCTATAGCTGGATGCATGTTTTAGATACCTTCCCAGGAACCCTGAAAGGAAGCTAGTTATAATTCCCTTCCAATATAACGCAATGGTAGATGAAGTGGGAGGAAAAACTCAGAAACCAGGTGTGTCATGTAGCATTACTCCATATTCTGTGGGGAAGTAGGAGTAACGGAGAGTTGGAAGTGAAGCATTAACCTTCCCGTGCTGGAAGAGTAAGTGGGGGAACAAAAGCAACTGCTTGCAACTGAGTTTTCTTGCCACAAACATTTTCACTGCTTCTGACCTTGCCAGTGTCCTGTCTTATCCACCAGAGGGAGTGTTTTTAAACTATCTAGTTTCAGTACAGTTTTCCACACAGCATTTAGGAATGCTGAATATTTAGTGTCCGTGGAATACATTGTTGACATTGATTTCTAAATAATACAAGCTGTCTGGGATAACTGGAATACAAGCTGTCTGTCCTCACCAACCTCCCTGCGATTGTCCTGTTTTCAGTCTAGTAGAAGTAAAGAGGACTGCCAATGTTATACTATCTTTTACAGAACAGATTTAACCTGGGCTGGTACAAAATTAGCTTCACTCTCATTGAATATTTTGAACTCTCCCCTCTGAAATTAGTATTGACTTCTATTGAATGTTGCTTCTGACTCGCACTTGAAAGCATCTTTTTATTGGACAAATTTACCCCATTTTCCTTAATGAATCATAATCACAGTTACAGAGCGGAGTCTTTTTGTGCTAATTTGGAACAGCCTGTGATTGCTTTCATGAATGATAACTAATTATTTGGGTTTTCTTTTCTTTCCTCAAATGAGCATGCCGCACACTTCATTCTAGTCCATTTTTATGGAAAATCTCCCTGCTCTTGATTGAAATTCTCCTTGGTTAAATTTCATATATGTGTATTAAGGACAGGCAAACTAGTTGGTAAGACAAAATCTGACCAAACCATTTTTTTTCCTCTATAACATACCATAGCTTTAATATGTGGAACCATTTGTTTGTGTTTTTTTGTTTTAGTAATAATGTTGAAGGTCTCAAAGCTTATCTCCATGAATGGTCATTGTCATAACAAAACATTCATATGCCAATGGCTCCCAGTGTCTATATTCCACCCTGTTAATCTTACTTTCACTTTTCTGGGACTGGTCCCAATCATTGCTGCCAAGATTGATAACCATCTTTCTTTTCATCTCCCTGTTATTTAGATTTCTAACTTTTCTTATATGAAAGTAGTGTAAGGTATGTATACAGAACTGGTTGGATCATCATGCTCAGGGAGTAGTCATCAATGGCTCAATGTCTAGTTGGGAAGAAGTATCAAGAGGTATTCCCCAGGGGTCTGTTCTGGGTATTGTTCAACATTTTCTTTAATGATTCAGAAAATGGGAATGAGTGTGTGCTTAGCAATTTTATGGGTAACACCACAGTTGGTGAAGTAGCAAATACTCTGGAGGCAAGGCAGGGATCCAGAATGACCTAGACAGATTGGAAGAATGGTCCACAGTCAATCATATGAGATTCAACAGGGACAAGTGCAAAGTTCTGCACTTTGGTCAGACTAATTACATGCACAAAAGCAGACTGGGCAATGACTGGCTAGGCTGCAGTACAGGGATTTACATGTCAACAGTGTACTGTTTTATAAAACAAATAAATAAATGTATAAATAAATACAATATATATAAAGGGCTTAGTCTGTATGCGTGTGTGTGTGTGTGTGTGTGTCCGTCATGCTCTTGGAGCACTCTGATTGGTTGTCTCAGCAGCCAATCAAAATGCTTACTGAAACAACCAATCAGAGTGCTCCACATAGACAAACACACATGGCGAAGCGCTGCCATGTTGGCAGGGACAGAGGGGATGGAGTGGGGGGAGGGGCGGGGGCAAGGTCAGCAGTGCTGGCCTCGTCCCTGCCCCCTCCGGCCCTGCTCCTTGGAGGCAGGGGCAGCATAGTACTGGCCTCACTGCCCCACTTTGTCCCTGCTGTCTCTGCTGTCGTCTAGTGAATTGCCTGTCAAGAATGATGGTGAGGATGGAGGGGATGGAGTGGGAGGAGGGCGAGGCCAGCCCCATGCCGCCATAACCTTGTGCTACTGCTGCCTCCAACAAGGGGGGGGGGCGGGGGCAAGGCCACCACTTGGAGGTGGCAGCAGCATCGGATCTGGTGGAGGAGTATGGAGGGGACAGCTGAGGCATAAAGGAATCATCAGAGATGCCTTAGGAATCTGCCTAGGATTTTTTTAAACAGAGAAATCTGAAGGGGTATGTGGGTGTAAAGCTAAGGAAGAGAGGGATCACCAGGAAGGAGGGAAGGATGGAATTTTAACAACTTATTGCTGGATGCTTGTTTCAAACAATCAATGGATTAACACTGTCAACTGCTAAGTGCTTCCTGAAAACTGCTGAGCACTTTTAGTGCCCAGTGAAAATAATAGGTATGTTAAAGCAGCAATATAGATTTGAGGTGGTCCAAAGTTTAAAGGAATTCTTTATAAGATTGACAAAAACATCCTTCAAAAAATGGAAACAAATGCTTCACTCATCATCAGGACTATAAGGGAAATATATGTTAGTATAGCAATAGAGCAGTGGCCTTCTGACACAGCAAAAGCACAATGCTATATTTTTTTTCCATTGTAAAGTTGCACAAAATCTTCAGAATTCTACAAAAATATAAAGGGCAGACGTGACCTAATATTAAATGCGCTATTAATATTTAGTTATATAACTCTTAACAAGTGAAAGTATTTAGAGGGGAACTGTGTGATTGGCAGCATTGCTGACTTATCTGAGGTTTATTTTCATGAGTATGTGCTTCACACCCATACTATTTTGCTCTATAACACACAAAATGTTAACACTAACAGATCGGAATTCTGTGTATGAGCCTACTTTTGGTAGTAATTTTTAGCACCCAATTCTAAGAGCTAAAGTGTGATTTGGACAATATATCTGCATGGTGCCTCCAAGTCCCCATTAATTCCCTGTTCAAGCCACCTTGAACTTGAGAAGGCAACAGAAATGGATAGAGTATAAAGAGTGATGAGCAGGCATCTGAGCTGTTTGGGGTTGTCGTAAGCTGTTGCTAATACAGGCTAACAGGTTAACAGTAGGTTGTTCCATTCCTTGCTTTCTCCTTGTTCTGAGACTCTAGGCTCTGACTGTCTTTCACCTGCACTGCTGTGACTTGCCACTAGAAGCTTAGGGCATTTGTACGCATGCTTGTGCTGCAGTGCTAGATGCTTTTAAAAGCATCCGGCGCTGCAGTGCGTGCAGTTGTATAAGCAGTGACACGTGTGTCAGCACTGAGAAAATGGCGGTGGCGTGTTTTTGAACTAAAACACTTTGAAAATGCTTTAGTTCAAGCATGCCACCACCATTTTCTGTGTGCTGATGTACATTTCACCGCTTATATAACTGCAAGTGATGCAGTGCAGGGCACGTCAGTTTGCATGCAAAGCAGACACAAGTTTGCTCTGACCTGTCAGATCTCCAGCACGTTGCAGAATGAAAAGGTATGAGTATAAGTGCTTTTAGTGACCAGGGGGCAGGACTAGGAGCAGGAATCGCTTGCTGCTCCCGCTGGGTAGAGCAAGTGAGCTCCAGAGCTATGGCAAGCATGGGAAGAGGGTTGATGGATATGGGAATTCTCTCTAATTTCTGCCACCTGTGCATGGAGCCAGGCCATCTTGTCCAGCTGGAGCAGAGCCCTGGTCTCCCAGACAGCTGCAAACTGGGACGCAATCCCCTTCCCCACATTCCCCCATGCATGCAGGGAACCAGGGACACCCTGCCCAGACACAGGCGGCCCAGGTCTCCTGGGCATCAGCGAGCAGAGGGTAGGGGGAACAGAGCTGACCATGGCTGGGCAAGGTATCCCCAGCTCCCTGCACTTGTGGGGGAAAGGATGGAGCAGGATTGGGCAAGCACCACAATTCTGGAGCTCGCTCACTCACTCTGCTCCCAGCATTGCTGTCACCCAAGTTCCTGGGATACTGGAGGACTTCAGTTTGGGCAGAATAACTGTGGGAAGTGGCCACACAGTAATGGAATAGAAACAAAATTGGGCGAATTGGAGATAATCCTGCCCTGGAATGGCAAAACTCTAAGGCGAATAACAAGTGCTTTAAGCCTCTTAAAAAATGTAAACGTGCAGCCAGTCCAGGGATTAAGAGATCCAGGACACATTGAAGCTTACTGCATAACAAGGCCCTATGAAAGGGAAAGCACTGTGCATTTGTGAATTTGCAGACACAGAAATGTGCATCAGTTCAGTTAAACTAATTGAGTTAAATCAAGTTTAACCAATGCAAACCCTGGTATGAGACAAAATTATTTCAGTTTAGTATGGTTTATTTCACTATAGCTTAAGCCTGAATGTATGGCTGTAAATAGACATCTTTTTTGATGGGGTCCTTGATTGTCTGGTTTTAACACAGATCAAAAGACAAGCGGCACAGCCATTTACAAAAGAAGCCCTTTCATACTGCATTGCTACCCCTCTGATATTCTTGGCCCTGGAATGAATGGAAATTAACTTGAATGACTTGTCATTAATTTACAGTGGGACGCAGAATTTTCCTGGGAGAAAGGGCTAGCACACATTATCTTGTGGATGTCACAGGACAATGGACATGTGTATCTGTAGGATCCCAGGATAAAAGGGAGAAATGTGATGGCTGTTTACACCCTGTGTGATTTTAGGTAAACTTACAGTTGTGTGGGTTAAACCAAAGGGAGTTTCCTTGCACCTTTTAATATTGCTTTAGTTAAATCAGCATCAAATCTTCTTGCTTTTCTTGATGCAGCTTTATATACTGCTCCTTACACACGGCTTGTGGCAACCTCAGCTCCTTTCCTGGAACCATACAAAATTGAGCCCTAAAGATTTAATTCAGCTTTGTAGAAGGATAGTGCTGTGTCTTTTCACAGTCATGCCAGAAGGCTATTACCTAGATTTCTGCACTGACATATTTTTTTCCTTTTTCATTACACTCCTCATGATGTGTAAGCTATTAGCTCCCTTTTTGAAACATGCCTTTGCCAAAGTTTTAAAGGATTCCTTTAATGAATTTCTTTAAACCTTGGACCAGCTTAAAATGATGTCACTCTCATTTAATTTACTTGTTATAACCACTGTTAAGGACTAGTAATATCTTTTAGTTCTTCTAAATATACTTTCAAAATTTTTTCTTTTCTTTTCGTTTTAAGTATACCCATGGCATTTTTTTCTATAACTGTATAGCCATGGCATTTTTTTCCCTAACATGAACAAAATACACCTTTAAATTAAAATATTTTAAATGTTAAAATTTCATAACAAAACAAGAAAAAAAATAAGAGATATATGACACTTTAGCTTAATATAGGTATATGATCTGAATTTGAATTTCTTTGTTCAGTGTCCATTTTTATGGTGTATACTTGTATTGGTAAATCTTTGCTTCAGTTAGGACAAATGAAGGCATTCCCTCTTCATTACAACCACACAAGTTATTCCAAACTGAATTCTATCAACTGGACACTAATATAATTGATTTAACTTCCATTTTGGCCTCTTTCCTTTTGAACTTTATGCAGTTAAACAGTCAAAAGAGATACTGTGGATATAATTTGTTTTACTTTCAGTGGTGCACATTGAACCTGCAGGCATTTCTGTATTACAGTATTACATAAATTATACTGAGTCCGATAGAATGGCAGTAAGTCACTATCCTCTTAAAAGAAACATCAAGGAAAATGAAGATATCATAACATCAAATGAAAAACCAGTAAATCTCATAGTAATGTTGCCGATATTCAAGCTAAAATGTTACAGGGAGGTTTTCTATGTTAGCAGGGACAAATGGATGACAACTATTGTTCTGATCTGCCTTGCAATATTGTAAATTATTTCATGCTTATATACAAATGTGCTTCTTAGGTGAAACACTTATTTCCAGAGCTGCTCTGTGTGTACTTCCTATTAACAGCTGGTGAGTAGAGCTGGTTAAGAATTTTTCAGCAAACAATTTTTTAAGAAAATAATTCATTCCAACAAAACTCTTCAATATGAAGGGTAGATTTTAATGAATTTCTTGTTTTGAAAAAGTAGAAAAAAAATGTTACAAATTGTTCAAATGTCTCATGTGACATTCTCAAAATAGAAAACAAGTTCCATTTTTCTGTTCAAAACAACTTTGCCATTGGAAATTTATGTTAATTTAAAGGAACAGGGAGTGAAATAAAATAAAAAGGTCAAAATTATAATTTAGTAAAGTTATTTAAATGTTTTGATTCACCCAATCCAAATTCTAGTTGACCTTGACATATTTTTGAGATTTTCACTTTTGATTCAGACAAGGGATAGGAAATATTTACTGACTACACAATATTTACTTGCAGGACAGGAAACCTTACTTCTGAACCAATTCTATTGTTGACAATAGCCTTTTCCACCATTTCAGTGTTCACTGTTGCAATGTTTAAAATATGTATTTCAGTAAGATTGCCAGCCTTCCCAGCCCACTCCTAATATAATATTCTGTAAGTAAGCACTTAACAGAAATTGAAATTGAGCCATTATCTGTTTAAAGTTATGTAAAGCCCTTGGTCTTGATAAATGGATGGACAGATCACCAGAATATTTGAGAAGGAGTTTAAAGATGTTGCCAAGAGCTAGAGAAGCTGTTAAAAGAGTACAGAAACAATCCGATTTTCCAACAATCCACTCCTCCTTGGAAAGTTTTTGTCACTTGAAGGCAGAGACTAAAAAAGGAGCGTAGAGCAAAGAATCACAGAGCAAACTGGAGAACCAAGTGAGTGAGTACATTCACTCATCTCTAAAAAGTTAAAATCAAAAGGTTAAGATCTCATTGCTGAGATATGGATAAAAAAAATTAAAATTAATATAAAAAGGAAATATCTTCCTTTACCTAAAAAGGGATACTTTTAAGGAGTAGCTGATGATATCAAATATTTTTCGATCTTTGCTGTGTTAGTGGCATTCTGGCAGATGACCTGAAACAAAGAGAGCACATTTTGGGGTGCATTCAACACTCTATTTGGGGAGACTGTTTCCTCAGACATCCATTTGGGTTGTGTTTTTGTACCTGAGATCTCACAAAAATATAACTGATTGTTGGTGGTATATAGGACATAAGTTCTTCATGGCTGACATTTTAAAGTGGAGGAGGGACAGCCAAAAGCCATAAAAAAAATCTGTGGGCACCTTTCAAAAGAATCAGAGCTGCTGAACTAAAGTAAAACAGAAATGTAAATTACACATAATGCAAATAGCATACTTGGGAGAAAAGTTAACATACAGTCTCTACAGGTAGATCATAGTAAGGCCAAGTGTAACCTCAACCGCTGTCGCGGACCTGATGATTGAAAGGGATGGAGACAGGCATGGGATTTAAATAGAGCATGTGGCTGAGATGTTTGGTCAAGAAAGCATAAGTCCCATAGGAGGATAAGAGGTTATTTTATTGATGGTTTGTTGTGTTTGATGCAATGCATGGGGTGGCTAGAAGAGGAATCTGGAGGTCACTGGTGATTATTTGGTGCTTAGGGTAGTTGCCCTCTGAAATCACTAAAGGTTGCCTGGGAAAGGTGCTGAGTTTGGACATGGCAATGTAATCAATTGCTCAATGTCTATTTTCCAGCTGGTATCAAGTGAAATGCCCCAGGGGCTGTTCCTGGGTCAGTTTTGTTCAATATCTTCTTTAACAATCTGGAAGATGGGAGGAATTGCACACTCAGCAAGTTTGCAGATGACACCGAGCTGGGAAAGGGGGTGGGGGTGTTGTAGATACACTGGAGAGTAGGGCTAAGATTCAGAGTGCCCAAGACTAATTGGAGGATTGGGCCAAAAGAAATCTCATGAGGTTCAATAAAGACAAGTGCAAAGTCCTGCACTTAGGATGGTACAATCCCATGCACTGCCAGCCTGGGGACTGATTGACTAAGCAGCAGCTCTGCAGAAAAGGACCTGGAGGTTACAGTGGACAATAAGATGGATATGAGTCAGCAGTGTGCCCTTGTAGCCAAGAAGGCTGCATTAGTAGGAGCATTGCCAGCAGATCAAGGGAAATAATTATTCTACTTTATTCTGCACTGGTGAGGCCACATCTGGAGTACTGTGCTCAGTTCTGGGCCCCCCACTATAGAACGGATATGGACAAGTTAGAGAGACCACAGCAGAGAGCAATGAAAATGTCTTGGGAGCTGGGGCACATGACTTCGGAGGAGAGACTGAGGGAACTGGGTTCATTTAGTTTGGAGAAGAGAAGACAGAGGGGATTTGATAGCAGCATTTAGCTACCTGAAGGGTGGTTGCAAAGAAGATGGAGCTAGATTGTCCTCAGTGGTGGCAGATGACAGAACAAGGAGCAATGGTCTCAAGTTGCAGCAAGGGAAGTTTAGGTTGGATATTAGGAAAAACTTTCTCACTAAGAGGATGGTGAAGCACTGGAACAAGTTACCTAGACAGGTGGGGTATTCCCATCTTTGGAGGCTTTTAAGGCCCTGTTGGAGATGGATTCCTGGCCTTAAGTTCCTCCCAAGTATGCACACTTTGACTAGAGGTATGAGACTTTCAGAACATCTCAACTTTCCACCTCAGAGATGTCATAGATTCATAGATTCATAGATGTTAGGGTCGGAAGGGACCTCAATAGATCATCGAGTCCAACCCCCTGC
>NW_005842004.1:1039223-1040324 GCF_000455745.1 Alligator sinensis
GTCACACTGCTGACTCATGTTCATCTTGGAGTCCACTAGGACTCCCAGATCCCTTTCCACTTCCGTGCCACCCAGCAGGTCATTCCCTAGGTTGTAGGTGTGCTGGACATTTTTCCTCCCTAGGTGCAGCACTTTGCATTTCTCCTTGTTGAACTGCATTCTGTTGTTTTCTGCCCACTTGTCCAACCTGTCCAGGTCTGCTTGCAGCTGTTCCCTGCCCTCCAGCGTGTCCACTTCTCCCCATAGCTTTGTGTCATCTGCAAACTTGGACAGAGTACATTTCACTCCCTCGTCCAAGTCGCTGATGAAGACATTGGCCTACTTATGCATATGGAACATGCATAGTGCACATGACTCATGGCGGGAAAGCTACCTTAGGTCAAGTGTCACCTGATGGATTAAGTGCCGTGTACAGGGGTGGTTGACATGTGTGCACAGTGTTGTGCTTGGTGTAATAGCAATTGACAGGTGTGTGGTATAAAAGTTACCTGAGAGGCAGATGAGAGTGAGTGAAGAGTGAATTTAGGAGTTGGTTTTCTGTGATTGTTGTTGTGTAGTGTGAAATTGTCTGCCCTGGATTGATTGGAATTAGTTGCGAGTCTAAACTATCATTACTGTGGATTGAGTGATGTGTGGATTTGTTCATCAAGGAGACTTACCTTAGGAAGATGTTATCCTGAGTGACCATCCACGCACCTTACTATTGAGGATTTGGTAACATATCACTTTACCCTGAATAAGTGAGGTGCTGTTTACAAGGCAAGGCGGAGAGGCTTAGAAATCCTCATCAGCTGTGTATCATCTCTGAGGGGAAGAGAGCTGTGACAGGACAAGTCACCACCTATGATGAACTGAGGTTATTGTGGTTTTGTACATGTCTGTTCTCTAATGGTTTCTGTTTGTTTGACACTTTCTTAATATTACTCTGTTATAAGCTGTTCTTTAGTTTTTTTCTTAAGAAAAGTTGATTAATTTAACTGGTGACTGAGTTAACTTGGATTTATTGCACCTTTGGGTGGGGTTGGGCTGTAAACCAATGCCCAAAGGAAATTAATCCTTTAGGGGCTGAGAATCCTTAGGAGGGAGCAGTTGAATTGCTGT
>NW_005842004.1:1040355-1069105 GCF_000455745.1 Alligator sinensis
AAAGCCCTGGTTGGAATGACCTAGTTGGGGATGGTCTTGCTTTGAGCAGGGGGTTGGACTAGATGCCATCGCGAGGTCCCTTCCAACCCTCATTTTCTATGATTCTACGATCCCATGATTCTATAATAGGCCACTGTGAAAACTTAGGTAAGGTGCTGTGGTTTTGTCTAGGTGACATAAGAGTGCAAGCCATGAAAGAAACACCTGAGCACAGGGGTGGTAACTAAGAGCCCTAACTGATGACTGATACTCGGGGGCCAGAGAGAGACAGAGAACTTGGTCTAAAGATAAGTAATTGGGAGCCAGAGAACCCTGGCTCTATAGTGTTATCTGAAGTTAGAGAGAGCCCTGGGGCTGGAGAGAAGGCCAAATAAGGCTAGAGATGCTCTGCTTAAATATAGATGTAAAGATTGGGCCAGACTGAGGTGGCTTAATGATGAGCAGAGTGGGGTGAAGCACCTAAGGGGTCACTTGCATGGTATGAGAGCAGCCTTCCAAATTTATATTAATTCTACATCAAAGTGTATCTGGCAAAAGCAGCGCAGTACCCTGATAAGCTGAAGTGTAGAATGGGGCTAGTGTAGCTACCAGGTAGTGCTGTCGCTGCCTTCAGAGATGGGTGCCAATAACTACACTGTGGCCATAGGAACATATCACCCCATCAGACAAGAAGAGGTATGAGGATTCCTTGGAAAAGAGAAATATGTAGAGGGGATTTTAAGCCTACTGTAATTGCTCAAGCAGGTCACCTGAGAGTGTTGCTATGCAATAATATTCAGTGTACAAGTGGTGCAAATTTTAAAGGCTATTGAGAAACCCAAGGAGTTAAATAGTCACCAGTGCTGAGCCAAAGTGAAAGAAATTGCCACTACTGTCACAACTGATACTGTGTGAATTTGCAACAGGAATCAATAATTGCAAACAATAATAGTGTCCTAAGTAGTAACCTCATGGCTGTACGAGACTGTCATCCCAGACAGACACAAACTGCAAAGGAATATACAGCTCTTACTTCAAATATCATAAGATAGTTAGATAAGGGTAATCAAGATGACTGTTTTGTGTAACTGCTCAGACAAGCAACCACTATAGCAGGCCAAAATGGGGTACAATCAGAGCTAAAGAATTTACCCAGGGTTAATGTCTCATGGGAGAACCACAGATCTTTACACCAGCAGAGATCTTGGCAGGTGTTAAATTTATTGTGTAATTAGTGTATTAATCACTTGAAAACATTCCCCACATTTAGTCAATTTATTACATGATAAAAATGACAAACCAGCAACAAAGATGTTTTACATTTAATAGTTTGTATCATGCTGTAATTTAAATGTGTGGCTTTAAACTTTTTGGTGGGGGAGTCTGACAGCTCTCTGCATAAAGGGAACTTTAAAGCTATGTCATGTAGCCAGCATAGGGGACCAAACATGATACTGGGCTGCACAGTGCATCTTTAAAGGTTCCAGAGTACAATGTCATCTGTGGAATTTTATTTTAAATGTCTGGCGTAGCAGGAGGTACAATTTCTGAGATCTGTGAAATTCCCTCAGATCCCATTGTATGTTTAAATTAATGTCTGCCGGGGGCCTAACTGAGCATTTCTGCTTAATTTTGGTTAATAGATTGATAAGTATTTTGAATTCTGCCTTATACTCATGTCATCGCTATGTTGGCTGGGAAAGGAAAAACTATCCTTTTAGGAGGCTTTGGCACTACCATTTGGAACCTGTTGTTATATTGTGTAGCAGTACATATTATGCAAAGTTGACTAGTTAGGACTTGGACACTAATGAAGCAGAACTGTCAGACCACATGACTCTGAATGATTACTGAACAACATAATCATATGCCTCTGTAACCCCTTGTGCAGTCTTAACAGTTACTTTCCTATGATTCATGGACTTTATAACTGTCTAACGTTTAGTCACTTGCCTACTCACTCACTCATAGAGCCCATGTAACAAAAGTCATGGATTTAAAAAATAAGCCAGGAAATAATGGCATTCATAATTTGACAGTATGACAAATTATTACTATGCATGCATCCTTATTCGACTGAAATATGTGGGGAACTCTTCATATGCAAACAACTTGGTTGGCATCGATAAAACTGGGAACTGATATTTTGTAAAAGAAAGGAGAATATGTTTCATGAAACACATTTGTAAGAACTTGTAGGATATGCAAATCTGTTGTCTATATTTGCATTCACCAAAACATAGCTAAAATTTATAGTAAAGGGAAGAATATTTAGCGGATGAGAGGATCAATTTTTACATTTTATGCCATTTTATGTAACACTTCCCTATTTTTATTACTTTTATGATGACATGATTTACTATATACAGGTTCTTATTCATAATGCATTCACTTGTCTTTTTCTTTTTTTAATATCATTTAATCACATTGTGTAGAAGATATTACAGCCATTATGTCAAAGCATTAATGTCATGGGGCAGAATAATGTCAGTTTTTATTAAAATGTTATTAATATCCATTCATTTAATGTCTTTACAGAAAGAACTCTAGAATATTAATAGCCCTTTTCTTATCTGCACATTGCATGCTGTGTACTATAGAGTGCTTATAGATATGAATCAGAGGTAAAGTCAATCTTCTTAATATTAGAAATACCTTGTGACTCAAAAATAGTACAGCTGTAGCTACACAGTGGGTGCATCTACATGTGCACATTACTGTGAAAATGTCTAATTAGCCCTGCATTAAAGTGGCACTGTCAACATAAGCTATGGTATTCAGGGCACCCTTACTCTGCTGTAAGAGTACTGTTGGGGAGAGTACTATCTTATGGTGGAGTCATTAACTCTTCTGAAAGATGTGTCTAAATGTGCTTTAATGCACTGTCACTACTGTGCATTTAGTACCTCTAATATGAGGTACCAGCTAAGTGTGCAGTAGCCAGTGCTACTACATGGTAGCAAAGGTGCATGGCCTTTTTGTGATATTTAATATGCAATAGACTCATTCTACTGCGCATTAGCACCATTTTTTCTGTGGTGCGCTAGTGCACAGTAGAATTAGCCTACTGTGCATTAAGTATCTTGTGTAGATATGCCCAATGACTGGGGCTGGTTGGAGCATAAAGGTGCAAAAATGCAGGTGCCTCCTGTTGTCTGGTCCCACACTTTAGCACCCTCCTACCACAGCCATCCCCCCTGCTGCTCAGTGCCAGCACCTGGAGCCTGGACTGAGCCCCCAAGCCCTCTGCCAGCCCAGGGCTGCTCCAGCCCAGCTCTAACTGCTGCAGTTCTGGGGACATATAAAGATACTGCATCTGGGAGCAGCTGACTCTGGTGCAAACTGTGCTAGAGTTTATTTCTGTGTACTAATTGCATGTGTAGATGGCCCAGTATCTTCTAGCTTTTGATGTTAAATGGCATTGAATGAAGAGTGACCCGAAAAAATGGACATGAAACTTCAATTAGGAAGACAACCACAAAATACAAACTGGAGAGGGTTACATTTCCAGGTACTGCTGGGAAAATACTTATGTATATTTTCTGTGTGAAGAGAGTTGCAGCTCAGTGGCACTCCCTAGGCATAGCTTTGATAAATGTATCTCACATCTGGAGAGATTGCATATAATCAATAGGGGGATGGGGGGACAGGGGACAAGGTTTGTATATTAACTAGAGCTTGGTGAAGAATTTTGAATGAATAATGTATTTACTGTTTTTTCCTGCTACATTTGAATAGAAAACATTGTAAAATGTTTTAATATGTTTCCTTAAGTGGGTGTGAAGCTCTTCAGTGAATAATTGCCAGTCTGTTTACCTTTTGGAAGCAGTATATTGCAAATGATTGAAATTCAACATCTTTATTTTGTTGATTTTAATAACTCAAGATATGTAATATTGGTTGTTTGATTTTTCCTTGATTGGATGACCTGTACACCTTACTAAAGTTATCCCAATTTTCAAATTGAATAGAAGAAGGTAAAAATTCTCACTTCACATTTCTCCATGTTTATTATTAATTCTGGAAGTCAGTTAGGTAGGGATATTCAGGTGTCCAAACTTAATGTGTGCATTTTGAAAATATTTGACTAGAAATATTTCTTAGCTAGAATAACTGTGAAGAAGAAGGAGAAACACAAGAAAAGGAGAAGGAAAAGATTTTTTTTTTAATGAATAAATCTTCATGGAATACTTTATTGTATTTTCCTACTTATAAGTTTCAAACACATATGTGATTTGAGTATCATTCATGTACTAAATGGAGATTGGTTGAGAAGTGACTATAAGAAATATCTCTATTTTTCTTTAAAAAGTCGGAAACAGCAAATGTCATTTCATGATTTATTTGCATACTGAAAAGTCTGCAAGGCTGGTTTGAGAATATTACCTGTTTCATTACAATATTGACTAAGGCAACTTTATAGCGGAGTTATTACCTTTTACAAATCTTACTGAATATCATTTTGCCATTAGATTATATGTATAGAAATGATTCGGAACCACAATTTCAGCGACTTGAGATCGGGGTGTACTGTAAGGTCTAGATTTGAAGTCGCGCAATTTACTCAATGTGTTCTGTAAAAAAAAAAATTGCTGGAAAACCAGTTCATTTGAGTTTCCACATATGCCTATCCTGTTTGAATATAATGTATTGATGTGAAAACTTACCCTTAATTTTTACATGCCCAGTAATTGGGAAGATGTTAAAGTAAGTTCAGCAATAATCCATTATGACAGAAACTTCATTATTTTTCTATCATAATGGAAAAGAAATAATTTTAGCTTTGTAAGGAAAACTATTGGATGTGAAATCATAGACCTTTAAACAAGTTTGGTTGTTTTATCTTTCTTTTATTTCTACCTATTCTGAAGACTTTAAAAAGACTATTCAGCTAAATCCATTAATAATATTCCCAATCAATAGTTTTAGACACTTTTTTCAGAACAGAATACAATGAATTATAAGTAGTCAGCTACTATTGTCTATATGACTGACAAAGTAATAGGGAAAATTAATAGTTTTCTTTTACTGAAGAAGTAGGGTATAAGACCAGAATAATTTCATGCTTTGGTTTTCCGTATCTACTAACAATGAGAGAAGTAGTTTTCTGTTTAGTTTGAAATCAAGCAGAAGGCAGGGCAGGGTGGCACCAGTCTTTAAGGCACCACCTTGCCCTACAAAGACTAATAATATTCAAGCAACCAGGAAGCTCTCAGAACATGTTCTTAAGAGCCATGTTATACATTGCATTTTAAGCTGCTCAAATGTTGATTGGTGCTAGTGGTAGTTCAAGTTTGAAGCAGTCACAGCTTAAAGCTAAAAAGAAATTCTCTGACTATTCTCCACCTGCATAGCTGTGGCTTGCTACTAGAAGGCTGGCTAGCAGGAGTCTGACTAGAAGCTACAGCTGTGAGTAGCTGCTACAGGGCTGGTGAGCTAGGAAAGGTTTCTATCTCTGCTCTAGGTTGGGGTGTTGGAGAGATGTGTTGGGGTGGGGTGGGAACATGAAGCTGGGAGTTGGAGAGTAAATGAGATGTGGACAGGTAATGAAATGTGAGGTAGAAAGGACATGCAGTTAGTAGAAGGGTTATGAAATGAAAGAAGTCAGCCACTGAAGGAAAAAAATAAAAAATAGTGAAAAAAAAGTAAAAAGAAATAAAGAAGAAATAAATTGAAGAAGGTTTCATGCTTTAATAATTTGCGAGTTGGGACTGGGGTGTGTGGGTACTGGCCAAACTTCCCAGGGTGAGTGGAAGGTGGGAGTGGTGAGGGGAGGTGCTTTTGGGGGAGCTGCTGACCCTGCCCTGGGTAGGAAGCCCCAGCTCATGGCAACCTGATCTACTTCCCTATCCTGTTCCCTCCTACCCACCTTAGACTTGTTCAGGCCCTGAGACCTAGTTAGCTTGCATGTGCTTCTGGTGCCAGGAGTCCATCCCCCCAGCATTGGAGGTCAGGGAGTGCAAAGTTTGCCCATACAGAACAGGAGGGAGGGGGCACTGCATTCTGGGATGCTGGAGGACTGAAAATTGGCTACCTCATCTGTAGGGAATGGCCCCATATTAGTGGAACATGACTTGGGTAACACTCATTGGAGATAAATCTGTCCTTAAGTGACATAACTTTAAGATGCCTAAAGTATGCTTAAAACTAGTTTTGGGTATTAACGTGCAGACATTCCAGGGGTTAAGAGCTCCAGGATCCACCTAAAATTTATGTGTAATAGGGTCCTAACTTTGTGAGCACTCTGGATCGGTGAGATTCTATGATCATTCTCAGTGAAGGGTCTTCCTTATAGATGTCTTCCTTATAGAGTGTATTACTTATAGATGTTTTGTATAGCTAATTATAACATGAGTATTTGGGGTTCTCATTTCTCCCCAGTGATTACCCCATCTTCTCCTGAAGTATATATTCCAAAGACTTTAAAATATATTCTGTTCTGTATTATGCCTTACACTGGTCAAGAGTATGTGAAAATCACATACATATTAGCCTGAAGTTTAGCTTGTCACTGATTTTGTTTATTAGAAATCAAGCTGATTATTGGAAGTTTACAAGGTCTAGGGAATCACATGAGCCATCTAAATTAACACATACTTTTGGAAGTCACCACTATGCACTTGCTAAAGGTATGTAGTAGGGTAGGAAAGTGTTGTAGCTGTGATGGTTCAGAGTAGTGGGGGGAACCTTTTTTGACAAGTGTGTTACAAATTAGCCCCATACCCTCCCTGAGTGCCTCTCCAATCCCCTTCTCGTCCCTGATCTGCTGCTGCTCTTTCATCTGCTTTCCCTGTGCTCCCTGCTCCCTGATTTCTTGCCTGCTACACAGAGTGGCTGCCCATGACACTTCTGGCACCTGTGCCCCAGGTTGGCCACACCTGGTCCAGAGAATATGTGATAAGCAAGGTTTCTTTGGTGATACCTTTTTTATATAAGACCAAGTATATATAGGTGGAAGGAAAATGAGACAAGTTTTCAGGCACAAAATCCCCTTTTTCAATGACTTCTGTTTAGCAGCATTGGGTAAATTGAAAAAAGTCACTTGAAGAAGGCAGTAAACCTGTAGAGCAAAGAGAAGTTTTAGGTATAGGTATTTACATATAATATAGGTTAATGGTGAAAGAAAATCCAACCCTAACTTTCTATGATTCTATGAAACTCATTGTTTGTAAAGTGCTTTGAGATCCTTGCACTGAATGTCTTGAATAATTCTGAGTTATTAGTATTAAATGACAGAGTTATTAGTAGTAAATGTGCCACCCTGCCCTGCCTTCTGCTTGATGTCAAACAATTTACAGTAGCTGGTGATCCATACCAACTGAGAATTGTTTTGCTGTATTAGCCTCAGTATCCAATTTGACTAAGTTGGTTTTGTAGTGATCACCGGGTTCAATAAACACAGGTATACATGGATAATAAGAACTAAATAATGAACTGTATTGTGGAGCAGTAGGGAATTGTTTGAAGAAGACTTTTATCATGAACCAAGGCTCTCTAGAACCAGTTCTAGATATCACACTAGATGGTACTTATCTGGTTGTTGTTGACCACTTTTTCTACCTTGGTTCTACTTTTACCAGCAGTGTAGATCTTGATGCTGAGCTTGCTAGTAGAATCAGTGAAGCAGCCAGGGACTTTTGTTTTTTGCAAGGCAGAGCCTGGAACAGTAACAAACTGTCAACGACAGTGAAAATCCGTATCTGAGATATGTGTTTTATCTACTCTTCTTTATGGTGACAAATGTAGAATTGTTAAATCATGCTGGTATGTCATTCATGGGAATATTGGTTAGTAAAAAAAGATAGGTGGTTTGGTCATGTCAAGCAAATGCCAGATCTCAGGATCCTGAAGAATGTGCTGTACTTTGAAGCTTGTGAAGGGTCTAGAAAGAGAGGCAGCCCACTACACAGATTTCAGGATGCTTGCAAAGATGGCTTAGCATCCTTTGGAATCTCTGTGATGATTGGAAAAGGAGTGCTAGTGTGTGGGTGTGTCCTACCTGTGGGCAGGGCTGTCACTTGTGCATTGGACTCAGCAGCCATCAAAGAACGCATTGGTGCACACACCATGCTCTATAAAAATCAATGGTGCCAATTGAAGGCAACCTCTGAAAACCCTTTCTCTTTCTCTCACTAACTAGCTTAAATGAGGGACAGTCCTCCAATTCTCAATGTCTGTAGTTTAAGTAAAAGAGTGTCTCTAAATGTAAACTTCTGTTGTTACAAATTTTAGGGCAGGGAAGGGAAAGATCAGACTTTTCCAGCTGCAATGCATGGAATAAGTTTTTATAGGCAATTCTCAATCATTTTTCTGTAACTTTCTGTGAGAAATGACCCCTCTGCCTTGTATTGTTAAGAGGCAGGGTTTACTGAGAATGAAGTGCTTTCTGTCTTGGGTTTTCATAATGAGTTTATTACAGTGGTATCCAATACTGGCATGAGAATAGGATAGAAATCAAAGCTGAATTCCACCAGGGACAACTCTTTCTATTTCTAATCTTCTATTTAATATTCTTGTCCTTGCTTTTATTTTAGCTCTGGACATTTCCTACCATTGCAGTGTGTTTTCCCATAACTTATTTACTAGCAGTCTTTCCCTTTCACACCTCATGTGTACCTAACTTCTGTTTATTTAATCATTTCTACTATAATGCTATCTATAAGATCTTGCTTAAAGTAGATGATTGCATACAAAGCGCCTCTCCCTCAACATCTTATCTATAATTCCACTGACTATTCTGTCCTTTTATTAACATATCTGTCAGATCACTATGTGCTGGGAAGACTTTACAATGTCCCCTTCATTCCATCACCAGTTGATCAATAGTTTACCCATTCCTGTTCATTGGACCTAAAGGCTAGGAACAGATGTTGCATTTGTCCCTAGATAAATTGTACCTGTGCTCGTCCTAGACCAAAAATATCCTAGGTTTTGCATGTATACACATTGTCCTTGTAATCAGGGTTTATTAAGCAGCTGAAGGCAGCACCACATTTCTGCTGTTAATTCAATAATGCAAGTCTAGGATAATTGTATAAACATATTTTGCAATATCCTGCAATAACCTGTCTCTTTTCCAGAAAACTTTTTTTCTTGGATGTATTCCAGGATAATGGTCATGTATGTCTCTATCATTGCACTTTGTCCTGGAATAAAATGGATCATCCTAGGAAAGATGTGACATCTGTTCACAGCCAAGGAAGTTGCAATATTCACATTTCATTAGTTCTGGGATAAGAGGTATTTGTTGTCATATTCAACTATGCATTTCTCCTTCAAAGTAGAATAAATGTGAAATGTTTAATGCTACATTTCCTACATCATGTGGAAAGATTGATTCCTTCATATTCGCTTTTCTGTAACCGCTGCTGCTAAATATATTTCAAAATGCTGTCCAACTATTTTCCAGTTCCTTGCAATATTATTACCAGATTGGATGAGGCATTAACTTGCCCTTTTAGATTTTCTGCATCTAAAAAACTTTAGGAGAGCCAAATCAGACCATCAGGAGAGCCAAATTATTGTCTGAAACTTACTACCTTGTGACGTTCTACCTGTTCATTTATTTCTTAAAAATATAGAATCATAGACGTATAGAACATTAGGGCTGGAAGGGACCTCAGGAGGTCATCAAGTCCAACCCTCTGCTAGAAGCAGGACCATCTCCAATTAGATCATCCCAGCCAAAGATTTCTCTACCTGAATCTTAAAAACCTCCCAGGATGGAAATTCCACAACCCCTCTAGATAGCCTTTCCAGTGCTTTACTCCCCTCCTATTGAGAACATTTTCCCTACTATCTAACCTAAACTTCCTTTGCTGGAACTTGAAATCATTGCTCCTTGTTCTGTTACCTACCATCGTTGAGAACAGTTTAGCTCCATCCTGTTTGTAACCACCCTTCAGGTAGTTGAAGGTTGTAATTAAATCTCACCTCAGTCTTCTTTTTTGCAGACTAAATAATCCCAGTTTCCTCAGCCTCTCCCTGTAAATAATGTTCCCCAGCCCTCTAATCATTTTCATTGCCTTCCATTGGACTCTCTCCAATGTGTCCACATCCTTTCTGTAGTGGGGCCCCCAAAACTGGATACAGTACTCTAGATGTGGTCTCACCAGTGTAAATAGAGGGAAAGAATCATGTTCCTTGATCTAGCAACACTCCTACTAATGCAGCCCAGTGTGCTGTTAGCCTTCTTGGCACTTCTCCCTTCTGAACTTCGTGAGATTTCTTTTGGTCCAATCCTCAAGTTTGTCTAGGTCTCTCTGAATCTACCCC
Source organism: Alligator sinensis (assembly GCF_000455745.1). Lineage (NCBI taxonomy): Eukaryota > Metazoa > Chordata > Crocodylia > Alligatoridae > Alligator > Alligator sinensis. The sequence goes on from NW_005842004.1 coordinate 1,050,610, forward strand.
CCTGGGCTGTTCTATCAAAAAAGTTGTATCAAGAACCCCAGTTGGGCTTGAGGATTAATTGTGTTAGGTGTGACATAAACATGGGTTAAACACTAAAGACTGTGCAATTCAAATTAAATATCCATTAAATGTATGTGACTTTCTTACTCAGGATTATCATTGTCAGTGTCTTCCTTACAGATGTTCTGTATGGCTATTTTTTCCCTTTCCACTTTAAAATCCTAGCCTGAGACTAGGCTGAGAGTGAAGTCATGGAAAATGGGAGTGACAGTTGCCTTCCAACAGAGAATAAAAAGGTTCTGACAGGAAAGGATATTTTTATTTTGCCTTTGAAGACAGTTTATCAGAATGTCATGGCAAAAGATAAAAATATATTCACTGAAATTATAAAATCACCTGATTTGGAGAAGAACTTAAATTAGGAAAAGTCTGCACGCTCTTCAGGGAACCAGATCAGGATGTTGAATAATTGGGAAATTTTCTGTCCTGTAAAACTGATCTGTGGCAACTGCAGAGAACTTTTGAGCTATCTACTTGCTATCTGTTGAACTAATAACACATTAGAAAAGCCTCCTTTACATTGCCAGAGTATTATTGTAAGTAAAGTAACAAAAATCAGGCCTCTTGTTTTTAAGGGGGGGGGGGGGGGGGGAAGGAATTTAGTAGAATTTGAATAGGATTGCATTTATTTAAAGATCTTCATGTAAGTAGCACAATCATAATTGTGTGAACAAGGCTGTAACAGGGAGCCCCTGTTAAACCCATATGAAAGCTATACCAAACTAGACAGGGGAAGAGGAGCATGGTGTGAACATGTGCTGTGGTGGCTAGGGGAACTAACTAGGGGAACTGGGAGAAGAAGTCTCTTAGACAGATAAGGAAGGCTTGTGGGATGATTTTACAATGAGTAAATACAATGAATAAAATCAGCTGATTTTACAATTATTTTACTTCCTATTTCTTTTGTGAAGCCTATAGATTGTACGTTTTGGTTTACTTTTTGGTTTAGATTGGACTTGTGCACTGGGTTGCAGCAGATAGGGGACTTGGGTATGCCCCCTGTTATCTTGTCATATGGGCTAAAAGACACACCCAAGCCAAGGGGTGATCTTTAGTATTTGGAGATGGAACTCTTAAGAAAAGTGAGACAGCCATTGAGGCCAGGCCTAAAGCCAATGGCCAAGGTGGGAGTGGCTGGAGAGATAGGCTTTAACAGTTGGGGCCCCAAAAAGCCCTCAGAAATCTGCAAGGACATGAAGAATAGGTCAATGAGTCTGATGCAGCCGATCAGGCTGACTGAGGAGCTGCTACCAATCCTAGGACTTCTTTCCACTTCTCAATATCCAGTAATATCAAAGGCATGGAAGGTTAGCAATAGAGGCATAGCGGGGCTGGGAAAAGGTAGTGCAGAGTAGTGTGGGCCCTGCTTAAATACAAAGTCCCATAGTGCAGTGGTTCTCAACCTTTTTTGTACTGAGACCCATTTGCAAAGATCAATGGCTTGTCCCAACCAACACACCTGGCCCTGTTGGTGCTTGACACTGTCACAACCCAATTAAACAGTGCCCATGTCACTAGCAAGAGATACGATTCAGACCATCCTCATTTTGCACACAGTAGTCAACTAAGGGTTAAAAGAAATCCTTGCCAGAAATTCCTGAAACAAAACCTTGGCGGAGAACTATAAGTAATTGGTCAGCTGAAATAAAATCCGAGCGAAAACTGTATATAATTGGTCAAGAAACAAGCTTAGGCCCCTCACACGTAACAGACAGAAAACCTGACCCACTACCTTGCAACCTGATAGCACAAAGAACTGCTGCTTTGCCAAAAAATTAAAGATTCCACTTAGCAGCTCATCATTGGATACCTCCGTTAGATACCTCTATCTATAAATAGTTTAGAAGTTCCCGCCCAAGCCGGAGAACTCCAGGGAAATCTCTGAGGAGAAACCTGAGCTCATCACCAGAGTGGCTTGGCGGATTGATCACCCACCAATGAATCCCCATCACCGCTAATCCTGACGTAGTAAAGCCCTGCAGGCTCGATAGCTCGTTTTCGGCGCCTCGTTCGTCATTGCTTGACTGTAACCCGAGCACGTACGCTCAACTGTAACCGAAGCAACTGTAACGGAACAAAGGCTCAGCCTGCATCGCTCATCACTATTTGGGCGACGTAAGTAAAATTTTCCTACAACCAACACGTGTCTGTGCCTAATTAATTCTACTCCATCTAAATACCCACCTGCCGAGCTAAAACCTAGGTGTTCAGCCAACAGCCCGAACGCAATCAACCACCTGGCAGCATTACAGCCGTCGTGGACAGACACACAGTGCCCTGCCCTGCCCTGCCCTCCTTGGTACCTGGCCACCTTCCCCCAGTGTTGGCAGGCACTGCACCCCCATCCACTTCTCCCCTCCCCCCACAACACACAGATGACAGTCCTCAAGCCCTGGCCCTCCAACCCTTGCTCCCCATACAGTTACCTTCATTCAGCTGCTCCCATGCCTCTGCCTGGCTGCATGCTGGCCATGCCCCAAGCAACCCCTTGCAGGCTGGAATGCTGCCAGCCTGCAAGGGGATGCCTGTTCTTTTGTGTGTTTTTTTCTGGCACTTGCTCACAACCTTCTGAAATATTCTTGTGACCCACTTTTGGGTCATGATCCACAGGTTGAGAAATGTTGCTATAGTGGACCATGACAATAAGGCAATAACAGACCATCCTGGAAACAGGCCTGCAGCCAAGCTCTGAAACACTTTGATGGGAGGTCTCTCCAACTGACATTAAAAAAAAAAGGCAGTCTCCAGAGCCAGGCTGCTCAGAGGGGAGAGATCAAGGATCTTATTCAGTGCTTCTGGATCTTCATTTCTAACCCTGAAATGAGAATCTTGCAGCACAGAAGGCCTGAACATTTAATCCATTCCTCTTTCAGTTTGATTAGACTGAACTCAGTCTAAAATTATCTTCTATACAGAGTCTAGTCTGCTTTTACACTTCTTCAGTGATGGGGAATATACAACTTGTCTAGTCAGATTGTTCTGTTGTTTAACATCTATCATAGCTAAGCAAAGCTTTGTAAAATTTACCCTAAATTTTGTTGGCTGAAGCTTAAACTGACAGTTTCAGCACTAGATGCTTACATCAGCATTTTTAAATCCCACTAAGTAACACCATAGAATATTTAAACTGAATGATTTGTTTAATATGTAACTAGAGAGAGTCTAAATGCTAGGGCTGTGTGAAACAGCACCATTTCATTTCGTCTTCTGTTTCGCCATTTTGAAGGGACAGTGTTTCATTTTGTTATTTTGTTTCATTTTGAAGCACTTTCCTGTTTTGTTTAATCGAAACTGTTTCGGTGTTTCAGCACATTTTGACATTTCACCCATAGGCTATAATAGGAAATCATGAAAATATTTATAACTTTGTCATTTCTTGTCTGATTCAAATGAACATTGCAGAGATGGTAGCCCCTTCTTAGGGCATGAAGCCTGTTAAGTTTCAAGGAGGTAGGTGCAGGGGTATCTTGGAAACTGTACCTCAAGGTGCTGACATGCAAAACTTGTGTCACTTGCCGGCAGTGGCCGCCTCCTGTCATCCTGTGTGCAGATCTGGGGTCCTGCACCCCCAGGAGTGCTGTGGGATTGTGCCAGACTCCTCTCAAGGCTGTGGGTCCCTGGATCTATGCTCGGGATGACAGGAGGCTGCCGCTGCCACCTGAGACCAGGGAAGACTGGTGCTGCTGCTGGCCCCAGGCAGCAGCAATAGCCTCTTGTCATCCTGTGTGTAGATCTGGGGACCCATGCCCCTGTGAGGAGTCCAGCAGTGCTGGGACAGCAGGTTGAGCTCTGTGGGGCTGGCAGAGCCACTCAGAATGAAGCCCTGGCTCTCCCTTGCCTACTGCTGCTAGGCTGCACTCTGAGCAGCTCCACCAACCCCATGGAGCTCAGCCTGGTGGTGTGAGGTGGCAGAAAAGCCAGTGGTGGAGCTGCTCAGAGTGCAGCCCTGGCCAGTGGCTCTCCCCTGCCTCCTGCTGCCAGGCTGAGCTCCATGGGATTGGTGGAACTACTTGGAGTGCAGCCCAGTGGCAGGGGGTGGGGAATTGCCGAGGCAGCGGCTGCACTTTGCCTCCCGCCACCGGGCTGACCTTTGTGTGGCTGGCAGAGCCAGTCGGAGCTCTGCCCTGGCTCTCCACTGCCTCCCGCCACCAGATTACACTCCGAGTGGCTTTGCCAGCCCCATGGAGCTCACGTTTCGGGTGCCCTCATTATGTTTCGAAGCTGTTTTGAAGCCTTTTGTTTCATTTTGATTTTGGTGTTTTGAGCGCAAAACACATCAAAACAGCTTCAAAATGAGACGCTCATCAAAATTTCACATAGCCCTGCTTAATGCTATTTATTTGTTTATTTATTTTAGCAGCCAGGCCCCTTATTTTTCTATTTGCATTTTAAACAACACAACTGTGCATATCATTTTCAGATCTGCTGCCAGTTGGTTTCTTTTCATGATTCATCATGAACATTGCTTTGTTTTGCAACTTTACAAAGCTTATGCTAGAAAGCTTTAATATATTACACTGAAAATGTAACGTTAAATTATATTTCTATTATTTTTATAACTGTCAACTTTGTTTCCCCACCTCTCATTTTTAGGTCACAGCTAATTTAGGATTCCATTCCTATTTGTTCTGCCCTTATAGATAAGTGAGACTACTAGTTAGTCTCGGAAGCTTAAAAAATAAGAAAGATTATGGTCTCTGCTGTGGTTGTGAATTGGCATAACTTTCAACAACTGTGATTATTCTTCAACAAACCCTTATCCACATTTAGATTTTGTATGTGTCCTAAATTGCTGTGTACACAAACATTTGCCTTTTACTTAGGGTCTATTAATGCTAACTTGCTACTATAACATGCCTTGATTTCTAAAGTGCATCACTTCTGCTACAATAATTTTTCTGAAAGTTACACTTTACTACAGAGCTTATTCTCTGTTATATTTTCTCTGAGGCTTCCTGAAATTCAATGTCTGCACTTATTTCTGCTTCATGAGCTAGGATAAAATCATTCCAATATATTATTTGTTTTCTCCTGAGTGAGCTCCAGTGAATACTTGGCTCAAGCAATGCAATGACAGCAAGGCCTCAGTTAATTCTCCCTTTATACCTTGTTGGCAGTCACCATAAGCTCCTATAAGTTCAATTTAATGAAAATCCATTGTAGCATCAAGATACATACCTACTCAAACACATTTGAAACCCCTTTGGTACAATAGAACAAAATAAGAAATACTAATAATACTAATATAATATTTTTGAAGAAAAAAGATGTATACATGCCATAGATTTTTTACACAGAATATCCTCGCAATTCCTTTGTTCCTTTGAAATTCCTTTTTTTTTCAGTTGGCATATCTTTTTTCTCCCATCTCTTAAAATAAAATTGCTCATTTCCTAAGCTGCAAGGAGCTGTTCACTAGAGATTCAAGCATGATCAAACAAGGCCCTGTGAGTTTTTAGGATCACTACTGTTTGTCTACTAGACTCACAATGCCTGAGACCTGAAAAATTAAAGGAGAAAGCATAGCTACAGTTAATACAAAGATTCACTTTATTAAAGCCTCCTGACTTGTCAGCATCCTAACTGGCCTGATTAAGTTTGTCCTGGTGCTGTGAGCTGGCATTTCAGTTAAAGTCACCTCCCTTGCAGCTCTGTTAATCTTTCTGAGAAAATAGGAAGTCCAGTATTGACTCTGAGTAGTACTTAGTTCTTCCATCTGATTTTGGCCTAAAGAGTGGTTTCATTAGGTGAGTACCATAAATTATTGTATCAAGGAAGATTAGTCAAAATGACACATATTGGATGACTAGAAGGCAACAGAAGGATGCTTCATTTCATCAATGAAGTGTGTAATGCTACCCAAGGCCATATTTCCAGCTGATATGTTAGCTATTTAATGTACCCCTGTATAAAGAAATAAATCAAATTTATATACTTTAAAGCTGAAGATTAATCAGAGCAAATCTGAGTATAAAAAGTGTCTTTCTTATAGCTTTGGGTTAGCACCTTTACTTTGTGTTTATTTTAAATCAAAGGGAGCAGCAATGCAGAAATCATCTGCAGGAGTTAAATTGTGTAAATAAAATTACTTTGCTTATAATTCCACATGAGTATACAGTAGCTCCAAAGATCTCCTTCTCTCTGTCAAGCGGTAACCTCGGATATGACCACACAAATATTTAAAAAATATCTGTCTTGAAAATCCTGTCTTCTCAAAATAGAAATATTTTAAGACATATCATATAGTGGGAGGAAGAGCAGTTGTTTCCCTAGCTAGTTCTTTTTCTTCCTCTTGTTTGGGAGGGTAGAGGAAAAGGAGCAGTTATAGATAAGCTGATGACTCTGGTTCACCTAATGGCTTCCAGAAATTCCTTAGAGGAATCCTGGGGTATCATTAACTTTTGGCAGACCTCACACAGATAGTCCAAAAGCCCAAAGCAAATTGAGTTTCTCTAAACTGTATAGATTGGATAGGAGAGAATGGAACACAAATTTCTCCTTTAGTTGTTGGGGAGAAAATAGATGCTTGCATTGGCCAAGGCCAGAAGCCAGGGGGAACTCCTGCACATCTCCCAGCATGCTGGATGTTGCTGAGGGCAGTCAAATCTAGCTGAGCAGAGGCCATCCTTGACTGGCTATGGGGCACATGCCCCAAGCCCCTGCTGTTACTGCAGTCCCTCCCAGCACTAAGGCTACCAGAGTGAGTGCTGGCATGCCTGGTGGCCTGGCCAGTGGTGGCATGGGGCAAGCCAGAGCTGAGAAGGAGAGAGGGAAGGGAACTGAGACTTCAGCTCTGTCAGACCACAGCCCCTCTGCCCAGCCTCGGCTCCTGGCTGGAGCAGGCATAGTGGGATGTGAGGAGCCAACATAGACACTTCCTTCAGGGTCTGCACAGCCCCAGCTCAGCCAGGAGGCAACCCAGAGTTGGCAGGGGGACACAAGAGGAACCAAGATGAATACTTCCCTTGGGGTCCACACAGCCCTGGCTTAGCCAACTGGAAACTCAGAGCTAATGAAGGGAGTCAATGGGACCCTTAAGGGAACCTGCTGTGTTGGATCTTTCCACACTTCCCTCCCCACCCACCCCTGGCTCCAGACTGCATGCTGGCCAAGCTGAGGCTGTGCAGACTTCCCTGAGGGAAGGCTTCTTGTTGGGCTCCCATCTTTCCCCCACACCTACCTGCTGTGGTCTGTGTGCTGCCTGGAGCCGGGAGCTGTGGCTGGTCAGAGCTGTGTGGGTGGCTCTGTAACAGCCTGGGAGTGGGGCCAGCTAGACACTGGGCTGAAGCAGCAGAGTGCGAGCTATGTTCCAGCAGGCCACCCTGTGATGGAGGGTGTTTGGGGGGAAGGGGTGGGGAGGGGGCTGCAAAACATGCTGAGATGCTGGGGGATGGTGAAGTAACTTGAGTTGAGAGAGGATCATGGACAGAAGTTCAATAGACTGCTTTAACCTATATCAGTTAAGTCTGATATTAATCCATGTAGGTTTATCTTAAACTGGGCTCGGCCATTTTGAAACAAGTTTATGTGTCCTGATCTTCTCTTTTGTTATAGATTTAAACCTGTTTCCAATCACTTATACCAGTTTATGTAATGTCTGTGCCTAGCCTTAATGTTTACTATAAAAGACTGAGGCCAGAGCCAGCAGTGTTTGTTTGACTGCATTGGACTTCCAAATAAATAGTCTGATATGCCTGATGATGTCTTCAGATGTGCTTTTGAAAATAGAGCCCATGGCTTATGTTAGTATAAAAAGGTATACAAGAAGAATTTTTAGTTGCTGGAACAATATGAAGAAATCTCCATATGCATAAAATTTTAAGTGTTCTCTTTTTTCTGATGCCACTCAGTGGGGTACATAATAGTATAAAGTGATATAATCCATGGTAGTAGTGAGAGAGAGAGTTTGGTTTGTTTAATAGAAATTGCATATGGAAGAGATGCATGAGGTCATTTTTTTCTGTCACCTTCTAATGCAAGATTTTTCCCTGTGTCAAATTATTGTCAAATGCAATATCTGTAAAATACAAATTACTTAAAAAATGCATCTTCTCCCATTTTCTTCAGTCTAAACTATAAACATGTTATACATCTACATGTTATTCCAGATTAGTCTGATTATTTTTAGCTTTGTAGACACTTCTCTTTTTTCACAGCTCTATATAAAATTTTAAATCCAAGAATGATGCTTAACAAAATGAATGAGGTAACTTAATTTGGTCAAGAAATTTGAATCAACTCTTGAAGGCTTGAAAAAATTAGTTAGCTTTACAAAACTATAGTAGTTGACAAGGTAACAAGATCATATCACAAGGTTTTATTAAGGACTGGAAACAGAAATAACATGACAAGGCTTGTGTCTATCTGTTCTATTTAACCAGAAACTGGAACTACTATAATGTGTAGTAAAACATCTATCTTAGTTTTGCAGTCCCAGAAATTCTGGATGTTTTTAATAATCAGCAAGTAGGTGTCCAAAATCTATATCTACACCTTGTGGTTGGTCTAATCACTAATTTTTTTTTTCAGCATTTAAATAAAACGCAGAAGGAAAATCTTATTTTAAAGTAAAAAAAAAAAAAAAAATCATATCATGCATTTCCTGAAATGCATTTGTAACATTTCGAAGGAGGGAAAACTAACAATACTTCAGAAAATGTAAGGGGGCAACTTAAAAGATTTAGAAGTATATACTTAGCATGGTGTGCATAGGGAATTGAGCTGGGTGACTATTATGAATATTTTTTAAAAATGCAGATTGCCGACCCAATAAAGGATAACTGCTGATTCTAAATAGGCACAATCCATCATATAAATTCATATTTATGAACTTCTTTGCATCAGCCTGTGGTACTTGGACATCCTTTAGTAAGCAGATTTTTAACAAAATAGACAGTTATGGTATATTTATAACCTTCTTAGGTCACTTGTCATTGATATGTACCACCATTATGGCTCTTAAATGTGCCTGCTGTTGGAACTATTGGTCTATTAGGAGATTATTTTAGACAGTGTCCAACATTTACTGTGAAATCTCCTACCAAATATCCCCATGAAAGTGCTCTTGAAAGTTACTGTGCACATTAAAAGTAGTGACTTATACAAAAAAGTAACTTACCTGTTCCTAACTTGGAGAAACACCAAAATCACCAGTCTAGACATTCAAATGAGGATTCCAGACTTTCAACTCAAACAATCCCATTGATTTGGGAACACAGAAAAAAAATCTATTTGAATCATATTTCTGCCCTGCCATAGTTTGAAGTGGACAAAAATTGGTCATCTTCAAAACAAAAGCAAGAACATAACTATATGGAAAGCTTGCTGTGGAACTTAAGTATTACATGACATATTTCACACATGGAGACATTTTATTCCCAAACACTACCTCAAAAACAGTTTCATAAAGAACAATTTTTATTTTTAATGCTAAAGCAATAGAAAACATTGGATGAAATCCTGACCTCACTGCAATCACTGGGGATTTTGAAACTGGTTTTGGTGAGGCCAGAACCACACCCATTGAGCATTATGATAGGCTGTCAGGCATAAGTCTTGCCAAACACACTCTACCAGATCCATTAACAGACAAGAGAGGTAGATTTATTATGTGTGAACCTGAAAATATTGATTCAGGTAAGTATACCAGTATTCTGGTTCTGCCTAAATCTTGTTTAACATATCTAAATGATTTTGACCTAGAAAAAAAGCCTCAAAACCCATCCCAGCATTCCTCTTGAGATTTCTAATACTTCTAAGCTCTTATTAGATTGGAAAACTTAAAAAAACCCTTTTCTTGAAATTATGTTTGTACAGCAGCTTTAATGAGAATTTTTTAATTGGCTCGTTCAGATCTGTTAATATAAATACAGCCCTCTGGGTTTCCCATTTCTTCCCTGTGGTCCTAGTGTATAAAAATATTTATGTTCTTTGTATACTAAGTCCTTCATTATGTGAGTGGACAGACAGAAATATCAAACTAGATTTAAACATCTGTGGGCATGACTACATGTGCATTTAAGTGTGGCTAAATTTAATGTGCATTAAGCTAATGCACATTAAACAGGTTGGGTTTTTATTTTTTTTGGCAGGTGCTTATACATGCAGGGACTTGGCACTAAAGTTAGTTCCCTTGGTACTAACGTTAGTGCCAAGTCCCTGCAGCCCTGCCATGTGCTCCTAGTGGCTGGGCAGACTCAGCACTAAAGTAAGTGCCGGGTCACATCTACATGTTCATTAAAGCGCTTTAACTAATCACACCTAAATTTGATACCTGCATTTGCAGGTATCAAGTTTGGGCGCTATTAGCCTAATTTCATCATTTTAATGCACATTAAGTGTGCACGCATATAGATGCGAACCCATAATGCACATTAAATTAGGCTAATGAGCATTAATGTGTCTTGTGTGGATGCGTCCTCTATTTCCTTTCCACTCCTTCAATCTGGCTTTGGTCTTTTTACCTCTAATCATTGTGTGCTTTGCCTTGGAACCCCCCAAGTACTAATTAAAACAAATCAGACATTTGTTATAGTTGCTGCCCTAGTACTATTTGCCATTAAGTAATTTGGTTTTAAATGAGTTGAGGTATGCATTCTTTACCCTTAAGTGCTTGCTGAATCAAGGATTTCGGTGTGGTTTATCAGAACATGCATTGGGTGAAACAGCACTACAACAGTTGAGAATAATTTTCCTTATTATTCCTTATTTCTAAATGTATTTTTACCTTCCCCTTGCACTGAAAAATACACCTTTCTTAAATTAGATGTTTAGTCTGATTGGCCCTATTGATTCTTGTGGGATAACTCCCATGAATGAAATTATGCTTATGCTTACATACCTGCAATAGGTAAACTGCTTGTATTTCAAATCCTGATTACTTTAAAAGATGTTTAAAATTGCAGGTAACCTATCCATTAGGGGGCTCGAATGTTTAAGCAAGTGTACCCTCAGAGTTTCCTTCTATGCCAGCTAAATCTTGGAGGTTTCCTTTTATTGAAGAACAAATAACATGATAGATGTCCAAGTTCACCTGTGAAGGCTAGGTGTTCCCCTTTCAGCAAGAATCCGGGTTTTCTGTTTCTGTTTCCAAATCCAAAGAAACAATGCACTGTAACTGCGGCATTCCAGCCTTCCACCCCTGCCAAAGCCCACTGTGACACCATCACTTTGGATTTTATTTGAATGTGTTTAAAAACAGATATTCCTCTGCATAAAATGGATGTACTTGTTGTCAGGGATTCTTTTAGCAAATACATTAATGGAAACGGTACCATTCCCAAGTCAGACCAACTGTTTTCCCACCTACCAGGTCTTTTTGAAGAGGAAAAACAGCGCCTTCTTTGAGGGAAACATCATTGCCGTGATTGCTGATGAAACAACTGACTTCTAGAACAGACCAGTTCTCAACATTTTATTTCAGGTGCACAAGGTACAGACTCCTAAGCATGTAACAGTCCCACACCACAACTAGTAAAGACAGTGTGCCTGAGGAAAGTTAATCATGCCGCCATTGCACAAGCCTTGATTCCCTGTCTGATGGAATTTGCCACACCGCTTGAGCGAATATTGGCATTTGTAACAGACAATGCAAGCTACATGGTGAAGGTTTGGAATGATGTGCTTTGTGGTCTGTGGTCAAACTGTGTATATATTCATTGCTATGCTCATATAGTTGCTTTGGCAGGAACTACTTGGCGAGAGACCTTCAAGCAAGTGGATCGCTTTGTAGCTTTAATGAAGTCCCTTTTAGTGAAAGCTCCAGCTCATTGTGTATGGTGCTTAAAATACCTGGAGAATGCGAATGTTGATTCGCCAGCACTTCCACCAGAACCAGTTGTGACCAGGTGGAACACATGATTCAATTGTGCCAAGTACCATGCACAGTACTCCTGGCTCTACCATGGGTTTGTGAAACTTGAACAAACAGAACAAGGGGATACAGCTGTTTTATGGGAACTGGCCAGCCTGTTAGCAGAAGCAGACCTGCACAATGATGTGAAGTATGTTGCAGATAACTGTGAACACCTGGTGACATCACTGGACCTTTTACAGTCCTAGAAATGCCAAGTACACAAAGTGTACAACACTGTCTTGGATTTAATTTCGTGGTTGAAGAATCTTGTCCTAGCAGCTGATAATGTGAGAGGATCCACAGCTGCTTAGAGTGCTGCTGATAAACTGAGACAGTACAGCATGAAAAGTAAACAGCCAGCAGTTGATTTTCTCTGCACTGTTTGAGCACTGGATCCTAAACAAATTGGTTCTGTTTGTACAGACTATGAAACAGTGAAATCAGAATTAAAGCTGCCTAGTGAGTGCAACATGGAATGGCCAGTGTATTTAGGAATTGTAAATGATGGGTTTGCAGATGCTGAGGATCCTATTCAGTTCTGAATGGCTGTTAAAGACTGCATTCCCAACTTGGGAAAATATGCAGTGGTTTTCCTGCATCTGACTATAAATTCAGCTGATGTGGAAAGAAGTTTCACCAAACTTGGGGTTCTTTTCAGTGCTCAGCATCAACGTCTGAAACTGAAAATGTGGCTGGAATGCTGCAACTGTATTTTAACACCCCAGAGTAACTGAGTAACTTTCCCCTTTGTCTTGTAATAAACCTGGCTTTTGTTGACACATTGCGTGCAAGGGAGTTTGTTCATCCAGTTTAAATCTAGTTGTCCCAGGTTTCTGGGTGGGGGCTCGAGCCAAAGCTAAACTTATTTGAGACCTCTTAAAACTTGAATCCAGCCCTTATTGCTGCAAACATGTGCATGGAGCAGAACAGCAGGGGTCAGCACTGCTCAGATCCACAAAGCAGTGGGGGGAGGGGGGTGGAGACAGACACACAGCTACAGTTGGACCTGCATCCTGGTGCATGGGGGGAGCTGCTGTAAGCAAGCAGCTTTCCTGTACAGCTCTACTGTGCCCCACCGAGGCCCTGGGGGAGGGCAGCAGGGCCAGGAACACAAGCCCACAGCATATACCTAGCCTTCCCCTGCCCCCCACCCACATCTGGGGGGAGCATGGGTCCCCCTTATGCATGCTGCTGCTGAGAGCTGGCCCTGCCCCTGCCCAAGCCCGCGACAGGCAAGCAGCAGTGGGGGAGCCAGCTAGTGCTCCTTCTGCTGCAGCTGCCTTCTTTTGGTGGCAGGGAGCTGCAGACCTGGGTCCCTGGCCCCATAGTCCTGGCAGTTTGGGGCTCCCTCTGGTAGGGCTGGGGGGAAGGGACAAATGAGCAGGGCTGTGGGGCTGTAGTGGGGGGAAAAAGGGACACCAGCAGGGATGAGGGGATATAGTGAGGGGAAAAAGGGGCACCAGCAGGCCTGGGAAGGCTGTGGGGGGAGTGAGGGGCACCATTAGGGCTGTGGGAGACTCTGGGGAGCCTTTAATTTTAATCACAGATTTTGGGTTTTTTATTAGAGAATTTGCAATTTTTTATCAGAGAAAACCAGGATCCCTGCTTATCAGAAACTAGTGAACTTTCTCAGCAGTGAAATTCTAGGTCTGAGGGAAGAAAAAAGCACTGTTAATTAATTTAGAATATGAAAGGCCCAAGTAGGAGACAATTGACCCAAACAACTGCTTCTTAGAAGAGAACTATGGTGCTGTTGCTTCACTTAAGTGTTTTGACAAGGAGTTGTCAGTGTGCTGTTTATCACCTTTCTTCAAGGTCTTGTGCACCTATGTAAATTATATAAAGAAAATACCTGACAGATTTTCTATTCCAAATTGCAAATGGACCTGCAGCCTCCAAAATATGCTGCCTGGCAAAGGGAAACAATACTTTCATGTATCAATTATATAGTAAGAATGTAATACCTGTGTAATAAAATATTAATTTAACATAATTTGAACAGTTTTGGCTTTACAAACATTAATAATCAAATTCTAGTTAATATATAAAAACTATCATTAATTTCTGAGATGCCTTTAGATACACTAGTCAATAAATTATATTCCAATTAACTATTAATATTAGAGTTCCAGCAGCTGTTTAATAGATATTTAGATACTTTATTTGCTTCACCTTGAAATGACTAATTAGGATATCACACATTCTGTAATATTAATATAAATTAAATACTTAAAACCCGTAACTAATAAGTGACTCTTGTACAGTTTTCATTTAAAGTGTTAGACCTGACATAATATTAGATAGATAGAACACAATGGGTGCATCTATGCATGTGCTTTACTGTGCAGTAGACTAATTTGCTGTACAGTAAAGCATCACCATATATACATGCATGGCAATTAGGCCAGTGTAGATTAATTTACTGCACTGTTGGGTAGTCCCATCAGATACAAGTACTATCCAATGGAGGAGTAAATTTAATGTGCTTAAATGCAGGTGTAGACAGGGATGTCTGGATTACTTTAGTCTAGCTGAGATTGCACTGGAGGTTATTCAGGAACATTAATTGCACACGTGGAATTGCCCAGTATATAGAAATGTTCTTACTAAGGAAATCCCTTATTTTTGATCCCTGTTCCTCGTTTGCTAGTTAGGGAATTTTTAAGCAAATATTTCTTTCAGGAATAAATAAAGGAAACGCTGGGCTATAAGATGCTTACTGCTCAGTAGTCTAACATTGTGCAGTAGCATGCTGGTCAAAAACCATGCTAATATGCTACTGTGTTATTAGGCTACTGCTCAGTAAGCATCACAAAAAAGCGTGCTGGTGCTATTGCACAGTAGTGGGAGTTACTGTACATTTAGTTAGTACTTCATTTCACAAGTACTAAATTAAATGTGCAGTAACTACTGCTCATTAATAAATGTGTAGATATGCTCACTGAACTTGAAAGAAAAGCTTGCTGATTGCATGGTACATATGTATTCATTAAATAATTTCTTCTTTAAATCTGAGTAAAATGATAGACTTACAAATCTGCAAAAAGGTTCCAATGATTTTTGCCATGGGTTCCTTGAAATTATTTTGCAACATATGAAAGCTGCAAGCCATCCAAGTGTGCACATGAAAAATTATACATTTTACATGTACTGTGAGCTCCTATACAGATGCCCAATGCCTGCTCTGATGCATGCTAATTAGCATGCATCGGAGCAGATTCAGTTAATTGAGTCTTTTGGAATGTGCTAATTAGTAAGCCTGTGTGAAGTGGCTAGTATTTGCTTCAGATTTGTATTTGGCCAATTCGGGGGACAGCGATTCACTTTGGTGATTCGAATCACTGTCCCAATTTGATTCAGATCAATCTGATTCAGAGATTCGACTGCTGCCCCACACTGCCCCATGCTGCATGGGGGGCTCTGCATGAGCCTCCAAAGCCCCAGCCAAAGCAGGAGCGGTAAGTCCTGGGGCTTTCCTCAGCTTTTTTTTTCATTAAAGGACTGGAGCTTGCCAGGGTGTGGCACCTGTGGGCGAACTGGGGGAGTGAGGGGGGAGTCAGGCGGCTTGTGCAGAGCTGCCCATGCAGTGGGGGGCAGCAGGGATAAGAGGGGCTGGCAGGGGTCCCCCCATTGTCCTCTCCCCAAGTTCCCCTTTCCCCACCCCTAGTACCTACCAGCTTGGAGTTGGCTGCTGTTCCCTGCTGTAGCCACCGGGGACTGCCCAAAGATTCGAAGAGTTTTGAATTGATTTGGACCTTTAAATTGGTCCCCTGATTTGATTCAGATTCGGAGATTTGGCCACCGAATTGAGCCAAATCTCCTCCAGATCGAATCACCACCAGAAGCTTCGCACAGCCCTACTAATTAGTATACTCCAGCAGCCTTGGTGTCATGTATTCAGCAATGCCATGCTTCAAAATGGTAGTAGGAGCACTTTAACTGAAGTTCATCAAACAAGCTTTAGTTAAAGAGACCCTGCCACCATTTTGAAGAGCAGGATGCTGAATACACAAGATGCTATGGGCACTTTTAATTAGAGTGGTTCCCAAGAATCACTCTAATTAAAGCACCCCCACTCCAGAGCACATGTAAAGATGCCCTGTGATTGTATCATTGTGGACTGAAGCCACTTCTAATATGGCATTGAATACTGCAATTATATCACTTGTAGCCTTTGCTGCTGTCACCACCGAGATTATTTTAATTAACTTTGCCACTTTTTGAAAACCTGTAGTATTCAGTTGGTCACAAACAACTTTGAGATTTCACAACTGATCTTTCTAAACTGTGATCTTCCTGCCAGTTGGCAGTCAACTTGCAATAGATAAAGTCTGAATAAAAATCGTGGTTGAAATTGGAACTGTACTCATAAAGCATGTCTTCATCTTGCATTTGATGTTGTGAGATGGAAAGAAATTGAGCTCTTTTGTGGCTTGTGTTCATACCACAATTGAATACAGTACCTTGTAATATCAGTTTCACTTTAATGTGAAATAAAAGTGTGTTTAAAATTCTTTTGTTGCTCTATAGCTGGGTTCACCAATTTGCATTTTTCCTAAGAGCTTTTCTATTCCTTAAAAGATATCCATATTCAATATTGTCTTATTTACTGCAAACTGAATCAGAAGCAAAGATTCCTTTACTTTTGGTGTCATGTCTAAGTATCTTCTTAATCTCAGTCCCCTCTTTGTTCCAGAGCAGTCACACTTTTCTTTTCCTTATACTCCAGTTGTAATTATTACCCGCCATCTTTCTATTATCTCTATAACATTCAGTTTTGACCACTAATGTTTTTGATGGTCTTTTAAAAAGTTTTAATTACTTCATAATGACATGAAGATGCTTGGTACCTCCTAAATTTTTAGTTTACTTCCACTCAGAATTCAGACTGACAGTTTCATCTATGTTCTTACTAAAGCTTGTTA
Organism: Alligator sinensis; assembly: GCF_000455745.1. Lineage (NCBI taxonomy): Eukaryota > Metazoa > Chordata > Crocodylia > Alligatoridae > Alligator > Alligator sinensis. Next base: position 1,067,449 of record NW_005842004.1, read on the forward strand.
CAAATTTTCAGAAAAATCAAGCCAAAGAACAAAAAAATTGGCGTGTTTGCCAAAGTAATACAAAGGGAAAGATTAAGTTGTGTTTTGTGGTTTTTCAGAAATAAAGTAGTATAACTAAAGTAGAGCAACTGAGGCAGTAGCCCTGATCACTGACATGAGTCAGAGGGAAGAAAAAACAACAGGTGCCACCAAAGGTGCATAATAATGCCAGTGGTATCAGCAACTGCCCCAGGAGTCCATCTGGCTTGCTAGGACCCTGCAGAAATGCTATCATTATTGGACAACTAGCATTTAGTTGTTGCAAGAAATGGTAGAACCATTTCTGTACTTCAAACAGCACAAGTCAATCTATTTGTTGCTTGAAGGGTAGTTTTCTCATTCTTTAATTAGCTATGTTGAATTGATTTGTTTTAGCATCTTAAAAAAATCCTTTTGTTTTTACAGTTCTCAGATACTACTTATCTGTTAAGAATGATGAAATCTTTCATTACTAAATAATTAATTTCATAATTAAAATAACACACAATATTCACTGGTAACCTGGAACACTTGAGCATTTGATTTTTATATAGTTACCATGTTCTTTGTAGAACAGTCCAGAATGTGGCAGAATGAAGACACTTTTACTGATATATTTAGTATAATTAAATGTGTGACTCCCTCTATTAATGCCTGGTTTTTTCTCTTGTAGAAATAAACAAGAGACAAAATTAGAAATAAGATGGCAGCAGGAGATCCTTCCCATGATTGGACTAGGGTCAGAAGATGAAAAAGCTGTCAAAAAATCCTGGGCTCCAAAATTTCTGACTTTTCCTCTTCCTGAGAAAAGGCATTTGGAAATGGTGCAGGAGGAGGGGGAAAGAGCAAAATCAGTGGGGAAGCCCAGGGTGTCAGAACAAGAGCAGCTGGGGAGACCTGTGTCAAGACTTCCTTTAAAAAAAAGAGAGAGAGAGAGAAGAACTTAAGTCCCTGTGAACCTAGAGAAAAATGATTGGTAGGCTTTATGGACGAAAGAAGAACATCCAGCTTGGATGCAGAAAGACTGGTAGGTGGGCTTTCCCCAGGATTTATCTGTACTGGCTGCAAGATGAAGAAAAGAATCAAAGCCTACTGCAGGAGAGACTAAGTTCAGCCTTGGCTACCAGGAGCCATCTGATATCCTCGGAGAAAGAAAAAGACTTTAAGCAGTTAAAAGCATTAAAGGACAACATCTTTTCTGGGCTGGGAGTTATCATGGGTTTCTTGCTAACTATTATTTTATTACTTTTTAAACTCAAATTCCCCATTCTCATTGCCTCTATTGTTATCCATGTGGCTTACATTAGAGAAATGAAAAATGAAAGAAATGACACATTTTGTTCTTTTTTCTCATTTCAATAAAATTTAGATTTTCAAAACTTTTTTTAAAGGGTTCTTCTAAAATAATAATAATAAGCTCTAGCTTTTATAAAGGTCACCTTGATGATTATCTGGGTATTTTGCATTCATTTCTTTGAGATTACACACACATTTTCTAAATGTATTATATTATAACCTCATAAATCTGGCATGCTCGGGACCAAGCACCTCCAGGAAAATTGAAAATTCCATTTTTTTTAAACTGGAGCAGTGACCAGTCGTGGAGCAGGGGAGTGTGTGTGTGTGGGGGGGGGGGGGG
>NW_005842004.1:1069115-1098205 GCF_000455745.1 Alligator sinensis
GGCCGCATGTGGAGAGGGGTAGTGGATGGTGGCAGCAACTGCCATATATAAACTTCCTCCTCCACATCTGGGAAGATTGGGGAAGTGGTGGCCCATCCCGGAGCACTGGCCACATGCAGAGCAGGGTGGTAGATGGTGGCATTAGCCACTGCATGCAAGCTTCCCCCTCCATCATGTCGGGGTGGGGGCAGTGGCTGTTCCTGGAGCAACAGCAGTGGCATGGGGTAGTGGATGGCAGCAGTAGCCACTGCATGCAAGCTCCCTCTCCATGTCCAGGGGAGTGGAGGGGAAGCTTAAGAAGTGCTGGATTTTTGAGAATTCTGGATTTTTGATATCTGGATTTATGAGGTTATACTGTATCACAAAGGGCTGAGGCAGTGGCAGAGCAGACAAGGCATTTGCTATTCTTCCAGAGGTGTTAAACTTAAATGTTAAATTAAAACCAAGATGTCCCAACATCATGGCAAAGGCTGTGAAGTTGACCCAGCTGTGATAAACTGACTGGACACTTGGGCTTTGGAATATGGGAGATATGATCCTAGCAACATACTTGTTTCTATAGCCAGACACTGAAGGGTATTATGCCTAAAGCACAATAACGATGTAGACTACTAGACTCCGAATGATTCCCACCCCCCCATCCTTTTTTTTCTGAATTAAAGAATTTAATCAACCTTAATATAATTGTAAGGGCTGTCATCTTGAATTTAAAACTCCTAATCTTTAATACTTTTAATTGCAGCATCTACTATCTAACAAAGAGACACAACTGACCATATCCTGTTTCAAATAACAGGAAGATTTTTCACACATTACTTTTTGTCAGATCAAAGAGATTACATGTCTATAATGGGATTACACCATAATCCACAAGTAAAACTAGGATTCATGACAAAGGAATCTTGCTATAGTTTTAATAAAGCTTTCCTCTTACTTTTAGAGATTAACTAGCAGGACAATATCTGACATACCTGATGTAGGAGCAGAAAGGATTTCCATTACTTTATTTTTATGGATCTGACAGTAACACTAATGGAAGAGTTGTGAGCCAAGTGGTTTTGAAAGGTTTCATCTGTGCAGTTTGTTTAGAATGTGCATTTAGAGGGAAACACGATCTAAGGGAGTATTTACTCCTAGCTTTTAGTGGATTGAAAAATTGCTAGTAGTTTACAAATCATAATGACTTTGTTTGATAGAGTTAATCACATTTGTGGATGCATATCATGCATTTATAGCTCTTGAAACTTTTGATACATTTTCCATCTTAGCATTAGAGTTTAACAGGCAGTTCAACTTTACCTTTGTTAAAAGAAAATAAAAATAAAACTGATTTGTTTATACATGGAAAAAACCTAAGAAATCAAAATGTTTTAAATTGTCTTGAGTTACCAACTCAGCCAGGGATGGATCCAGGATTTGACAAAGTGGGGGTGGAGCAGTCACCACATTACACAGGTTGCTGCACCCTGGCTCCCAGGCTCCTCTTTTCCTCCCCCTCCCCCTTCTTTCCTCCCTCCTCCCACCTCAAAACCACTGGTGCAAGCTGATGCATTGCAGGAGCCTCTGGGGATTTTTAAAGTTTGCACAGGCCTTCCCCCACCTCCCTCTGTCAAGGGATGATGAGGAAGTAGGCCAGCCCCAGCCAAGTACCTCAGCAGCCCCCAGCTAGCCCTCAGTAGCCCCCACACATGCAGTAAGCCCCAGCTAATTAGCTGTGCTTTGGTTCAGTAGCAGCAAGTTTCCTGATTGACTGCTGAAAGCACCTAGTCATTAAAGCCTAGCCAGGGCCCTTGGTTTGCAGGCTAGTCAATAGTTCCACTGTGACAAGCTTCCTACACTCTGGTTCTTCTGGTTCCTGACTCTGGTGTTTGACTTATTTCTGGACTTTGGATTTGGATTTCCCTGTTTCATAGAACCTGACCCTGGTTTGACTATCTTTTCAGACTTGGCTCCTGACCCTGGTTTGACTATCTTTTCAGACTTTGGCCTGTTGACTGTCCTTTGCACTGGTGCTCAGCATCTGACCCCTCAGATCCTCATCTTCATCCCAGATAGTGATGTGGACTCCTGCTTTTGGGTTTTCCTCTGGCCACAGTCCCTGCTTTCCCTCAGTGGCCTAATCATTAGGTAGTACTGCCTGTGCTCCTGTTCCTTACATCCTCCACCTCCAGTCTCCACTGCTTTCCTGCTGTTTTGGGGCTGGGAGAAGCTTAAGCACTGCTCTTGAACTCCCTAGCATGGCTGGTGGTGGCTGGGCTTACTCAGAAACAGAGGCTGAAGCAATAGGAAGGGGGTGGGTTCCCCCACTCTGCCCAGTCCAAGCAGGACTTGGTGCTGGAAACCATTGCTGCTGTGACTTCCCTATGTGAGCGCAACCCCAGCACAGTGCAGCTAGAGAAGACAGGAACAAAGATTCCCTGGCCCCAGGACAGCAGGAAAAGCAGTAGGACAGGTGGGAGACGGAGGAAGGGAAAGGGAGTGGACCTTCCTTTGAGCATGAGGAATAGGGTATTCTCTTTCACTTCAAGGATATTTTAAAGGCCCAAGAGGTTCCAGCAGCATGGTCCAGTCCAAAAAGGGGACTGCACCTGTGCCACTGAACCCTTCTGGATCCACTCCTGAACTTAACCCTTGCTAGTTACATTATAAATGTAATGGTTCATGAGGTCTTGCATGATTTCTCAAGTTTGTTTTACCTATGGCATATGTAGTCTCTATGCACAGGTAACATCAAGCTGTATTTAGCCTTATCATCCTTATAATTTTATGCATTGTGGTATTTGGTATATAGCATATTTCTTATATGTCATAATAGGGCCAGGATTACACAATGTGATAATGACTTTCAAGAGAGAAACAATTACTTTCTTTGGCACCTGATCATTAACATATGACAGGAGTGTGTTTACTTACAAAGCGGTCCTCACAGACAGTAACAGACTTGCATGTTAAAAGGAGAAACCCTAACCTGTACAATACCTATGAACAGGAAATAAACATTTCTCACTGAGTGCATCTGCATGAGATGCTTTACTTTGAAGTGCCACAGTTTACTGTACAGTAATCATATGCATCTACATGTGCACATGCTTACTGTGCAGTAAACCTTACTATTCATTAATGAGTGAAATTACTAATTATGCAGTAGTGCTCATGTAGATGCCTGAGTGGGAGCAAATCTGTTCCTGGTCATCTGGCCACCCAGGGGTGGGAGATAGCATTAGCATCATGGGTTGTGTCCACAGACTTTACATTGCCATAGCAGTGAACTACATTGCCGTAGCTCATTGCTACAGCAATGTAACATCTTGTGTAGAAACTCCCATTGTGAATGAAATTCAGTGTGAGATACTGAATTAATACTCTCCATGTCTAAAAGATATTCATATTCTCTTGGTCTGAATTAGATAAGAAAAAACTTTTAGACTGGTACACATGCACCTCTTTTGGTGAGGGGAAGTGTCAGAAGTTATATGCATAGTGTGCCCCACCCTTGAGATCTGGTGAGGGAGGTATGTCAATAGCCAGATAAGCAACTATACTTAAGCTGGTCTCAAGAGTGGGTACAAGGAAGGGTGTAGTCCCTCAGTCTGAGCAAAGAAGGGTGAATAAATCAAGCTGAAATTGCAGAAGGTCCTGGCAATAAGGTCAGAGAGAGAAGCTGCTTTTTAACCCGTTTGAAATTGGCTAGGGACTGGATCTTTGGATTTAAAATGTAGAGTAAGAACAAGATATTGTTCTGATAGTCTTTTGTTTGTTTATCCTTATACCTCTGTCTGTATCTGAACATATGCTTAGTGGTTTCTTATGTTTGTTCTTGTTTTCATAATAAACCTTTTTGTTATTTTTTACATTTAGTGTCAGAGTTAACTGTGATTACAGAACATTTGACCATACAGAGAGACCTTCTCTGTGGAAGAGGTGACTCATCTTTTCTCAGTGCATGATTGGATAAGGATATGATTTTTCTATCTGGCCAAAATCTCCTATGTTAAGAGCTGGCAAAATCTGGGAGAGATGGTTAAGGATGAGGTGCCACAGGCCAAGGAGTTGTCTCATGGCACATCTTAGCTGGTTCTCAATGGTCAAAGCAGACAGCACAAAGGGGCAACCCTGATGGTGTGAGAGCATCCCAGTATTACTTCTCAGAAGTATGCCTGGCTACCTCTGAGGTTGGGGTATGTCACATGTTAATTAGTGATTAATATACAAGGACATAATTTTCTGAAATTGGAGATGATTGGGACTCATCAATGGTGATGTATCAGTTTCACTTAAGTAACGTGGGTCCAAAATTAACATCTTAACTGAAAAGCTACATTCAGGATCCTGTTGTAGATTAGACTCTAGACTAATGACAAAGATTAAGGGGCTGCCAAGGGCTGTTAAGCTACAATGTTAATTCTGTAATTCTCATTTTGCATAGGTGTCACTTTCACATTAACCCGCAAAGACAACAAATTACAGTTATCAGCTTCATTCTTTTATTGCTAAAATGGATGGTGCAGAAAAGTTAATAGAATTAAAATCATGATGTCATTGGCTGTTACCACTATTTTTATGCAATTGAATTGTAACAAAGGTGCTCTCATACCATTCTGATTAGCGTGGTAGAAATTCTTGGATTACACCTTTTTTCCAAAGCCCAGTGAAGCTTGTGGGAAGATTCCTATTGAGTTCAATTTACTTTGGATCAGGCTCATTGATAACTTGTGACTGAAATGAGATGAATCTCATCTCATCTAGATTAACTTCTAGATTCCCAGTGATTTTCCCAGCGTAGGAAACTAATACCAGTTTCTTTAGTGCTAACAGAAGGAGAGGCAAATGAACAGCAGTAAGTGGCCACTGATAAAATCTCTTCTGGTGGATTATTCTCTGCGTACAATAAAATAATAGAGAATATGAGCAGTGTGATTTAGCACTGTAAATCTAGTGTATTTCTTTCTTTCAGGAAAACGAAGGTCCAAATTGCATTAAGTATTCAAAAGAATGTTTCCACTGGAATCATACTGTAAGTAAACAAACTTTTTAGACCATAATATATGTAGCCTGCAGGGCAAACAATACTCTGGCATACATCAGCTGATGCATCTCAAGCAAAACCAAAGAAGTGATTCTTCCTCTTTGCTCAGAATTGGTGAGACTGCAGGTGCCATACTTCAACAAGGATGTGGAAAAGTTTGAGAGACTCCAGAGAAGAGCCACCCATATGATCAGAGACTTGCAAGGCAAGCCATACGAGGACAGGCTGAGGGACTTGGGCCTCTTCAGCCTAAAAAAGAGAAGGCTGAGAGGGGACTTGGTAGCAGCTTACCGCTACATCAGGGGAGTACATCAAGGGCTCAGCAAACAATTGTTCACCAGAGCACCCTTGGGGAAAACCAGGAGTAATGGCCACAAACTCCTGGAAGATCTGTTTGTGGCTCAACATTAGGAAAAACTTTTTCAGAGTCAGGGTGTCCAGACTGTGGAATAAGCTCCCTCCAGAGGTTGTGCAATTGCCTACCAAAGAAAACGTCAAGAGGAAACTGGACAGTCACCTCGCTGGGATCGCCTGACCCCAGTTGTCTTTCCTGTCTAGTGGAGGGGGGCTGGACCCAATGATCTTGCAAGGATCCTTCTAGCCTGTTACAATTTATGAATCTATGAATCTATCTATGTGGGAGGCTGCTGGAGCGTGGTAAATGCCATATTTCATCAGACTCAATTAATCAAGTCTGCTCCAATGCACTCGAATTACAGTGCATCAGAGCAGCACCCCTGCTTGTGTATAGGCACCCTGAGTGACAAAGTGATGGACTTTGGGTGTTGTATCCAGAAGATAAAACATCTATATTATTGGAGTGCTTGACGGGTTTGAAAACAGTTATTCTACTGACTTTGTGAAGTCACCAGTGTCACCATGTTAAAACTTGGCTCAGACACTGAGTTGGAGGTAGAGAGGGCCCACAGGTATTACTGGAGGAAACCTCATGTGGGAGAAATACCTAGGACTTTCATAGCCAAGCTTTTGTGATTTACCACCAAAACAAGAGTGCTCAAAGTGTCCAGAGAACTAGGAAGACTGACATAGGGTGAGCCTGCCATTCATGTAATGCTGTTTTCTGATCTTCCCCATGAGGTGGCAGAAACACAGGCTCTGTTTAAACCAACAAAACTACAGGCCAGGTGTAAGTAGCTGACATACTTCATGAGGTATCCTGCCATCCTGAATTTGACTCACCAAGGGAAAACATATGTTTCCTGACCCAAAGGAAGCAGAAACCTTTAATACATTGATACTATCAGGAGAGGGCAAAGTTATGGAATAATCTGAGTGGTACCAAAAAAGGGGGTGAGGGGTAGGAGGGAAGTGAAGATTTTTATTTTGTTAAATGCTGCTTTCAGTGAGTATAATTCATATGATTTTGGTTAATGTATTTGTTTTTATTGTCACAGAGTAGTAGAGAGTTTTGGGTTGCAACTGCCCAAACTTTTCTGGTAGATGTCCTATGACATGTAATATATTCACCGTTAGTATTTCTTGTACTTTATTTATTTTGTTTTTCTTCATCCTTTCTTTTCCTCTTTCCCCTCATGATCTTTTCAACTGTGTGCTTGGGATTGTATATTGTTGTGGGTTCTAAATATATGGGAGAATGCCAAAATTACGAAGTATGGCAGTATACAGATAAATGTTGTACATTTGCTTAAAGGAAATCGGCAAATTGCCCACTATATATAAAGTTGATCATAGAAGACAGTCACTGAGAATGGCCAGTTCTATTAAGTTTATATTGTGGAACCTTAAGGGCTTTAACAGCTTTATTTAAAAAGAAGGAAATATTATCTTTTCTTTAAAAGGAATGCTGCTATTGCTATGCTCCAAGACACTCATCTGTCAATAGAGGAATCTCAAAAATTAGAGCATGGTTAGGTGGGGTTATCAGCTTCTAGTTGGTATAATACAAAATCACATTGAGTTTCTGTTTTAGTGAATAAAAAAATTGTGCCTTCTCCCCCATCTGATTGACATAGCTTATGATCCAGAGGTTAAGCTTATAGCAAATGTTAAAATTATGGATTTTATTTTTACTTTGGCATATGTCTATGGTTCCAGTGCAGACAATACAACATTTTATCATTATCTTTTTTGTAAAGGTCTCTGAATTTGGGAAATATCCTTTGGGGGGGCAGTGGGGAGACTGGAATAATTGTATGGATCCTCTCATTGATAAGTCTTATGTCTCTGTTTCCACAAAATCTACTCTTAGGAAAGTTTTAATAAAAGTTTTATATGCCAGACCTGGATTTAGTAGATATTTGGTGAACAGTAAATCCAACAATGAGGGATTATGGAGGGGGAGGGGGGGATTCAATACTTCATTCAGTATTTTTGGCAATTGACTACTTTTTAATTTTTCAGAGCATAATCAGCTTTGTGGTCAATGTCTCTATTGGCTCTATAGCTGCTCCGGACCATGCTGAGGTGGAGTTTTAGCTTCTTCCTTATAGACAGACCAGTTGTAAATAATTACTAAGGGACTCCACCCCTCCCTGGATGATTGCAAGTTTGAAGCATTCATCCTAAGAGCATAAGAATTGCCATTTACTGGGCTTGTGTACACATTCATTAATGCACAGTGGTTACTGCACATTAAATTTAGTACTTGTATAATCAAGTACTTAATTAATGCATGGTAACCAGAGTTACGGTTCAATAACAATGGTGCACACCTTTAGTGATGCTACTGTGTAGTAGCATATTAGCAATGTTTGTGCAGTATTAGGCTACCACACAGTTAGCATCTCGTGTAGACATGCCCACTGAGTCAGACCATAGGTTCATCTTGCCCTGTATCCTCACACAGCTGTAAAGTGTGGGTGTTGAAAGGGAGAGTGAACTGGTTATGGCTAGGTTCCCTCCCCCCTTCCCCCCCCACAACTATTCCTTTCTCACTTGCAGTTCCAGCATTTAAGACCTAGGAAGTTCTAATTCAGAGGTTGTATCCATAAATCTCATGCTTAATAGCAGCTGATGCCCCCTTTCTCCATTAATTTGGCTAATCCTTTTTTGAATCTGGGTAAACCATCAGCTTCCTCAATATCTGGTGGCAATGAGTTCCACGATTTAATTACATGCAATGTGAAAAAAAAAACCACTTTTTTTTGTTCGTTTTAAACTTACTACCTACTAGTTTCATGTTGTGACCCTTACTTCTTGTACTGTGAGAAATAATAAATAATAAATCCCTATTTACTTTCTCCTTGCCATTTAGTATTGTGTAAACCCTTATCATGTGCCCCATGAAGTGTCTCTTTTCTAAACTGAATAGGCCTACCATCCTTAGTCTCCACTCATATGGAAGCCCCTCTGTACCACTAATCATTCTTTTAGCCTTTCTCTGTACCTTCTCTAGTTCTTCTTTCTCATTTTGAGGTGTGGGGACCAGAACTGAACACAATATTCAAGGTGTGGATGTACCATATATTTATTAAGGGGCATAATGATACTTTTAGTTTTGTTTAAAATTCCCTACTTAATAATCCATAAAGTTTCGTTTGTCTTTTTGACAGCTGCTGAGCTCTGAGATGATGCTTTTAGTGAACTGTCCACAATGACTTCCAGATTGCTTTCCTGTGTGTTACCAGCAAATGCAGAGTCCATCATAGTGTAGTTTAGGTTATTTTTGCCTAGGTGCATCACTGTACACTTATCTAAATTGAATTTCATCTGCCATTTAGCTGCTTATTCACTCAATCACGGCAGATCCTTCTGTTGTTCCTCACAGTCTGCCTTGGTCTTTACTACTTTGAATAATTTTGTTTCATCTGCAAATCTGGCCACGTCGCTACTCATCCCCCACCTCTCCAGATCATTTATAAATATGTTAAATATCACTGGTCCCAACATAGATCCCTGGGGGATCCTGCTGATTTACTTCTTTCCATCCTGAAAACTGGCCATTTATACTCTTTGGATTCTATCTTTAAGCCAATTCCTCTTCCATGAATAGACATTTCCTGTAGTCTCATTACTACCTAATTTTGTTAACAGCTCCTCAATGGGGACTCTGTTGAAGGCTTTTTTGAAGTCCAATATACTATGTCAACTGGATCACTGATCTACTTGCTGATAGATACCATCAAAGAACTTTAATAGGTTGGTTTGGCATGATTTCCCTTTGACAAAGCCACGTTGATTCCACCCCAGCAAGTCATGTTCATTCATGTGCTGAACAATTCTTTTATTATTGTTTCTATCAATTTTTCAGGTACAGATGTTAGACTCACTGGCCACATCTCCACAAGACACTGACGGAGCAGTTGTTACCGTGCAGTCATTTAGTACTTGCATACACAAATACTAAATAACTGCTAAGTAACTGGAGTTACAGTGCAGTAGCATCCCTGAACAGGTCTTTGATGATACTGACTGTGCAGTAGTTTGCTACTAGTGCACAGTAGCTTGTTACTAGTGTGCAGTAGTATAACAACACGCTTCATGCCATGCAACAATACTGCACAGTAGGGACAAACTACTGCGCAGTTCAGCATCTTGCGTAGATGCAGCCACTGGCCTGTAGTTCCCCACATCCCCTTTAGAGCCTTTCTTAAATGTTGGAATCACATTGGCAACCCCCTAGTCCTTTGGTACCAAGGGTGTTTTTAGTGATTGGTTACTTAGTACAGTAAGAGCTTAGCAATTTCCAATTTGAGATCCTTTAGGACCCCAAAGTGAATGCCATCAGGTCCTGGTGATTTGCTATTGTTCAGTTTATCAATTTCAATATCAATATTGATTCTAGAGGAGTTAAAACATTTTATGGCATTTAACCTACTGCTTCTTCCTCTTTGATACAGAAAACTACTGAAGTCTTCTTAGGAGGGAGTGTGCTATAATCTGCATCTGTAAAAAAGATTAAAATGGAAAATAGATACTTTAATAAGAAAAAAAATAAGTCTTTAAATGACGATTGTGTCATGAATTATTTGCCCAGTAAGGTAAACTATGCATTCTTACCAATATGAGATATTAATTGAATAATTTACTGTCCCAGAAAGTGAGGTATCCCTTATATGGATTATGCCAAAATTATTGGGACATGTGCAAGAAGGTTACTGTTACTAGCATATAGACCAGTGATTGTCAACCAGGGGTATGCAAACCCCTAGGAGTACTTAAAAAGGTCATAGGAGGTACTCAGAATGAATGAGAAAAAATTAGAGGTGCACCAATACACCAGTCCCATATTGGATTGGCTCCAATATAAGGAACATTGACTATTTGACTATTTGACTGACTTTTTTTGGCCAATGTGGCTGATAATGTGGGCGATAAATGCCATGTGTGTGCATGCAGCCAGAGCTGAGCACACAGGCAGCCAAGAGCACAGCCCGGCAGCACAGAGAGCAGCCAGGTATGGCTGGTAAGTCTGTTGTGAGGGAAGGGGGTGGGGGGGACAGATTGAGACCTCAGCAGTCGGGGAGGGAGTGGGGTGGGGGCAGGGGCAGGTGCTGCCCAGCCAGGGCGGGATATGGGACTGAACTGCACAGGGTGGAGCAGCTCCTGCCACTATGTGCACCCCCAGGAAGGCATGGCCAGGCCTGTGCCCCTGGATTTGCATGCAGGGTGAGGGTGGGCTGCAGCTCTGGGTTTGAAGGGGTTGGGAGGGCCACAGCAAATTCTGGAGTGGCTGCAGCTCCTCTCATAGCCTACCTCCCAGCTCCTCCACTGCCCACCTTGAGTGTAGATGAGCCAAGTACCTCTGCCAGGAAAAGCCTAGCGCAGCCCCAGCCCCAGCCCCAGCCTGAAATGGCAGCACACCCTCACCCTCTGACCAGATCCAGGGGCACACACCCCACATGTCCTCCGAGAGGTGGGTATAGTTACAGGACCCCCCACACCCACATGTGGCTCAGTCCCACACCCCACCCTGGCTGAGCAGCTCCTGCTCCAGCCCCATCCCCACTTCCTCCCCCACTACTTCAGCAGCCCATCCTGCCCCACGTGTAGATCCAGGGGCACATTTCCCCCCCCCCCATGTCCTCTTGGGGTGTGTGCAGTGGTGGGAGCCCCTCCCCTTCCTGCACCCCCTAGATGAGTCACTCATAGCTCCATCCCATGCTCTGTGAGGTGTCTGCCCCTGCCCAGCCACAGTCCCACTCCATCCCTCACTGTGGGGACCTCGATCTGGTAACTTTGTAGTCTTCATTTGCATGCCCTTATTAGCATGCCAGTTTGTGGGGCTATTCATGACTGTTTTACTGCTTTTGGGTTTGGGTTATATTATTTGAGATTAAAGTGTACAATTACAAACAGCAGGTGGATTAGATTTTTTGTCCATTGCTTCTTCCCTTCCAAACTGTGACATTTGTAGGCACATAAATGTTGTTAATGCAAAGTTCTACAAAAGTCACCTAAAGGTCAGGTGTCATTGTGCAGACATCAGCAGTGGGTCTCTGGGAGTGGGGTGGCCCTCAGTTTTAGTGTGAAGTGTGAGTGTGAGGAATGGAGAGTTTCCAGACAAGAGTTGATTGCTGGATGGCTTCAATCAAGTCCTCGAAGTAAAAGTGCTTCTGAGCACAGGACTATAGAGTAGATTTAGGTAAAAGCCTGGCATTACCATAGCTAAAAGAGCTGAAAAAATCCTTGAACCTATCATTGCTATAGGGCAGAATATAGAAAAGCAGGGGTTGCATAGCAACCTGAAGACAACTGAATGAGGGGCAGCAGCAACTCCTGGCCATGTGATGGAGTACCAGTGACCCATGGAGGGATGGTGGTGACCTTTGGTGGTGTAGAAAGCAGTTGTGATTCCTGAAGGTGGTGGCTAAAGAAGTCTTCCTTGGTGCTGGAGCAGCATGCCCCTGCATCTCATCCTAGCATCACTCCAAAGCATCCGAGTGTCAGCAGTTCCATTGTGAGCATCTCTAACAAGCACTTGCTACTTTGGCTGGAATAGGTAGGTGGTAGAGCATCTGACGTAGAGTGGCAACCCCTGGCAACAAGGTGCAGCAGAGCCTCCCTACCCAGCACTGGTTATTTTGGGTGGTATAGATTAATAGATTCATAGACGCTAGGGTCAGAAGGGACCTCAATGGATCATTGAATCTGCCCCCCTACCTGTGGCAGGAAAAAGTGCTGGGGCCATGTGACCCCAGCCAGGTGCTTGTTCAGTCTCCTCTTGAAGACCCCCAAGTAGGGGAGAGCACCACCTCCCTTGGAAGCCCATTCTAGATTCTGGCAACCCTTAGAACCCTGAAGAAGTTCTTTCTGATGTCCAACCTAAATCTACTCTCTATCAGCTTGTGGCCATTGTTCCTGGTTATTCCAAGGGGTGTTCTGGTAAACAGAGCATCTCCTGTTCTCTGGTGCCCTCCCTCCCTGGTGAATTTGTATACTGCCACAAGCCTTCTCCTGGACCTGAAAAGGTCCAGGTCTCTGAGCCTTTTCTCATAGGGCCTTCCCTGAAGGCCTCTAACCATATGAGTGGCCCTTCTCTGGCCCTCTCAAGGTTGTCCACAACCCTCTTGAATTGTGGTACCCAGAATCAGCTGCAGCCTGAACAAGGGCCACATAGAGGGGAAACATCACCTCCCTGGACCCATTCATGATGCACCAACTAATGCATGACATAGTGCAGTTACCTCTCCTAATTACTGCATCACATTGATGACTCATATTCATCTTCAAGTAAACAATGACTCTGAGATCTCTTTCTGCTGCTGTGCTGCTGAGAGGAGCATCCCCAGCCTATAGGTGTGCTGCTGATTTCCTTTCCCTAGGTGCAGCACCTTGCACTTGTCCTTGTTTAACTGTATCCTATTGTTCTCTGCCCACTTTTGTAACCTGTCCAGGTCCACCTGGATTCAGTTTCTTCCCACCAGTGTGTTTACTTCTCCTCATAGTTTGGTGTCACCTGCATATTGGGACAGAGTGCTTTCCACACCCTCTTCCAGGTCGCTGATGAAGATATTGAACAGTACTGGCCCAAGGACTGAGCCTTGAGGGAACCCACTGGCCACATCTTTCCAAATCAATATCGACCAGTCCACCAACACACTTTGGGTATGACCCTTAAGCCAATTTGCCACCCATGTGACTGTGTAATCATCTATGGCACCACTGTTCAATTTATTTATGAGAATAGGATGGGATAGTGTGTTGAAGCCCTCTTAAAGTCCAAGCAGATGACATCTACCTCACCTCCTGCATCTAAGCATTTAGTGACCTGGTCAAAGAAAGAAACGAGGTTAGTCAGGCAGGATCTACCTGCTATGAACCCATGCTGGTTGGTCTTCAGCATTGTATTACCTACTGCACTCCTACAGATGTGATCCTTGATAATTTTTTTCAAGGGTTTTCCCAAGGATAGAAGTGAGACTAACCAGTCTATAGTTACCTGGATCCGCCTTCCTCCTCTTCTTGAAAATAGGGACCACATTGGCCCTTTACCAGTCCTCTAGGACCTCACCTGACCACCACAAGTGCTCAAACAGTCTCTGCTATGACACTGGCTAATTCTTGCAGCACCCTTGGATGGAACCTATCCAGTTTCACTGACTTAAGAACATCTATCCCCTCCAAGTGTCTCTTTACTAGGTCAGCGCTGACAGTTGTTGGGCTGGTGTTCCTCCTGTTTCTGTCAGTAATGCATTTCGGAGATTTGTCTAGATCCGTGTTCAAGAGTACAAAGGTAAAAAACACATTGAGGAGCTCTGCTTTGTCCCTCCTATCTGTCACCAACTGCCCTAGTCTATTCTATAGGGGTCCTATGCTGCCCTGAGCCTTCTTTTTGCTCTCTATATATCTGAAGGACTTTTTGTTGTCCTTAATTTTTGTTGTCAGCCTAAATTCTAATGCTGCTTTGGCCTTCCTAACTGATTCCCTGCAACTGTGAGCCAAGGAGGTGGACTCCTCCATGGTAGCTACCCCCTGCTTCTACAGTCTGTTTGCCCCTTTTTGCCCTTAGGCTTTCCTGGATTTCCCTGTTTAGCCAAGAGGACTTCTTGGCCCATTTGCCCCCTTTTCTACTCAGTGGGATTGCCTCCTTCTGTGCCTGGAGGATCACTTCCTTGAGGAATGACCTGTAAGAGCTGGAAGAGCCCCTGGACAGCAGCCCTGGGTGAGTCTCCCTTCCCAACTGAATTGGCTAAGTGATAGCTCCCTGTGTTGGTTTGCTGGTGACTGATTTGTTTTGAATTAGTTAAGTTTTAATTATTATTAAGTTTTTCCTCAAGGATGTTTTCTCCCCTTTGTCTTTTGTAATAAATCCTATTTTAGTTAGCATTTGCTTGCTAGTGGGGAAATTTTTGTTCACATGAGGACATCCTGTTAATACTTATTTTCCCAGATTTTGGGGTGGTGGCTCAAGCTACATTTGAAGAGTTGGTGTTTAACACCTATATTTGAACCCAGCTCTTGTTACTGCCATCTAGTGCTTGGTGGAAGAGTTACAATAATTAAAATATCAGGTATATGAAACTCTCTGTGGAAATATGCATATGACAGAGACAAATTAACTAAAAATTCACTCTCTTCTATTCTAATTTATACACCAAGAACCTGAAATTCATTGTATAAAGTCCAGGAACATACCTATTTCCTCACTAATAGCATTCAGAGATGAAGAAGGAAATTTTGGAGTCACACTGTCATTAGATGAAATACCTTTGGCTTCAAAGGGCATGGTAAATAATAAATCTCCAGGCAGTGATGGATTTCTTATGGAGTTTTATAAAAAAAATTAAAGTTATATTGTTACCTTAATTATTGAATGTATATGATTATAGTAAAACCAAGGTACATTACTAAGCCCTTTACATGAAGATGATATTTCTGTAGTTCCTAAACCAGGCAAAGATTCTGAGTTGTTCTAATGGTAGATCAGTTTCTTTAATGAATGTAGACACCAAATTTCTAGTCAAAACCTTATCACACAGATTGGAACAGGTCCTTGATAAGTTAATTCACAGTAATCAAGCAGGTGTATCAAATAAATCATGGTTCAGATAATGTACCTCATGTTATTGATATAGCAGCAGCAGTAAAAATTCTGAAGTCCCTATGGCCCTTTTAGTCCTTGATGCAGAGAAGGCCTTTAATTTTGTTTCTTGGTGGCATCTTTTTTGTGCATTCCAAAAGATGGGGTTTTGTAAATAATTCATAAGGTGGATACAGTTGCTTGATAACAATCCCACTTCAAGGGTTGTGACTAATCATATATTATCTTATCTATATCCCATGCAAAGGGGTCTTGCCCTTTATTTTCTCTCCTCCCCTTCCCCATTTGTTTTAGTATTGAACCATGGGCTACAGCTATAAGGAATAAGGGTGATACAAAAGGTATGAAAGCAGGAGATAATGGGCATGTCTACATGTGAATTAATGTGATGTAATTATGGTGCATTAGCTTGAGTACCTGTAATAACTGGTACTAAATGCACTGTAATTGGTACTACTGTGCAGTAGTGACAGCACATGTCTTTTTGGTGACACTACTACACTGTAAACTAATTCTACTGTGCATTAGCATGGCTTTGACTGTGATGTGCTAATGCACAGTAGAACTAATCTACTGTGCTTGTAGCATATCATGTAGATGTGCCTAGTGGACACAAGATACTTTTGCATGCAGTTGATACACTAATACTTCTGTCACAGCCTGAGAGATCAGTTCCTGAGAGAAATTTTATCATTAATCAATAATTTTAGCAATCAATCTGGTTATAAAATTAATGGTCTTAAACCTGAGTTACTTGGATTAAACAAACAGGCTACAAAGGATATGTTTAGCAAATGGCTGTTTCAATGGCAATCAGAACACATAGCTTATTTGGGTAATAAAATATCAAAAAATATTAATGTTATTTTTAACCAAACTTTCAGAAGTTTCTCAGTGTTATATTACAGGTTCTGAACAAATGAAGTAATTTGGCAATATCCTTGTGGGGGCATGTTAATTAAAAAATGGGCGTCTTGGCTCACATAATTTATCTATTATGTAACCTACCAGTTGTCATCCTGCAATTCTATTCCGGTAGATAAACCAAATGTTCAACATGTTTCTGTGGGGAGGGGATGAAAGGGATCCCCTTTTGTTAAAAAAGATGAAATTATCAATTGAAATGGGTGACTTTCATCTTCCAAACCTTCAACAATATCATAATGCATTCTTTCTAAGTCAGGCTATGTCCCGGATGACTGAAATTTGACCTTCTGAAAACAATGTGGTTGCATCTAGTATTAGAAAATTAGTTTAGACCAGGCTTTAGATGTAGAAAATATTCCAAACACATTTTTTTGCCTTGAAATTTGCTTTTTTCCCCTCATTCTGCACCATCACCTTATGAATATGTAATGTCATGCAACAGACCTGATATGGATTCTTTAAGACTGAAGTGGAATAAAAATCCAGCTATCCAGATGACAGAATTCCACTGGAAAACAGCAATTCACAATATTTGAACACCCACAATTGATCTTAGATTTTGTCTTATTCAACAAAAGATCATTTTTGTGTGCACTTGTCTCTCAAACTCAAAAAATTAAATGTACTGTCAGTAGATATATGTTGGAGATATGATGCACTGCAGGCAACACCTGGCCATGTATTTTGGTCATGCCCTATTATTAATTCTTTTGGAAAGAAATTATAACCAGTCCGAGCATGATTTTGAACAGAACACTGATACCTTTGGCAAATATGTATGTACGTGGATATGTACCTAAGGAATTCAAACTGAATCCTTCCCAGATTGAATTTGTACAGCATTATATGACTGACTTGGAAAAATAGGATGTCTCCAAAGGTCAAAATCTGGTACAATGAGATGGCACAGTTGCCATCTATGGAGAAAGTCATGTTTCAACATCTGTCCTCTGCCACTGGATGACAAATGATACTGGGAAAGATGGACCTACATTCTGACCCAGTAAATAGCAGTTCTTATGTTCTAGTAGGCTTAACTGCTTTGAAAATTTTGGTGCAATTTGGAAAGAGTTCTTAAAATATTTTGATAACTAAAATATTACTTTTTGCATATTTTTCTTTTTTCTATCCTCCTTGTTTCCCCTTCTCCTTTGTTTTATTTTATTTTTTTCACTTTTATGACATTATTTGTGACAGATGCACATAGTTCAGGTTGCGTGCAGTTGACATATATGTATTTCTCATTTTTGTGCTGCATTTAAAAAAAGCAATAAAAACTTTAAAATATGTTCAAAGAGTCAGAGGCATGGCAAACTTCTTCACTGCCTGGGATCGGGTGGGGGGAGGAATTGTACTGATCACTGGAGAGTGGGTAGGAGTACAGGGAGAGGGAGGAGAGAGGAACTTACCCACCTAGGCTCTCCTCATGTGAGTGCTAGCTTTAACAGCATGGGTTGGGGTTAAGGGGCTAGTACAATGTGGTTCCAGGAGTCCCTCCTGGAACCACATTGTTCCCTGCACCCCTTGAAGGAAGGAAGACCCTGCCATGCCAAAGCTCTCCAGGGAGAAGAGGCATCATTCCTCCCCTCTTTCTCCCCCCATGAGATACATTGCTGGGGATTTTGCTGCCCCTTCCTTGCTGCAGATGCTGTTTCCTATGGCTGGACTACACAGGACACTGTGTACTGTGGAAAGATTCCTGGGGGGAGAGGCCATTCTGGCACCCCCTCTAAGATGGTGTCCATGGCTGGTGCCCCTCTTGCCCTGCCCTAGTTATGCTCTTTTTATTGGCTGAAGTAAAGACTGCATTATTTAATTATAGCATCCCTACTACAAATGAACTATATGCATTTATTTCTTATCACAGTGCTCCCCTTCAAACTGTTTGTGTCCAGCAGAAACAACTTTCTTTTAATTGTTCATCTTACCACCATTTGACAACCACTATGGCTAAATACAGACAGTCAAAAAGCCCCAGGCTGAATAGATTCAATCTTCACAGGTTAGTCGAAGCTATGTAGACTGAACCAATGAGCAAGTGAACAGACATTCACTTCTGATTCCAGAAATGCAGCCACATGCCTGAAGGGCCCAAGCCAGAAGCTAGGGGGCACTAGAGCATGCCTCCCTGCTCAGGTAGAGCAGACAGCTTAAGCTAAAGCTAGCCCACCCACCCTGGAAAGGAGGGGGGAGTTTCAGGAGAGGTGCAAAGCATCCTGGGATGCTGGAGGAGTGGGAGTTAACTTGAATCTGGAGGGGATCTAGGACAGAAGTTCAATAAACCAGTTTTATCTAAATCAGTTAAGTTTGATACTACATTCATCCAAGTTTATCTTAAACCAGTTTCAGCCATTTGGAAAGTGGCTTACGTGCACTGAACTTCTTCTGTGTTACAGATTTGAACCAGTTTCCAATCACTTATTTCAGTTTATGTGTAACTTCTGTCCCTAGCCATTGTAGTAGTAACGTTAGAAAATAAGGTAAGCTAATACAAAAGTGGACTAGCAGTGGATGCAAAATTGTACAAAGCTCAGTGTTGACTACATGGAGTGGAGGAACTCAACCAAGTAAGTAAATGTCAAAGAATTATTCTTATTTGTGAAGAATCCATTTCAATAAATACTGGTCCAGAAAACTTTGCATTCAAAAGTAATAGAATGCTTATACAGAACACTGAAAGATAGCAATCTCTGGTCAAGGCTTAATAATACACCATAGCAAAAAAACAACTACTATATCATTATGTGTTTCATAGTTTCATAGTTTTAGGGTTGGAAGGGACCTAATAGATCTTCTAGCCCGACCCCCCGCCAGGGCGGGAGAACAACAACAACAAAAAACAAACCCCTGTTCTTACATTACTTTACTACTTCTGAACAATGTATATTTGAAATTATAAATACATTTGGAATTGTAAAACAAAGCTATTCATGAATTGTGCAAGTATGAATAATAGAGGTAATAATTCTGCAAACAATGTATGTATGAGTGACTATTTCTGTAAGTAGTTCTGTAGTCTCAATCACAGTTGTTATTCAGCACTTTTGAAAATCAGATAGGTAACATTCTATCCATTTAAGTAGATAGGATTTTTTTTTTAAGTTTTAGACTTTTTCTGTAACTGGTTTTGGACATGTTTCTTTATTTAAAGAAAAAAATGAAATAGTCACCTTATTGCTTCATTTAGTCCATGATCTGTCAAAGTAACTGTTACCATTAAGCATTTGAGCAGTCTCATTGGCTTTATGGTCTTCAAGTTAGGCATGCATGCAACAAGAAATAGCCTTCTAGAAATAGGACATTATTCTCAACGACTTAAAATGTATATGACTCCTTCATTTTACTGTTTACAACTGAATTAGATTTTGATTTCATACTAATTGACAGGACTTCTTTGACTTCAAAGGAACTATATTTTGATTTATTCTAGCTGAGGATATGGACACAGATGTCTAAGTGCATCACTAAGCTCTTGTCATCATGACCTGGGGCCATGATGAGCTACTACTAATTCTCTGAAATCAGAAGCTTACCAGGACAGACAACAGCCATATTTTTAGCTTGAAGAAGAAAACACACACATGTGCAATATGCTAATACTAGTAATATGATACATAAGTTCATACAGAAACATATATCTATATACTTGGTGCCTCCATGTCTGAGGTGTTCATGTAATTAGGATGTAAGATAATGTCTAACAGAAGTAGTGAAATTACATTACCATACAGCAATTATTATAAGCAAAGGGTGAGAAACATTTGGACATTTCTGGAATACTTGATTATTTTAGGTGCCTGTTTTTTTAAGTGTACCCTTGGTGCCTAATCAGAGCTACAACAGAGACGTCTCTGTCTGTGCAAGATTCAAAATTCCAAACACTTTCATGAAGGGAGGCACATACAGGGACTCTTTGAAAGAATTATTTTCTTTCACTCTTGACCAGAGAAGATGTTATAGTGTAACTAGGGTGGAGCAACTGGGGCAGCTTCCCCAGGCACTGACTTGGGGATGAGAGTGGAGGCATGGAAGGTGGAAAAGTATCAGCTGCCATCAGAGCTGCACAATCCTGCTGGCAGCACAGTGACAGCTGGAAGTCACTTCTTCTCCCATGCATCTGGCAGCCCCAGGCAACCAGCTATTTTGTTATATCTCAAATTTCTGGCCATGTGCAGAATGCAGGACTGTAGATGCCTAGGGAACTTTTTAGTTAATTGCCTAAAATCTGCTTCAGTAAGGTTTTAGATGGCTGATTCCTCCTTTGGAATATAGCCCTATATTCTTAGAGGACAATTCTCAGTCATAACTCCTACCTTTTCCTCAACCCCTTCTCCCCCTTCTCTCTTCCATCAAATTTCCTTAAATGTATTTTAGTGAGGAGAGGAGCTATTTTACAGCCTCCTATATTTCAGTTATTTATCCATGGGAAGCAGAACATAAAATGTGGTAAAGAAGCTGTCCCAGTCTCTCTCCATATCTCAATTCTATTCTGAAAGGACCACCTCAAGGGGCAAAGAAGTAGTTTGTTTTCCATTTCATTCAATCTTTGGCAAAGATACCAAAGCAAGACAAGAGCACTCACACTAATATTGTTGGTTTTAGGATTGTTGACACCTCTTTTCCAGCAATTGGACTGAAAAATCAATAATTTCACAAGGCCACCAAGAAAAATGTCAATCTAACAACTTTCAATTGTTATCTACAAAGTCTTATTCAGCCTGGTGACCTGAGGTTGAACGTCCTTGTACATTATTACTGCTGCTCTAAGTTACCCTTTAATATTTGTTTAAATGATAAATGCCATCTGAAATGTTATTTACCTGCCCTACAGCGACTGTATACCTTCTATGTTAGTTCAAATAAAATGTGGCAAGCTGATCATTAAAGTTTATTTTGTGTGTGTTCTTTCACATGCCCATCTCATCAAAGTTCACTCAGTGATCTGTGAGGCAAGCAATTCTGCCTGTCAGCTTTCCTCACACATCCAGGAAAAATGAGCACAACAGAAACTGACTTCAAGCAATATTCAATTCTGATTTGTTACTTTTCATCCCAGACTTGGGCTATGCCCCATTACTTCCTATACACTGTTCCAGAGGTTGGATCTGTCAGGGAAAAAAATAAGAGGAAAAGAGAAATTTTCTAGTTCTAAGTTCAAAGGTGCAAATAGTGGGGAAAAAATATTTTATTTAATGTTTAAACGTTAAACAAGTATCCTAAAAAAATGCAATGCTAATCATACCAATGAAGTATAAGGGGTGTTCATCAGGATCTGGGGGAATGCCTGTTCACCAGAGCACCCCAAGGGATGACGAGGTCGAATGGTCACAATCTCCTCCAAGACCGTTTCAGGCTGGACATAAGGAAAAACTTCTTTAGTGTCTGAGCCCCAAGGCCGGGAATAGACTCCCCCCAGAGGTGGTGCAAGCACCTACTCTGGACTCTTTTAAGAAAAATGTGGATGTTTATCTTGCTAGGTTCCTTTGACTCTAGCTGACTTCCTGCCCCTGGGGCAGGGGGCTGGACCCAATGATCTTACGAGGTCCCTTCCATCCCTAAAGTTTATGAAATCTATGAAACTATATATAAAAGGAAAAATTACCTGAGAAGAAAATCTGAAAAGGCCTAAAGTGTGGAAATCATGATAATTTGCAAGCACTTGTATCCCTTTCCAATACATTAAAAAGTTCCAGGCTGAAATTCTGATCTAAAGAACTGAAAAAAATTACAAGGAATTGGAACAGGTTTAGGTGTTGTATAATAAGATCACATCTAGAAAATATTATAATGTCTATTAAAGGTGCAGTTTCATTCATTATCTCCTGGGTTCAAGAAGTTACCTCATTATTTCCATCTTTCAGCAAGTTACCTTTACCATAATTTAGAATAGTTATTAAATACTTTTAAATAGGAGGGGCTGTTTTTCCCTCTGAAGAAACCAGCTAGGATGGGAAGCTTTCTTTCTGAACAATAGTCTTGACCGAAGGAGAATACTCGGTAACTGCATCAGTATCTCCTTATTACTTGTCATTATTACTGATACATTTAAAGTAGCCTCAAGAAAGCTGTTTCCTTATTTTCAATATAGAGATCATTAGCTATGATTTTTCCAGTTATTACTAGTGAATTACACTGATAACCACTCCATTGGATTAAAAGGCTATTATTAAACATGCCCCTAATCAGCACAATGGTCCGTTCACAGCCATATTCCCTTTATATAAAGTTTCATATCATCCTACCCACTCCTTTTACCAGTTACAGAATGATGGGGCTTTACTTTCCTCAAGTTATTCTGCAGCTACTCTATCATATCCAACACATGGTTGTGAAAAGAGGTTTTTGAACTATTAGATTAGCATTCTAAGCATTCATATCCATGATCTTTTTTCAGCATTCAGTGACTGTATCCTGGGACTTACTACTGTAATTTTCTTGTTCACCAATTTTCACTTTATCATCATCTCTTTACCATCTTATTTTTGACATAGCATTATATTAACATGTTCTGCAAAAACAAAGCTTCTGACCTGTTTAGAGTCTTGCAAATTACTCAATACTCACTCCTTTCTTTCAGTATTAGAGGCAAATTTTTTCTATCACATTGCTGATGATCTATTCTCAGTTTTCTCCATGACTACTCATAGACATGCAGAAGTACAAGAACCTGGTGTGATTCTCACGTCTATATTTCCCTTTCCTCTCCCACATTCAGTTATTTACAGCTGTACTTTGAGGTACAATTGATTCTCCTGGATCTCAGAGACTGCTGAGGTGCCTGTTCAGCCCATCAGTCTTTCTGCTCTCTACTTTCACCCAGTTCTCAGTTCCCCATAGCAGAGTGGGGAAGAGGTAGTATAAACAGTTTTTTTTTTCCTTTTCCCCCTTAGACAGACAAAACATAGTAGAAATTCAAAGAAGTGGGGCACAGAAGCTACGGGGAGACCAGGTATTACTAGGAGGAGCTAAGGAGAAGCAGGAAATAGCAAGAACCCCTTGAAGCATCTGAAGCTAGTATGGGAAGAAAATGGGAATGGGTGCTGTTGGAGGAATTACTGAGGGATATGGGCTCATTTTTGTTTGAAGATGGTTTACTCAGGAAACAAAGATGGGACTGAATTAATGGATGGTAGGATGGGTATTGTAAGATTAAGAGCCTAGAATAAGAATAGGACTTAGGGCTGAGGAGAGCACACACACAAGTGGGTGAGTGAATAGGGTGTTAAGAGTGAGCAGGATCAATGAAGAGGCTCTCTCCAAACCCACTTCAGGGATACCCTATTACAAAATGCCAAGTGCTTCAGGTTTCCTCCCTCCCTCACAGTCAACCCCTTCCTACTAGACTGTTAAACCAGCCCTTTCTGCATCTTCATAGAAAAACCTGCTTCCTCACAACTTTCCCCGTTGCACTGGAAACACGTCAACTTTTTGGTGACCCATTAAAATGTCAAGATCACCAAAAAAATCCTTTCCTTTCATATAAAGCTGAAGGAACTTGGTAGGTTAGTGGATCATGTCTGACATGCAAAGTCAGCCAACAACATGGAACTTATTCTCTAAAGCAAGCCAGACCTGTATAATATGTACTTCTACAGATTTACTAGAAACAGCCACCATTTTCCCCTTGTCAGAACAATCCCTCTGACCAGGCAAAAGTCTCTTCCTGGTATTTCCTATTTGCTAATTTTACTCCATTTTTAAAATGAAAATAAAGTTCAGTCATCTCTTAATTGACTTAGAAGTTCCTTTAATCTTAGATCTCCAGGGAAATCCTCTATGGTTTCAAAAAATTAATACTGCAGCCATTTCATTTAAGATAATTTCCCATGATAGTACTAAGAGCTTTCTTGTCTTAGCTCAGCTTTGAGAAGAGAATTTCATAACAACTTTTTCTACTAGTAAAATTCTGCTTCTGGTCGGGTGAGTGGGTGGGGGAAGGACAACTTTGCCTTTGCTGATAATAACTCCAGATGCACCCACACAAATACAGGTTTAATGCTCATATTATCAGAGCTCCAGCAGCCTGCTTTTTACTTACAAAGCTTCAGCACTGCATGAACCTGTGCCAGTTCCAGGTTTTAAGTGGCAACAATATAGTAACGGCAAGAAAAGGATGTGTTATTGAAAAAGTTAATAGGGAGTCTCATTAAAATATGCCAAATAGCAAACATAATATGTCTAAGACTATTGCTCTCCATAAAATCTCTATATAATATAAAGTTCCACAAAGATCAGACCACAGTCAGCCCTTTCCTGAATACGTATTATGTTCAGACAGATTAAAATAGTTTCAATCCACCTTTGATAAAAAGACTTTTCCCCTTTACAACATCTCTGCAGGTATATTTATTCTTTAAAATAATTCCCATTCATCAGCTGGATTTCTGCCTTTAAGTTTCCTGGCAAGCCAATAAACTCTTAGAAAAATAAAATCACAATATATCAATTACACAGCAGTACCAATAGACTTGAGATGGTATAGCTGAGCCACTTCAAAACCTTAGGAATTATGAACCTCATTACAATCTCAACATTCTATGTCTTCATGGTCACAAGAGGGACTGATCTTTTTGAAGACCCAGTGTATAGACCATAAAACATATGGAAGAGTGGCAGACAAAAACATGAACACTTTCTGCTAGCTATGAGAATAAAAGCTACACTCTTGCCACCTAATTCAGTCACATTCTCCTTAGAAGAAATATTTTTATAGTTAAATAATATAATTTGTGTATAGTTCTGCAAAGTGACAGCTAAGGAGGAGAAGAAGGAGGAGAGAAACTAGCCATATCAGCCTACATGGATTTCAAGGATAAAAATACTAAGGAAAGTGAAAGCCGGCAATTGCTTTGTATTGTAAATGTATGTATAATGTGATGCAATGGGATAATATTCAGAAGAGGAAAAATTAAGCTGGGTAGTGAAATTAAAAACAGTCTCCTGGTAGGCAATTGGATTGTGATATTAAGCTGTAGAATGTATGCTAAAAGGGGATGAAAGTCCTTTTTATTAAAATATAAAAAACAATACAGCGTGCACTATAAGAAACTGAATTGTGTTATGGAAGAGATGGACCAATTAAGCAAGGGTTTCTTTAAATTCCAACTTGGAGTAAATTGCAACTCAGGGGAAGTGAGAACGATTTTTTCTTTAAAAATGTTTTAAGTCAAAGTAATAGTTATCCAGTACAAATGAAGAATGACCTAATATGTGAATATTTCCACAGCCAGAAAAGAGAACTAAGAGGAAAGGGAAGATGGTTTTGGCACCTACCTTATTTTGATCTCTTGATCTCTAAGCAAGGTTTCAGAAACATGACATTTCCAAAATTAGATGTGCTTTTTGTGACACAGCAGCTGCTAAATGAAACTGGTATTCCTGTCATTTTCACTGTTATTAGTTAGAAGAATGTCAATTTCATTCAAGAAGCTGCTGGATTCTCAAGATTTGTACTTCCACAGCAACCCCAGCAAGAGGTCAGCTTTGGGTCAGGGATCCCAGGACTCCCCAGCAACATGCTAAACATTTTGCAACAGACCCTTGTAATATGTCTGAAGGCTTCCAGGCTTTGAATCTAAACTTCACAGCAGGGAGTCTGCAAGCTCTGTTACTGCCAGCTGCTCTGGAGCCCACTCTGTTAGAGCTTTGGCTTCCAAGCCTTTCAGAATTCCAGCATTGGAGTAGTGAATCCAAAGTCCCTAGGATAGCTGGTGGTACTGAAGCTGTAGACCTTGGAAATGGTAGGGTCCCCATCAGTGAAAAATGAATCCAGGAAAGGTTCCACAAAGCAAATATTCATTGAACATGAAACTTTTGAACAAAATACATCAAGTTCAATGAATTAGCTTTTTTCTCTGAACTCTATTCCAGTATAAAATTTCCAACCCATTCTAGTTATAATCCCTGCCACTCTCACTTGTTTTGGTATAAGAATGACTATTTTGTTTATGTCCACTCCTCTACCAGAATACGTGTTTCCCAGAGGTTATATCATTTTATCATTATAATCCATGAAACTTCTTTGCACAGACAACTCCATTGCCTTATTCTCTCCATCATTCCATTCCCTTTGGGAAATAATAAATTAGGAATTCTAATGTTTCTTAAAAGTACGTAATTCCAAGCTGTCAGACTGTTTCAGTGTACATTTCTATTTGCATGCCAGAATCAGAAAAAGGTGCCTTTTAATTTGTCTCCTGCCTGCCTAGCTGTGGGTATAATTAGAAGTAGATGTTTAAAAAAATAGTAGCTGTAATACCGCTGTTTATTTTTTTTACACCTGGGTCTAGTGCTATTTATTTCCAAGGCTGATCAAATAATAAAATGAGTATGAGAGGTTATTTTGAATTTTGTATTTCTGATCATTCTGAAAGACTCACATGATTCAACCTTGTGTTTAGGTCTTCCCCACTGTAGGCTACCACAGGTGAGAGTTGGAAATAGTTCCCATAGATGCCTAAATAGCAATTAGGCAGAATGTAGCTGTGTAATGACAAGGACAAACATACACTTGCGGCAGTTTCAAAAGGGGCAGGGAAGCAGCTGTGCAGGACTGCATAAAAGTTGTTGCATGGTATTCACTGCATATACACAAGCCTTATAAAAAACTGCTCCAATATTAACTTTGCTACATTCAGAGTCAAGGTTGGGACAATTTAACTCAGTTGTACTACATGGTCATGCACACACAATAGCTAGAGATACAGATGTGCACTCCTGAGCAACAGCTGCCCCCTTCCCTTTCCCCCTTTTGAAGCAACTACAAATGTACATTTTGTCCATACCATAACTTATCACACCTATGTGAATGTTACAGAACTGCTCAACCATCCATTAATGTAACACTTCTATTTTGACCTGAAAGGATCACTACATACCTGGACTCAGGCTACTACGCATACTCAGAAATGATGCAGATCAGTCACTTGTGTACTGAATTCCCACCAAAAATCTGCTGTAATATAGATCAGTGGTTAGGGCCCTCTCCTGAGAAATAGGAGATGTGGGTTGAGTCTCTTCACGCTGAGGGGGGTCTACAACCCATAAACATCATAGTCACTCTTAAAATTATTAGACAATCTGAGGCTTATTTTTAGAGTTCTTTTCTCATTGGGTGAAAATAAAGGGCTGGGTTTGGAAACCCTGTAACTGGTAATCATTGGGATGCACTTTGAAGTAGTTTTATATTATTGACAATGTGGCAACTGTAAAGAATCATACAAATATTTTCTTTTATTTGAATAAGGAAAATATTATTAGTACTTAAAGTTTTCAATACTTTAATGCAGAACTTTCCCCATATATGTCTTGGCTTTGTTTCTTTCTGCAGTGCACCTTTTATTTTGTTACCAAAACAAGAGTGTTGTGGGATAATTATACAATATATGCTGTCTGACAGTGACATATTTAAAGATCTAGCAACATTGTGTGAGTTTCTGGAACTTTCTATATGAAACTCTGTCTGGCTATAGATTCCAGATGTGGGAAAACTTTATTGTTTACATTTACAGATGGGGAAGCTCAGACAAAGGGAAGTTAAGTAGCATGTCTAGGGAAATGCAGCAGACCAGCAACAGAACAGCAAACAGAATATTGGTCTCATAATTCATAGAATCATAGAAAATTAGGAGTAGAAGAGGTGGTGCTGACAAGTCTGTAGTTCCCCAGATCCTCCTCCTTCCCTTTCTTCAAGATGGGCACTATATTTACCCTTTTCCAATCATGCAAGACCTCTCCCAGTTGCCATGAGTGTTCAAAGATAATGGCCAGTGGCCCTGCAATCACATTGGCTAACTCCCTCAGCACCTTCAGATGTGCATTGCATCTGGCCCCATGGACCTGTACAGATCCATCTTTTCAAAATAGTCCCTAACCTGTTCTTTCACCACTGTTGGCTGCTTACCTTCTCCCCAAACTGTGTTGCCAGATGCAGTAGTCCGGGAGCTGACCTTGCCTGTGAAGACTGAAGTAAAAAAGGCATAAGTACTTCAGGCTTTCTATATCATTTGTCACTTGGTTGGCTCCTCCATTCAGTAAGTGACCCATTCTTTCCCTGATCGTCCTCTTTTCACTGACATACTTGTAAAAACCCTTTGTTACCCTTCACAACCCTGGCTATTGGCAACTCCAATCATCTTTTGACCTTCCTGATTTCATCCCTGTATGCCTAAGCATGCTCTTATACTCCTTCCTAGTGGTTTGTCAAAGTTTCCACTTTATGTAAACTTCCTTTTTGTGTTTTAGCTCATGAAAGAGTTTCATGCCAAGCCAAGCTGGTCTTCTCCCATACATGCTAGTCTTCCTGTGCATCAAGATGGTTCCTTTCTGCACCCTCAGTAAGGTTTCTTTAATGTACAGCCACCTCTCCTGGTTTCCTTCCCCACCTCAGACTGGCCTCCCTGGGGATACTGGCCAACAGTTCCCTGAGTGAGTTGAAGTCTGCTTTTCTAAAGTCTGGGGTCCTTACTCTGCTGCTCTCCTTCCTTCCTTTCTTCAAGATTCTGAACTCTGAAGTCACCTCATGGTCTCTGCTGCCTAAGTTGCCATCCACTTCTATATTCCCCACCAATTCTTCCCTGTTTGTGAGTATCAGGTCAAGAAGAGCACAGCTGCTAGTTGGCCTCTCCAACATTTGCACCAGGAAGTTGTCCTCAACTGTCTCCAAAAACTTTCTGGATTGTCTGTGCACTGCTGTGTTGTCCTTTCAGCAGATGTCAGGGTGATGTCAGGATGATTGAAGTCTCCCATGAGAACCAGGACCTGTGATCTGAAAACTTTTGGTAGTTGTCTGAAGAAAGCCTCATCCACTTCATTCCCCTGGTCTGGTGATCTATAGCAGACTGTAGCAGGATCGTGCCCCAGGGGAATCCATGGGATTCCTACCTCCACACTCCTGCTCCTTGGGGTACCCTCCCTTTTGCTTACCTGCCATGCCTTCAGAGTACTATTTTATTGTTAATGGAGGCTGGCCCAGGGCCCCAGAGTGAGTCTTTTTTTCACTTTGGCTGGCCGGTACCCCTTGTACCCATTTGGCCCCACTACATTACAGCCCTCTGACCTTATCAGTACCTCAGGGAACCAGTTACCTAATGGGCTATATTCATGCCCATGCCTTGAAGATGTTATTGCCTGTCCATTTGGATGCGGGGGGGGGGGGGGGGGGGGTGTGCCCAC
>NW_005842004.1:1098236-1098825 GCF_000455745.1 Alligator sinensis
GGGGGGGGGGGGGGGAAAGCTTGCCCCAACACTGATTTTGACTCTCAAGCCTTGAACCTATGTCTGGACCTTAGCCTCCCTGGCCTGAACCTTTTATTCTCTCTGTGTCCCTCAGTCCAGGTCCACTGCCTCAAACCTTGACTCCTGAGCCCCAGTCTTTGTGTTCTACAGCCCTGGCCTTTATCTCATGCATTCTGAGCCCCCAGCCCTCTGGATCTGCAACCCCAGGGCCTGCTGCTCTGCTTGTGGCCTTGGCCCTCTTAGTCTTGGACAACTTATTCAGCCCTTAGCCTTCTGGGTCCATGACCACAGGATGCACTACTTACTAGGTCCTATGTGAATATTTGCTTTGGATACAGATTTGGCTGAATTGGAGGACAGTAATTTGATTTGGAGATTTGAATCACTGTCCCAATTTGATTTGGCCAAATCAGATCCAAAAGATTTGGTACTGCTTCGGAGATTCAGCCATAGACTAAACAGGCAGCTGACATAGCTACCTCCAGCTGGTAAGTCTGTTGGGGTTGGGGGAGGGTGGAGG
Organism: Alligator sinensis; assembly: GCF_000455745.1. Classification (NCBI taxonomy): domain Eukaryota; kingdom Metazoa; phylum Chordata; order Crocodylia; family Alligatoridae; genus Alligator; species Alligator sinensis. The sequence goes on from NW_005842004.1 coordinate 1,098,778, forward strand.
AAAGGGGCTTGGGGAAGGGAGGGATTGGGGCTGGGGCTAGGACAAGCT
>NW_005842004.1:1098966-1100142 GCF_000455745.1 Alligator sinensis
TCTGCTGCGCTGCCACTTGCCAGCTGGTGGGGCGGGGGAGTGGGATGGGGGCACGACAACACTGGGAGTGGGGGCTATGCTCTGCTGCTGCTTGCCCCTACCACCTGAAGTAAACTGCACCTGCATCCCACCCGTGCCTGCATCCCTGTCCCAGCTGGGCAGGTGGCAGCAGGGCAGACCCCATCTCTGCAGCAGCTGCAGATGCTTGCTGCAGTAATCAACTTTCCCTTCTTAAAGTGACAGGGCCTTGTTCCTCTTACACAGACAACCACCACAATATCACCGTTGTTACTCTCCCCTCTGACCCTAACCCAGAGACTTGCAACAGAGCTATTTTCAGTTTCATACTGAAGCTCTGAGCAATCATACAACTTTTTTACATAAAACACAACTCCTCCTCCTCTTCCCCTTGCTTGTTCTTCCTGAACGATTTATACCTATCCATGATAGTACTCCAGTCATGAGAAGTATCCGACCAAGTCTCTGTTATTGCAATCACATTATTGTTCCATGAATCTGTGAGGATTTCCAGTTCTTCCTGCTTGTTTCCCAGGCTCTGTGCATTTGTGTACAGACACCTGAGGTAAGTAGCTAATTGACCTACTTTCTAAGGAAGAACGAGAAGGCCTCCTCTGTTATCCCCTCATACTTGTACTTGTTCCAGGTCACCTGCTTCCCCACTTCCCTCCGAGCTTTAGTTTCCATCACCCAGTGAACTTAGTTTAAAGCCCTCCTCACTAGCTTAGCAGCCTATTTCTAAAGATGATCTTCCCTCACTCTGTCAGGTAGATCCTATCTCTTCCTAGCAATCTTTATTCTTGGAACAACATCTTATGTTGGCAAAAGACAAAACCCTCCTGGTGACACCATCTGCACAGCCATACATTGCTCTGCAGGATGCATCTGCCTCTGCCTGTGGCCATACCTTTGACTAGAATGATTGAAGAGATCCACCTCAGTGTTCCTAAGTGTTCCTTTGACTAGAAGGAGTGAAGAGATCCACCTTAGTGCCTCAGTGTTCCTAAGTGAGGGGCAAGACAAGTCTCTCACTGGGATTGTAGAGAGGCAGCAGCAGGGTGCCAGACTACCATGAGTAGACCCTGAGATGGTGCAGAGTCACTTGGAGGAACTGGATGCGTTTAAGTCGGCAGGCCCGGATGAGCTCCATCCGAGGGT
>NW_005842004.1:1100408-1100723 GCF_000455745.1 Alligator sinensis
AGCAGGTAGATCATGCCTGACTAATCTAGTCTCTTTTTATGACCAGGTTACAAAGCACCTGGATGCAGGAGTAGTGCTTGACGTCGTTTACTTAGACTTCAGGAAGGCCTTTGATACAGTATCCCACACCATACTGGTGAACAAGTTAAGAGGCTGTGACTTGGATGACTACACAGTCCGGTGGGTGGTGAATTGGCTAGAGGGTCACACCCAGAGAGTCGTAGTGGATGGGTCAGTATCGATCTGGAAGGGTGTGGGCAGTGGGGTCCCGCAGGGCTCGGTCCTTGGACGGATACTCTTCAATGTCTTCATCAG
>NW_005842004.1:1100803-1101287 GCF_000455745.1 Alligator sinensis
ACGGAAGCGGAAAGGGATCTTGGAGTCCTAGTGGACTCCAAGATGAATATGAGTCATCAGTGTGACAAAAAGTCATCAGAAAAGCTAATGGCACTTTATTGTGCATCAGCAGATGCATGACAAACAGATCCAAGGAGGTGATACTTCCCCTCTATCGGGCGCTGGTCAGACCGCAGTTGGAATACTGCATGCAATTTTGGGCGCCGCACTTCAAGAGGGATGTGGATAAGCTGGAGAGGGTCCAGAGAAGGGCCACATGTATGGTTAAGGGCTTGCAGGCCAAGCCCTATGAGGAGAGACTGGGGCACCTGGACCTCTTCAGCCTCCGCAAGAGAAGTTTGAGAGGCGACCTTGTGGCTACCTATAAGTTCATCACGGGGGCACAGAAGCGAATTGGTGAGGCTTTACTCACCAAGGCGCCCCCGGGGGTTACAAGAAATAATGGCCACAAGCTAGCAGGGAGCAGATTTAGACTGGACATTAG
>NW_005842004.1:1101413-1122385 GCF_000455745.1 Alligator sinensis
TTATATTGGCATCTAGCTGGGGTCATCTAACCCCACCCCTCTTTCCTGCCTATGCAGGGGGTCAGACTCGATGATCTATTGAGTTCCCTTCCGACCCTAGGATCTATGAATCTATGAATCTATGAACCTGAACCCCTGTCTCCTTCACCCTTGCACCCAGAGCCCTGTAGTTACTTTTGATATGCTCAGAGTTCCCCCTGGCAGCATCATTGATGTCCTCATGGATGACCAGTATGGGACAGTAATCAGAAGGCTGTATGAGCCTTGGATCCAGACTCTGGGCAAGCAGCACACTTCTTGAGGCAACAGGTCAGACAGGCAGATGGATATCTTTGTTCTACACAGAAGGGAATTATCAAGTACTAGCACCTGTTACTTCCTCTTGGTGGTAGTAGTCTTGATCCTTCCGACCTTGAGGAAGCTTGGCCTGGCCTCTTCCACTGACAGAGTGTACTCCATGTTCTCCCTTGCTAGGGCTCCATATCTGTTCTCCAGTCAAACCACTGCCAGTGGGAGATAAAGACTTCTGCTTCCTGCCAGAGGTCACAAGCTTCCAGCTTCCACATTCCTGGGAGTCCATGTCCTCTTCGTTCTCCAGCTTCACCTCTTGTAGTCCTTCCTCTGCAGTCCTAAAGGTCTCCTTCAGCATTGACTCAATGAATTCATGGCTGGAGATTCTTCAGAGTCTCATCACCTCCTTGTGTAGCTCTCTTACCTGCTCCCTGATGGACACCAACAGGAGGCACTGTTCACATCACAGGGACAGTGCTCACATCGCAGGCACTGAACACAGTTGTCACTTAGCATTATATCAAATCATCAGTAGTGAAAACTAAATTATATAGGATTTTTGACTATAACATTAAACTTAAAATCCTAACTAATAGACTATTGAGAAAGAGATCAAAATAAAACTTATTTACACTTCAGGCGAAAGGAAGGATTCTCTTGTATTTAGACAGGAGAACAGAATCAGCACAACGAAGTTCTTTTCTGTGATTTTACACGGTAACTTTCTATCTAACATTAGGGAGGCTGTTTAACTATTCTATGCTTCAGTCTCATCACCTGTAGAATGGAAATAATTTCCTACTGCAGAGAGGTGTTGTGAAGCTGTAAATTTTGCAAAGTGCTTTGCTAATCTCAAATGAAAGCATAACATGAATATAAATGATAATCATTTAAATGTTTTTATCTGATGGAAATGTAATGATATTAGAGAATGTAAATAATTCAGTAGCAAAACAGTTTATGATTCAGATCCTCATTTGGTAGCTTTATTGGTTTTAATGAAGATATGCCAGTGATTCTCAATTGTTGATATGGCACTAAAAATAAAAAGTATATATACTTTTTATGTAAACCCAGCTTAGTTTTTTCATTATCTTCAGTGACTACTTAGTGTTGATTAGTATAAATATTCTAAACTGATTCAATTATATGAGCAAGAAGATCTATATCAGTGCTGCCTTCCATATTTACTTATGACATCAAGAATCAGAAAAGCTTTCCAATAATCAATAAAGCTCATTTAATCTCACTGATTACATTCAAACACTTTCCCATCACACAGATTTAAATTAAGTATCTTAACCCAAGTTCCTATTTTCATTCTAAGTAAATCTGCCGTCTCAAGATTTTCTTATTACAAATCACATTACTGGAACTGCTTGATCCCAGGCTGAGAAAAACCCCACCACCATTGAAAACACCTCCCCCAATTTAAAATGGAGGGAGATCATTGGACATAGTGTATTCACGGAGAATTGTACAGTTAAAAGGTAAGAAAACTCCTGTTCAGAGCCAGCGGGTTTGTTACTGCCTTTTAGTTTATATCTTTAAAGCCACACCTAAAACAACTGATGGCTGAGTACAAAGTTGCTCTATGTAACCATAACCCCCCGTCACTGTTTCCATTCTTCTCCTTGATTATTTCCTATGCCTGTTGATTACCCCAACTGCTTGTGGTTTGTAGAAAAGACGAGTTCCATATAGCTCTTATAGATGCCAACCTAAATTTTAGGCAACTTCTCTCAGGAGGGTGATCCCTCCCAACACAGGCATCTTGGATCCCTTTATAGCAAATAAGGAGACCTAGATGCTTCTTAATGATAGTCTAGAGTGCCCAGCTATTCAATAAGGTGTCTATAGCTAGGCAATAAGAAATGTTAGGTATATTTGTGTGTCTCAACTCCTGCACCTCCATGGAAATTATATTCAGGATTGCAAGGGAGGCATATTCATCATATTGGGATTCAGATTGTTCAGAGCGGAGATGACTGCTTGAAGCAGGGTTCCTAAGTGACAGCATCCTAGACTTCAGTTTAAAGCACACTCCACAGCCCCAGTCCCTCCAGTTCTCATATATGGAAACAATGGCCTTTGGCCAATTGCCTAGTGGTTACAGCACTAGCTAGTAAATGGGGAATTGGAAACACAAAACCATAGGAGGAGACACAAACCCTGAGGAGACTCAAATTCATATTTCCACTTCTCAAGAGGCTATGGACCAGCCTGGGTAGTGGAAGTCTTCCCCTACCTCTCATGCTGAGGTGAAAATGACCCACTGAACAACTTAAGAATGTCACAGGGCCAAGAAAAGACCAATCAAGGAGTGTGATTTCATAGTCCAGTAAGAACAGCATGCCCCTCAAATGGAAGAATCTTGGGTTGTCTCTTGGGTTGCCAATGTTTTTTTCTTTTTTGCCAGACTATTTTATATACAATGTTTAAACAGTCCTGGAAGTTGTCTTCAAATAAAAAATAGAATGCATTCCTATCATTTAACACACCACTATCAAAGAGATCTCATTTTAAATACACAGTTCTTTTTCACTGTCCTGTTCAGAAGCATGGTCAGAAAAAGTCATAGCCATGTACATCTAGCCACAGTCAGTGGGGATCTAGCTTAGGTCCTTCAGCACCATGGATGAAATGCTCAGTTGTATGTATAGACAAGGTTCTTTGGGTAAATGATATCATTTATTAGACCAACGAAATTGTTGGAAAAATTGTTCTTTATAAGTTTTTGGGCACAAACACCCTTCTTCAAGTAAAGTCTCCCTATGCCTCCCTATGCCTGAAGAAGGGTGTTTCTGCCCAAAAGCTTATAAAGAACAATTTTCCAACTATGTCATTGGTCTAATAAAAGATATCACATTTACCCAAAAAACCTTGTCTGCCTATGTCCTTAGACAAACAGGGCTACAAACGCCACCCTCAAATGTAGATGTCATAGTCCAATTTAGGAGGTCCAGAGAGGTTGCAGGCATAGCTTAGACATCCATTAGACTGTTCTTTATGCCATGTTATTGCTAAATATCACTGCAGTACTGCTTATAGTAGCTCTGCTGGACTACGTCATACCTAACCCTACCCCAAGTATGCCCCTCTGTTGAGGTTTGTAAAGAGTCCACAAAAGGCATCCTCATGACTGTCTTTACACTGTTTGCATTGCAGGAATCTTTCAGGAGGCAGTAATGGGATTTCTGTGGCCCTATATGTTGGCACTTGATAGGGAATAGATTATGGGAGTGCAGATCTCACCTCCATATGCATAAATTTCCAGTGTTAGAGTCAAGAATAAGGCTATTAGCTTCTTTTCCTCTTTATAAAATTCTCAACATTGCTAATGAATGAACACTCAGGACTGACTGTCAAATATTGTGAAATATGATGGGTATGTATTCTCTAATCTCTCAACTACTTATGGAACTTCCTGAAGGCAAGTTTACTAACATAGCTAAAGTCAATCAACACTAAATCTAGCCTGCTGGCATCAATCTGCTGGCAAACAATTGCAGGGGACTAAAAGGGAGATGTCCATGCCCATCTGTGGGTAGAATTTAATCCAAAGTGTTAGATTGGTCCTGAGGGGTTGGTGTCATCTTTCACAATACAGAAGAATATAGCATCACAGAGAAGCCTTAGGTTCCATTTTGTTAAGGATTTCAATATCTGATTTTGTTCTGACTTGGAAAAATCTGAAAATTCTTGAACTTCTTCATAAAGAAAAGTTATAAAAAAATATTAATTTGGGGTCAACCAAAATGTTTAGGTTCAATATTGAATTTTCTTTAATTAGTACTATAATTATAAAACAATATACTTTAAAAAATATTTGGAACAAAAAGTTGTTTTGAGCAGCGTAACATTTGAAAGTGACACAATGAAATACTATGACATTATTGGAATAAAATTTTGTCCAGTTTTTTTCTGAGACAAAGTTCTAATGAAATTGTCCCAAATAATTTTGGTATCACTGGCAACATTTGGATGGAATCTGGTGTCATTAAAATATATTTGACCATTCTAATATATTAAAAGCCATACTACTTCCTTCTGTCTGTCCATCATGCTTTTATTCAAGTGCGCATGCGCCGAGCTAGGGTTCCCATACCTCTGGGTTTCTCTGGATATAGCTCACTCTTTTGAAGCCCTCTGATCCTCATTGGGGTTGGCTGTCCGGGATTTCCCTTTGCTCCGGGGGTGGGGGCAGGAGGAGGGCGATGGTAGGCAGCTGAGAGCACACATGGACCTGTCTGCAGCTGCGGAGGCAGCAGACCCATGCAGAGCTCCCTGCTGGCTCTGATTGCCTCCCCCTCTCCCACCCCCAGAGCACAGCAAAGTCCTGGACATTTGGACAGGGCAGGGCAGGGGGAGTGGGGGCGGCAGCTGTGACATGACAAGGGGAGGGTTGTCTGTTCTCCAGTGGGGGAAGGGGTTGGGGGGCTTTGAGGGAAATGCGGAACTCCATAGCCAGATGCAATGCAGGCACCAGTGCCCATGCTTGGAGGGGCTGAGTGACCAGGAACTGCTGCCCGGGGAGGGGGGAAGTGGGTTGGACTGTGGGAAGACTGTGGGTTGGGAGTGTGAGCTGCCACAAGGCTCCCTCCTCTCTTCTCACATCAGCCTGGGCTGGGCCTGGACACACTCTGTCTCAGCCTGCATGAATCGGAGTCACCGTGCTCCAGCCCAGGCAGGACAGGGTTGGCTGGGGCCTCCAGCAGGTTTAGGGGGCAGGGGGCACCACGGTAGGGGCAGAGGACTGTGGGTTGGCAGCGTGGGGTGCACTGGCAGTGCCAGGGGGCTGTGGGTCAGGAGTGAGGGGCACTGGGGGAGAGCTGGGGACTGTGGGCTGGAAGTAAGGGGGGTACCAGCAGTGCCAGGGGACTGTGGGACAGAGGTGAACAGAAGTAAGGGGCACCAGCAGGCATGGGGTGGGGGGCTGTGGGTCAAGAGTGAGGGGCACCAGCAGGGATAGGGTGTGGGGAACTGCAGGTTGGGAGTGAGGGGCTCCAGGGTAAAGAACAGACGGGAGTATGGGGAGCACTGGCAGCATGAAGGAGCTGTGCGTCAGGAGTGACGGGCACCAACAGGGACGAGGAGTGAGAGGCTGCTGGTGGGGAGTGAGCAGCATCGGGGGGAGGAGCTGAGGACTGTAGGATGGGAGTGTGAGTCAGAAGTGAGGGGCACCAGCAAGGAGAGAGCGTGGGGGGCTGTGGTAAGGAGTGAGGAGCATTGCAGGGGGGAGCTGGGGACTGTGGGTTGGATGTGCAGGGGTCATTAGCAGCACCAGGGGGTTGTGGGTCAGGAGTGAGGGACACCAGCAGGGATAGGGGTGGGTGGAGGGCTGTGGCTTGGGAATGCGGGGCATCATCAGGGCCTGGGGGGGCAGGGTACTGCAATTTGGTGAATGAGGGGCACTGGCAGGGCTGGGGTCAGTGGGTTGGGAGTGAGGTGCAGCAGCAGGTCTGTGGGGGCTGTGGCTTTGAAGTGAGGGGCAACTGAATGGGCAGGGACAGGGCCACCCTGTGTGCTTAACTGCTCAGTAGACTAATTTGCTGCACTGTATAGTGTCACAGTCTACACGTGCAATGCTATTAGACCACAGGAAATGAAATTTTGCCACTGCAAGATAGTACAGGACAAGACGATCTTACAGCAGCAAACATAACTGCACCTAAATGCATGTGCAAATGCAGACCCAGGCATACACTGTAGTCAGTTAGCCCAGGCAGGGGGGACTCTCCCTGCTGCCTAGCCACAGGGCTCCACATGCTGGAGCACTCTCATGCCCCAGCTAGCCCCATCGCCACTCATCGCCACTTCCTGGAGCCCGGGGCTGACCCCTGGAACCTCCTGTCAGCCCACGGCTGTTCCACCCTGGCTCAAACTGCTGTGGTCCCAGGTGCAGCATCTGTATGTGCACCCTGGACTGCAGCAGTTTGTGCATCTACATGTGCCATTAAGGAGCCATGATAAACTCCAGTACAAATGGTGCTGGAGTTTATCATGTTGCCTTAATGGCACGTGTAGATGTATCCAGTTGTGTATTATCTGTCTGCAACATTGTCCAACCATATTAAGGCCATTTAATATAGTGAAAGCATTTTGTTAGGGTCTTGTGGCATGGGGCATTTAGCAGATGTTAAAGTTAGAATGTGTTTTGAGCAGTTGCATGCTAACATTTACAACGATTTCTTAACATGCACAGCTCACATATGGCATGAGATGTGCATGTTTTGTTTTAAATATTGGATCTCACCAATGCTTCATACTAGAGTTGATCAGAGACTCCATTGAAGTCCCAGGGCTGGGCTTGAAAATCAGATGATTTTGGGTCCCAGCCCTGGTACTACACCAAAGCCATTTTGAGGGTCCATTGTGATCCTGGGGCTTAGACTCACAATCAGAAGATTATGGGTCTCAATCAGAAGATTATGGCTGCAACTGCAAGCCATCATACTATCTCTATGAAGCAGTCCAGTGTTAGCTGATCACCTGTTCCTGAATATGATCCAGAGATACTCCTTAGTGGAAAAGGCAAACTTTGCTACAGGACTGTATGGTACGGTATGAGTGCACTTGGTACATGTTATCCTGCTTGAACGTGCAGACACTTGTTTTAAATACATATAACATGTGCTAAGTGTCATGTGTGACATGGCATTGCCACAGACTTCCTGAATGACCTTAAGTTAGTCATCATTTAAAATTACTTAAAAAAAATCATTCACTTTGTAGCAGCAAAACCAGGGTGGACAAAGAAGCTCTGATAATTAGGGTAGGTAGCTGCAGGAAGTCGGGTCACAGCCCAGTAAGGGCAGGAGACTGCACTGACTTGCAGGTGAAGAGATGTGGGAGCTGCAGCAGCTTGCCGCACTGCCACAGCATTTTATTAGTTAATGTTTCCTGAGACTCCAGGGACGCACCAAAGCTGATGTCATGCTGCCACATCATGGCAGTGTCATAAAAGCAGAAACAAAGCAGACCAGAAGGGAAGAGATACTGGACAGCATAGCCCGGAGAGTAGTGGAACCAGCACAGAGCAGGGTTGTTTCCACACCTTCGAGACCTGGAGGGGTCTCCAGCCTCACCTCAGTGCTGGACTTCATGGATAGGGAAGACCAGTGGATAAAGGGGCTTCTACCCAAGGAGGGGAAATTCTAAAAGACAAGCTGCCAGAGCTTGAAGGTTCAGATTGGGATCAAGGACTGTTGCTGGCAATTTGCATTATTTTGTTCTGTTTGGTATTTTTTGCTCTTCTGTCTCTATCAGGCTTGGTTTTTTTATAATTAGTCAGACCATGGATTAGTGCCCAAAGCCCGGGAGGCACCCTGGTGTAGGGGACGCGGCTTGGCCTGGTAGGACTTGGTAGAGCCATGACACTTCACCAGAAGTGGTGAAGGAATAGTGAACGCTGTCAATTTCCTTTTTGTTGATGGCATTTGTTGAATTATAGTGATTTACTGCGTCATATTGAAAACACATTTGAGTCCAGAAAGGGAATCCATTAATTGACTCCTGATATGGAGATTTATTTTTGCTTTCTTGAGCCAGGGCATCCCAGCAGTAGTTGGAGTTCATCTGACAACATGGCTGAGGTGCATGAGCTGTGACATGATGTATTTGATGCAAGCTCAGAATTTTCAAATAACCAGCTGTAGCCAGTGGGGTTAAAGATCTGTCATTGTTACATCAGCGTTTGGCAAGTGGAAGGGGTGCAGGGAGGAGGAGCCGCAAGGAAACACACCGCTATGTAAGTATGTTAGGGAAGGAACACACATCATCTTGGAACCCTCATTTTTTAAGACCAAAGGTGTGGCAGGAGAGTTGAGTGCAGTCCTTCCAGACCCTCAGACAATCAACACACACCCATCCTAGTGGAAGCATACCACACTTCTTGTTACTGAAGTTGTTCCTTCTCCTAAAACATTGTGCAGCAGTTTTTCATACTGTTAAGCAGCTGTCACATTCTGTTCAAAAGTGATTGCATTTCAGCAGTGCAAGAAGCAATTCTCGTGTGTGTGTGTGTGTGTGTGTGTGTGTGTGTGTGTGTGTGTGTGCGTGCGCGTGCGTGTATGTATTAGAGGACAAGTTTCATGGTTTCACACTGGAAACCAATTATATAAGAAGCTTGAGGCCAAGTACCAATAAAAACATGGTCTAGTGCCAAAATACTCTACAGTTTTCTTGCTTATGATTTTAAAAAAAATCTATTAGAAGGAAAGAAATGGGAGAAATGGAATAAATAGTAATAGAAGACTCAGGTAAGCTGTGAATCCTTGTCTGTGTCAGAAAAGATTATATGACTTTTTCAATTTTTGCAGAGGATATACAACAATACTCAACACTTTATTTCACACTTCCATCTAAAGACATCATATTTCATGACTACAATGAGTAAAGCATCACTATAGCATTCTCTTTTAGGCAAAACTGAAGCAAAAAGAACGTGTGGGACTTAGTCAATGCTGACTGAAGTCATGGAGATTCCTTCTAGTGACTTAATAGTGCAACATATTGAACATATAGGCTGGGGACAGACATTATACATAAACTGGTTTAAGTGATCAGAAACTGGTTTAAACCTGTAACAGAACAGATGTTCAGTGCACATAAACCAGTGTGAAAATGACTGAAACTGGTTTGAGATAAATCTGGTTGAATGTAGTATCAAATTTAAATGATTTGGCTCAAACCAGTTTATGCAATGTCTGTCCCAGACACCTTCCTGGTTTAAGTTAAACCAGACTCCCCCAGCATCCCAACATGCTCTCTGGGCTGGGTAGGGCTCTGTGCTCCACAGCAGGGATGGCCCCTCCCCTCTGCTCTCTGGCTGCAGCTCCAGCAGAGACTGCAGGTGTCTGCCTGGCTTCTGCTCCCCCTTCCCCCCTCCTCCCCACTACCCAAGCAAGGATTCTGCCACCCGCTCTGCCTTACACAGACACACAGCATTAGCTACTAAACCACATGCTGGCTACAGTCCATGCTGTGGCAGACAGGACAAAGGCAGAATCAACAGGTAGCTGATAATGTCCCTCTGTTGTTTTCTTAAAGGGGTGATAACACTGAGTTAGGAGTGATAAACACTAATGGGATGATAAACACTGAGTTTTCAATTCCCTGCTGGGCTGGTCAGGATGGGGGAAACCCCTCCCTAGACAAAGTGTCCTGTCAGGGCATGGCCATGCCCTCCTTAGCTCAGAACTATGGAAGGGAAGGGATGACTGCTCTAGTGCCCCCCGGCTTCTAATCTGAGCCACTGCAGGCATGTGTCGTCATTTCTGGGATGTCTGTACGGTTACAAACAGGTTCAGCCTAGCCAGGTTAGACTAACCTGCAAAGACTGAATCAATTCAGGCTCAGGTTTTTTGAATTTCTATCCCTAGCCATAATTAGATATTCAAGGTCACAAAAGCTAGGCAATGAGAGCTGAGAACACTACACTTCTGAATTACAGCCTCCTGTTCTTTCCATGGGTGCTGCCCTTTGGAAAAACTAAGACACCTAACAGGATGAAAACATCCAAGGCGTCTCTATCCATATGGTTGTTGTACTGCTATGGCTCTGGACACATCATATTATTTACCTAATTATCTTAATTTACAGGACTCCTGGAGGATAAGATGAAAGCATTATTTCTATTTCTGCTCTACTCTTACTCAACCTGCACTACATTCTCTTCAAATGCCCTATAAATAAACATTCAGACATTAGTGTTTGGAAAGAACCTTGTCTCAGGGTTAAACTTTTATGAAGGGCCTTTTCCACCAGGCCCAAACCTTTACTGGAAGTTCTCCGATGAAAGGGAATGTGATTACAGGGTATTTGAAGCATAACATTATTGATTTATTTAGATGGTGTTTAAACAAGAGGAAAGCCTTATGCTATATATTTTTTTACTTGCTCCTAGTACTGGTAGCAGCCTAGGTGTTTATTAAAATTTAGAGATGTCTGTCCCTTTGCTTACTCAATAAATGGAATTTCAGGGTGTTACTGTAAACACATTAAATCAGTGTCAGGCCTTTGTTAAAAATGTAATCAATTTTATTGAAATTGAATTCTGCAAACAAAACGCAAGAGCAATCGACCAGTTTACTGGTGTTTTCCTATATAAACCTCTTGTCTGCAATTTTAAAGTATGCTTGTTACACGCAAAGACAGCTTCACAGAATTAGAGCACAGATGTTCTGTTTTTTCACATCATGTCAGGATGTTAATACATATTCAGCCATGCTCTATTACATTGTGAAAATCACTAATAAAGAAGTAAATACATGTTGGATACAATGGGATTTGTAATAAGTAAACATTCCATGTTACTATTTTTCAAAAGATATTTTAATGTGTGTGAAAAAAAAAAAAACTAGAATTAGTTACACCAATTAATGAGATTTTTTTCAAAGAAAAAATATTTTCAAAGAAATCTGGACCAAAGAAAAGACCCATTTCTACCAGGTCTTTAATATTTATACATCCTATGGAAATGAACAGTAATTCAATATGTTGTATATGCAGTGTCATTGTGAATCTGTGAATGTTCATTGTCACTGGTTCAGGTTATTCTCTTCCATAGAAAGTTTGCCTGGAGAATTTAACAAATCAAAGAGTTATATTTTTGCAGTTTCCTCCAACAGATATTGTTTGGGAGTTAGATTTTGAAGGCCACATCCTTTCTCAGCAGTGGGATCTTCAGGGATATGATTCCTTTTTGAATGGAGGCAACTGCCATCCTGGAGGAGCATATACTATTCTTCTGACAGTTCCCTCACTGGCAATGTAGTTCTTGCCATAGCTAACTGTTCTGTATTTGGCATATCTGCCTGTGATTGCTCAATAGCACCTACAGATTATGTATGAAGAGAGGAAACAGCTCTGAGAAGTATTATTTGCATTTTATTGTAATAATCTGGAAGCCAAGCAGGGGAGCCATACCACAGTTCCCTAGCCTTTCTCCTGGAAAAGACTTTGAACCATTTTCAGGGAACCACAAAGGCAACATTCCTACTCTTCCAGACATCAGACACAAAGAGGTTCTCTGTGCGTGAATGTCTTGTGGGACAATCCCTCTAAAAGTGCAGTTTGAACACAGTCCAGGACAAGAAAACAGAGGCACAGATACTTTGCCTGAGGATCATGATTCATAGGAAGTAGCAAGTCCCTTTTAGAAATGTTTTAGTTATTTGTACTGACCTTTAACTTATCTAGTATTAAATATCTTCCCCTCCCCCATGTAACATTTCTGGTTGTTCATTTTGTTCCAGATACTGAAAATACAGGGCTTTTCAGATAAACATTCCATCTATATTGTTTGATATATACTATAGGTTTCCCACAGTATTTGCCCAAATAATGGAAACCGTATTTCAGTGACTATCTTGACCTTGGTTACTGACATTGATTAAATTGTTGATTGACTATCCACAATTATGGAGAAAGTACAGTATGAAAGGTGGTTCAGGTCCTGAGATAAGTCTGAATTTTTTTCTTTAAAATAAATTCAAAATTAATCTCTTGCCACGTACCAGGAAATAATTTCAAACAACAGGCCTTTCAGATATAGCTATTGAATTGCTGTCAAAATATATTAAACTATCTTCTCAAAGATCTCACTTTAGAAATTTGGGGAATTTATTTCTTGGACAAAAGAAGGAATTGAAAATTCAGTGAGGAAGTGTCCACTATAGTTATAGATTTTTCTATCAGAGAAAATTAATTAAATATACAATTAAAATGTATGGTTCCACTTTAGCATGTTTTCTTTTCTGATAGGACTTGAAAACATGCATATCCTATATGCTCTTTGGTGTAGGAGGCTGACACAGCTTTCTTTAGTTATTTGAGTTTACAATGAACATGTTCCTTAATAATATGAAACCAAAAATATCATGAATATTATATGACAATGTCATTGTAGCCATGCAGTTTTTCTACTAAAAATGTATCCAGTGTTACAAGGAAGACACTGAATATTCTTTATAATATAATTCACGCTGCATTATTGAGATAACAAAGAAACTAAACACAAAGGAAAATATATTAAAAAGTGTAAGATCAGGTGGGCAGTTCTTTTCTGCCCATTGAGATACTTCTGTTGTAGTTTCACAAATATTTTCTCCAAATTGTCAAAATTAAAGAAAAACAAGCCAGTTTTATTTTAAAATCAGAAATACTCAGATGTCAGCTCTGGAACACAGGGGAAAATAGAATATTTAATGTGGACAAATTTAGCCTATTCTTTTCCACTAGTTACATGCAATAACTTTCACACCTCAAGTCAGTGTTATTACTCTAGGTTTATGTGGATATGAGAGAGTGGGAAAAATGGCTTTGTGAGTTATTCTATCCCCAAATGAATTTTTCTGGCTTTCCCACCTCATTCAGGTTATGGTGTATATTTTCTTCTTTTCATACCCCATATCCAAATGCACAGTTCTACATTGATTCTAAAAGAACAGTGGCTAAAGCAAAAGTTAGGCCACTTTTTCATTTCAAACTGTGCATTTCCTAGGACAAGTCATTTTACCCATGTGATGGACTTGTTACTGGCAGCTCCTGGGGGACACAGGGCTGAGCACACCTGCCTCTCTGTGTCTTCTGATAGGCTATAGACCTGGAACTTCACCCATGCATTTACTCCTGATTCATCCTCAGTGCCGTCCTACAGGCCAGACGGTTTCAAGGCCAAGGACCTGGTGTTTTTAGATTCCTTGACTTTAGAGCATCCTTCAAGACTCCTTGAATTGCATGAAGTTCACTGATCCAAACATGTTTTGAAGGAATTGTTTTGGGATCAAACCAGCATAGTCCACTGAAATATTGATCAATTGGATCTTTTTTGACCAGCTCTGAAAATGAACAGTGGAAAAAGAGAGATGCCCTTAACTTTGGGGTGTAACTTTGGGGATTTTGAATGCTGTTACAATACATTTAGGACTAGAATTCCATTGTTAGGTACTGCACAAAGGCAAAGATAGACATAGCAAGACTAAAAACAAATTTGAAAACAGATATGAATCAGGCAAACAATAGGAAAGAATAAAAGAAAGGAGGTTGAGTAATCTGACAGGTTCAAATAATTTGAAAGGTCTTTTCTATTTTGAATAAACAACTAAAAGCATCTATACTTGGCCACAAGAAAACCTAGACTACAAGGCTGATTGTACATCTTATAGAATTACATTATATTTTCAGTTATTAATAACTGCTCTACTAGTTCAAATCTACAAGGATTCATAAGTAGCAGAGTTTGCATGTAATTAATCCCAAAGGGAGAAATCAAGATTCTGTACAAAGGGACACATACTTTGGAAAGAGTCCCAATTAAAAACAATGTAGGAGAAAAAATACTTTAAAAAGTGAAAAAAATATAATGGATAAAAACTGCATTCATTATTTGTGGATGGGTATTGATTAAAAAATATCCACTATATTTAAACACAAAAGGGGAGGGGGGGAGCTAAAATATTCATTCATTCATTCATTCATTTTCAGTTTCATAGAGATATCTGAAATAACCCACATTGGTTATGTGTATGAAGCATTTACTGTTGGACAAAAGAGTAAGTGTCTTACTGAGTGTCAGTTGTTCCATTGTAATTGCCTTTCTGGACACTCTCATATCCTACTCCGTGATAAATAGAAGCTAAACCATGAGTGCTTACTCCACTTTCACCTCAAACTAAACTAAATTGGATTAGCTTCTGCCTACCACAGGATAAAATGTGGAAACAGGAAGTTACTGAGGAAAAGCTGACCTCTCTGCCCTGAAACCTTTTAACTCTGGGTAAATTTTATGTCAGTACCCTTAATAGATAATAACTAAAGTCATGAATGACTGGTGCTTCCTGAATTTGGCAGGGCACCTGCAGAAGCTGCTGACCCTGTCAGGGGGGGCACCAGCCCTACTGACAGCATCAGTGTCAGCCATCGGGGGGGCATTAGCCCCACCGGGGGGGGGGGCACGTGCACCCGTGTGCCCCCCCTACCAGGTGCCTATGACTAAAGATAATTCCCTCCGTCTTCTGTCTCCTGGAGTTCTGAACTGGGAAACTAACAAGGTTGACTCAAATTTGTCTGGTTTATTTGATTGCTGAGGCCCTAAATCTGGCCTGCATGCCAATAGAGCTCCATTGAAATAATGAGGTGCCAAGGCCTAATGACACAGCCAGGCACCTGGGGCAGATGCCACACACAAGGGCAGCTTCTGGCTGCTGATGCACCGTCAGCATGATTGCACAGCTGTGGGAGCAGCCATTTTTTTCCACTCCAAATCCCCTTTCAAGTTAGCTCCCAGGATAGCTGCCCTAATTGCCCCACTCTAGTTATGCCACTGATGGGGAATCACATAGATATATGTGGAGATAGACAATGAACTTCAGAACTGGCACCTTAAGTAGTCCCTTATGTGAAATTTTTTGTAATCTGTACTATGGGTAGTTTTTTTTATCCTGAGAAATCTGTTCGTTTTTTAGTATATATGTTGGCTCAGGTTTTAAAGGTATCCTAATCAGGACTATAAAAATATGGCCATGTATATATGAACTTCATTATCACCAGGAATGATGCTGAAAAGCACGAGTACCACATTTCTCCCTTTTCTATCAATGGAGCACTTTTAAACTGATGAGAAGAAAAAAAGTTGACATACTTGTCACTTTCTTTGGAGTCACTATGTTCAGTGATGTTCAAACTGAACTGCCGTTACAATCAGTCATCAAAGAGCTGACAACTTTATTTAACTAATAAACCAACAACAGAAAGCTTTTTGACACCCAGTGAAAACAAGTTGCTTTTAGTTACTGAATTTCAAGGGGAAAAAGAAAGGCTCACTGAAATGAAGGAAGTACATTTGTGTTAAGGTAACTAGAAATAATTTTAAGTAGACTGGAAACATGGGCACTCACCAAGGTGGAATATTTTCATTCTAGCCATGCTTAACCTGCTGTAGTGAATATAGGGCAGGTATCAATCAGTTGAATGAGAAGTAAGTACCAAACCTGAAAGAGAAGGTAGTTTTAAAAAAAATATTTTTTCCCTAGAAAATGTTCAGATATGGTCCCCATTATTACAGTGCTCTCTGAAATCTCTTTATGCCAAAAATTCTGAATATAAATTATAGCCACTATTGCTGTTTAGCAACATAAGTAGGAACAAAAACTTAGCTAGGCTGTGTGAGAGGCACATACTCTGGGGCAGATCTTGGTTTGGTGGGAGGAGGGGGGGAAGAAGGGGAGGGGGGTGCATTGGTACATTTGAACCCTTTGCCCTCCCCTTTGATTCCTGTTCCATCCAAAATTTAAAACCAACTGCCTGGCAGTGACAGCGGCATTTGTAGATGGGCATTGCTAAGAGAGTCAATTGTCTTCATAGCGTGTTATAATCTACCCGATCCCTTCTAAACTATTAATTCTACAGATATTAACAGCCCTCTCTTCTTTTTAGTGGTCTTGATGTTCCATTAGTCAACCCATCCTTTGTTTTTCAGTTCTTCTCTTAGCTATTCCTGGTAATGAAGCTCCTGTTTCATAGCCCTGCAGATTGTTTTTAACTCATTCCAGAGAAGCTGTATTTTTGTTTTTGCTTCAATCTTAAACTGAATAATACAGCTCTAGACCCCTAGCATATTAGTAAAGCTCCTAGGTTTGTTTGTTTTATTTAACTGGAGAAAAATATGTTGTTTTATATGTGATGATGCACCTCACCCTCTGCACCTCCCTTTCAAAATCACGCGCATACTCTATAGAAGTTTGCATGATTGGGCACTAGATATTAGCTCTTCCTAAGACTTAACTGAATTTCAGTTACATCAGAAAACTAAATCAAAGTTATGGGATGCTTAAATCTAGAGGTCTGAGCTTCTCTCTATTCATACTCAGTATACAAGTGTTCTTATATATATAGGTGCACATTTAAATATAGGTGGTTAAATTTACATTAGTGTGTTTATAACTGCAGGGTTTTTGAGCTCTTCAGACTGAATTGTTCACTTTTTATTCCTTTTCCTTGCTTTTTCTATTTTTAAATGTCTTGGGCAAGAATATATTGAAAGGGTATACATTTAATACAACTGTAACATCATGTAAATCACAAAAATCAGGAAATGCAAGTTAACAGGCCCCATTTTTTCTTTATATTATTAATATTTTAGAAACGCCTAGAGGTACCAATATGAAATACAGATCCATCCCTTTTCCCAAAGTGCTTACACTGAAAGCATACATGAAGCCACTTAGAAGGGGAGGAAGCAAGGGAACCCAGAAATAGGTAGAACCCAGTGCACAACTTGGGCTTTCAGATGTCAAAAGTAACATAAATTCATCCTCTTTTTATATATTTACTATTGTTTCTCTTCTTGAATGTGTCATGAAACATCAGAACTATGGGATGTGCAACAAGGCTGATATAACATTGTTACTGGACTTTCAGTGACCTAGGTCAGCATGCAACCAGACTTTACAAATGGGTTCAATGGAAAAATTAATTTTGTAATTGAAGATAACTACAAATGATATATAATATTGATTAATGCCTTCAATCAGAACCTAACTGTGTCTTGATAATATTGAACATCAATGAAGCAGCTGTTAGTTGGCTTCGAAAAAAATGCATTTGCTCAATAGATAGATTCTGCTAATATCCAAATTCTTTATTTGAAAAATAAGACACACTAAAACAACACTATATTAACTTTTGGGACACAGGGTCCATGATGGGGGAGGGCTGGAAACATGGGGTGAGGAGGCATCAGGAAGCTGCAGACCTTTTTTGAACACAGATCTACTTCAGAGTCTATGGCTAACTGTGGAAGGATGGACTGGGTATCTCCATATCTGACTCATCTCTCAGGTTTCTATGCTGGACTAAAAGGGATGCATGTCTTGGACCACAGCAGCATCAGAGCCCATGGCACACTCCTGGGCATTGGCGTGGGCTGTCATGTCCACTGTGTGTTCAATCCTGACCATGTCATTGACCACGGAGATGCAGAAGAGTGCCTCATAGTAGGGACATGTTACCTTACATGTACTCTACATTCAGTTGCTGTCCAGTGTCATTAACTTACAATTGGAAGACACTGGGTCCAGTCATAGTCATGACCCCAGGCTTTCATTTTCATGGTGATCTGATGATAAAGCATCTTGTTTTGGTGGCTTGAATGGAATGCCCACTGATTCTCAATCTCACCCCAGTCAGAAATGATATCCACTACCTTCTCCTTGGTCCAGTTGCTGTATCATTTGTTCAAGGCACTGTACTTATCAGACAGACAGGCCATGGTGGAGGAAGTATGGATGACTGTGTGGGCATACAGAGGTCCTGGATAAATCCAAGACTTCTAGTGGTTCCCACTAGAGTGAGTGTGTGGGAATGCAGGTTCTGGATGGTTCCTGTTGGCCTGGGAGGCTCCCAGGAGTTGGTGTTGTTCAGAGGATGTGGGCTCCAATGTTGGTCTCAGGTGGGGGACCTTTATTGGCTCTGGCTCCTGGAGCTCTGGTTCTGTGCGTGTGTATAACTGCTCCAGTCCAAGAAAGCAAGGCGTCTCTCTGCTGCTGAAGGCAACTGAGACCTGGAAATTAGATAAAGGAATTTATAAATTCTCTGAGAGGCCTAATCCAGTATGAAATACTGGATTAGAAAATGCTTAAATTCACTACAGGTTTGGGCCATTTGAAAATGCAGTTGTGGTTACTTTATTTTAAAATATGGCCAGAATATTGGTGATGCCACTCACCTTTGTATAATATCCTGGTGCTTAGAGCATATACAAATGATATGGAAAATTTGGGTTTAACCTAAGATAATTCACACTGACATGTCCACTTTCCAGGAAAGTGCCCTATTACAGTAACTTGCCATATTTTATGCTTTAAAGTTGCACTTATTTATAGAGTGATGAATTACAGTATTGTTTAAAGTTTTATTTTATATTTAATCATTGTTTAAGTTTTGTATAGCCTCATTATTATCTGAATTTTTTCATTTTACTGGTGTCTGCAATAGCAGCTGATCTTGCCTGTTGCAAGCAGCTTATGGCCTTGAGTTTGCTCACATGATGTTTCTTTCCTTTTCTATCACTGTGAGAAGTTTCTCTAACCCAACATAGTAATAGTTTGTTATGAGCTCAAATGGGACTAACTGGCTGAATCAGAGAAATGAAATGATTGGATATGTTTAGATTTATTCCCAAATCAGAGCAGCCTGCTGTGTGTCCCTGTGGTCCCTGAGGGAAGCTCCAGAGTCTGGTGACATAGCTGTTACCACTTAGCAGCCATGCAGAGGCCAGAGGCAGCTGCCAGCACTTGACTCCCATCTTAAAAGCACACCTCTGCCCTCTTATCCCTGCAAAGCCCCTCCCCTGTCCAGGAGCTGCAGGCTCAGCACAGGGGCAGCAGGCAGCAGCTCCCTCCCTGGCCACCCTGCCTCCCTGAACAACCCCTGCCTATTTCCCTGCCCTGGCTCCTGCCCCTGCCAGCAGTGCCCAGAGCCCAGCACCCACCAGCAATGACCAGTGCCCAGTGCAAGCCATGGTGCTGGCCCTGCTGCCCCCCCACCCCGCCCCACATCTTCCCCACTAGGCAACCAGGCCCCAGGACAGCCACACACCCACCAGCCAGACCCATGACATTGGCTGCTGGAGTCTCTGGACAACACCCTCCTCCTGTACTCCCCTCTCCAGCCCACTTACACTGCTACTCACATACCTCTGACCCCCTGCTCACCCCCAGCACCACTCCAGAACATTTACATACATGAAACCGTACACATGTTATTAAGACAATAAACCCTGCCATCCCTCCTCCCTCCCCACTCAGTGAACACAGTCCCCTCCCCACTCTCCCCAACACACATGCTGAAGCAGGTACTGAAGTGCCTGCTGACCACAGGCATCCCAAGCCTTTGCCACAGCCCCAGGACCTACAGTGGAACTGTCTGTGGCTGGGGTGCTGGCTGCCTGCTGCTGGGCTCCCTGTCCTGGCTGGCCCCACCCCTCAGCCCCACAGATGGACTCAGGAATGGGGTCAGGCACATTAAGTGTCTTTTAAGCCTGGAGAACAGGGTTTTTAGGCACTTCAGTACCTGCTTCAGCATGCTGCTGGGAGCCTGCTGAGAGGTGGTAGGTGAGACCCAAGGGCCATGCAGGGCTGGGGCATGGGGCCAGATGTGGGAAACATGGATGCAGCCTCTGCTGGGTGGCCCTGGGCAACAAGCTGATGCTCCAGCAGCTCATGCAGCATCGTTCCAGGGCCCAGTGGGCCTCACAGGCCCACATCTGAGCCTCCTCCTGGAAGGCCTCCCAGGTGAGGTCCTCTTCCTGTCATGCCCACCGGTCCACCACCTAGCACTTCACTGTGACCACCAACCAGTGGAGCAGGCAGGTACCATCAATGCTGCATCACTGGTGCTGCTGGCACCTCCGGGAAGCTCCAGCAGTGGGTGCAGGCAAGGCCATGGTGGCAGTTTTGTGGGCCCCTGCAGCCTCTCCCCCACATCCACAGTTGGGCCTGCAGAGGTAAGAGATTAAAAGCTTTTGTGAGAGTTGCAACATTTGAAAGATAAGATGCTCTGATCCAGGGGCTCTGAGCTACCTGGCCTCAGATTGGAGGTTGGCCATGTGTGGGTGCCCAGGTGACTATGCTAAGCTGGCTGGGTAGGCCTGGGCCAAGGTGGATGCTGCCTTAGCCCCCCATCCCCGCTTGCTCCTCAGGGGCTGGCCACAGGCCATATGCCTCCCTGAGCCCTTCCCAGAGTGGGCCAGGCCAGGCTTCTGGTAGTACCTGTTGCCCTGACTCCAGCACCTGCTGATATCCCCTCCCCTGCCCTGCCCCTGCAGGACCACCACTCTGCTGAGCTGTCACCCATTCCTCAGCCTGCATAGGGCTCCTGGACACTTGGGTTGAGAGGGTGGCTGCACCCCTGCCCTCCCCACTGGGGGCCACTCTAGGGAGGAGCTCTGGGGCTGCCCCTCACCACACCACTGCCGCTGCACCCCAACCATGCCCCTGCTGCATGTGTCATGACTGGTGCACTATGGGCTGTTTGTGCATGTCAAGGGCAGGCTGGGCCACTATACCCTGCTGCTCATGATCCTGCTGGTGGCCCAGGCACACCTACATTCCTGGATCAGGACCCTAAACTATGACATCATGGGGGGTAAGCCTGGTTGCCCTGGAGCCTCCATTGCCTCCTGGAAGCCTATCTGTCACAGTGCTACACATTCCTGCCCCTGGCTGCTGAGGAGGAGATCAGCACCAGGGTTGACACCTTCCTCAGCATGTGAGCGGCCCATGCCCACCCAACTGTGGGGACATGGGCTTTTCAATAAAGGTCTGACCTGTGTCCCTCATCTCTGTGACGTGAGGGGGAACCTGGGACAAAGGGAGTGCATGTGGGCCATGCAAGGAGGGGGGCGGGGGCAGGGGCAGGGGAAGGGGTGAGGGTGGGGACTAGGGCTAGGAGGGCTGCTCCCCAGTGTGGAACTTACCATGGAACTGGGGCCAGCCAGGCTGGTGGCTCAGCATGGGACTCCCTGTGCCAGATGGCATCCAGCTCCACCTGGGGTACATGGCCTCTGGTGGGCAGGGGGCCAGCACGTGGCCAGGTCTCCCCCCTGGGAAGGAGCAGGTCCTGCTGGCAGCCAGTGGTGCTATGGCCAGCCGCTCCTCATAGGCAGCTGCCGGGGAGGA
>NW_005842004.1:1122416-1127767 GCF_000455745.1 Alligator sinensis
GAGGCCAAGGCAGCCACTGGCCAGGGCTCCCCAGACTTCCAGTGGGTGCAGCAGCAGGGAAGGAGTGTAGGGTGGGGTGCTGAAGGCCTGAGGTCCCCTCCTCTAGTGATGTCAGGGTGTGGCATGGGTACTCCTGGAGCATGAGAATGCGGATCCTATATGAAGGCCATGGTCCAATGGGCCTCACCAGACCAATGAGTGTGGCTGGTGACAGCCACCCACTAGAACTGTAGGTCCTTGACTTTAATGCAGCACTGCCATGCCAACTGGAAGTGGCCCCATGCATGCATCCCAGCTTCCAGGTCCTCATAAATGTGGGCATTCAAGTGCACACCCTGGTGAACTGCCTCAGGATATCCTCCTTGCACCACAGTGCCACAAGGGTACGCACCTACTCCTGGATTCAGTTTGGGTTGCTAGGGCTCTGGATGGGTGGGCACATGCAGACAGGGCCGGGGCTGGGGATGGGGGAGGAGAATGACATTATGCTCTGTGCC
The DNA here is from genome assembly GCF_000455745.1 of Alligator sinensis. Lineage (NCBI taxonomy): Eukaryota > Metazoa > Chordata > Crocodylia > Alligatoridae > Alligator > Alligator sinensis. Next base: position 1,122,914 of record NW_005842004.1, read on the forward strand.
AGCTGATGATGTCATGCCCTAACATGGCTGGCCCTGTGATGCTGGCCCTGGAGGACTGGGAGCAGCACCTCTGGCAGGGGCACAGTCAGGGAGTCACAGCCACATGGTTGAGATACTTCACCATGGTCCTGCAAAGAGACAGAGGTCAGGGGTGAGCAGCAGTGGAAAGCAGGTGCTGACCCTTGTGGCACAGCCAGCAGGGCCAGAAGCCTTGGTGGGCTCACAGGACCAGGCAAGCGGTGCAACAAACTGTAGCCCTTTGCAGCATTCACCTGTGGCCAGGCAGCATCTTGGGAGGGGGACAGCCCAGGCAAACACAGCCTGCAGGCTGTCCAGGGGGCACGTGGGGCCTGCTGGGCTCCTGGACAGAGAGCATGTCCTGCCTGTGGTGTGTGGTGTGGTATGTGCCCCTGTGGTGTGTGTCTCAAGGCACACAATGGCTGCAGATTTTTATACCCTGTGGTTAAGGGCTGCCAGAGAGCAGCTCATCCCAGCAACAGGAGAGGGGGCCAGGCAGAAGCCCTGCAGCTAGCCCCCTAGGGGCTGGGCAGACCCAGCTGGGAAGCTCCTGTGTTACTACACAGTAATGTGTCTACACATGTGTCATTGTAACTAATCAGGTGTAAATTTGCTACTTGCATCATGCAGGTAGCAAATTTACTCCCAAGTCAGCCTAAGCTGCCAAAGTTATTGCACAGTACAGGAATGCACATGTAGATGCACTCCCGTGCTGCGCAGTAATCTTTGGTTACTACATAGTAAATGTGCACAAGTAGACATGCCCAGTATGTATAAAGTGGAGCATTATTCTGTAGTTTGGCAGTTAGGGCACCTGGGTGGGAAAAGCCCTGGATCCTGGTCAATTCTCCAAGGATCCTTCTACATCATTTCCTGGAGCTATTCTTAAATCCTACTGAAATGTATTTAAGAACCCCAATGGGAGAAGTCTCACCCTGTAAAATAGGACCACATCTGGTAATCAGTCCACATGAGGATTTCTGAACCTGGCTTAGAAGCACCAAAGAAAAGAAAGAAAAATAGCAGCAAAAGGAACAAAACCATAGGTGAACTGCAAATGCGATCACAAGGAGATGAATCAAGGATTTATTTTAAGACTTAAAATAACTGTTCATTGTGGGAGAAGTATTTGAGACTATTTTCTCAGCTATCTTTCACTGCAGTAAATAGTGCTTCACTTGAAGTGGGAACCTTTTTTATTTCATAGTTCTCATAGACTCCAGTGCATAATAGCCTTACAGTGAACTAATCAAAAGGAAACCAAGCAAAACTTGTGAAAAAAAAATCTATTTTGCCAGCCACTGGTTGCAACAGAGACTATGAGTGGGGAGGGGGGTTGGGGTTGGAGCAGTTGTACACTTGCTCATGTCATCAAATAAAAAAAATGGAATTGCAGGTAGGTCTTACTACAAGATACTATTAGCTTCAGATTTCAGTAATAACCCAGCATTAGGCTCTTAATAGTTTTCCTTTATCTCCAGCCATGGTTTACCTACTTATGTTCTGGCCTTATATCTGGAAAAATTAACTGAGAATATAGTACTTTTTGGTCAGTGTTATTTTTATTGAATATAGGAGATAATATTGCTTGCTTCCTGAAGATATTCTCTGCTACTTCCTTTAGCCAGTGGAATTACTTAAAGTTTCCTAAACATTGTGACCAACATTATCTGACCCTTTTACCCCTTTTCAGAAATCCTTTCCTTGGCAGAAAAACAAGAAAAAAATGACTTGTTCAATAAGAATCTGATTATATGTGGATTTAACAGCTTTCTCTCAATCCAATGCCCCAGAGAATTCTTTTCTTTCAGCTTGGCAATTCTGTACACCAGTCAGGAATTTGTTTGAAGATTTTTCTTATAGCTACACAGTAGGACATAATGGTTCTTCTAAAGAAAGCACTTTGCAGCTTTCAACTGTATCAAATTGTACTTTCCTGCAACTGCACCTTTAAGGAAGACTGACTAAGCCGATGGGTTAACAGACTGGTACAAGAAAAACTAAACTGCTGTTATGTAAGTTTTAAGGGTGTTCTGGAGTTAAAAAAAATGGTAAAAGATCAGTTTTGAGGGGTTCAGCTTTGGCATTTAATAAATATGAACTCTGAAGCAACAGAGAAAATGATGAGCTTGCAAGAGTTTGAACACCAAAGAGATGCATATGATATGGTAAAATTTTCTAGATCGCCTGACACCTTATGTGCTTGGGTGTCACAAACCTGTCCTCAGGGGACCCCCAAAGCCTTGAGTTTCTCCTCCTTTATGCTGCCACTTCTCCAAGATTGTCCTGGGATAATTTCTTAACCCATCAAGTCTCAGCTCCACTGCCCTTAAAGCAGACCCTGCAGCTGTGGTGAGTGATCCTCTGCTAACCCCAATGTGGCCACCCCTTTGAGTTATGAATAAAATTATAAGTCCTCCTTTCCATAGAAAGGGTAGCATGGAGTATCTCTTGCCCAGGAATCACTTTCCACAGGCAATGAGTGAGGAGACAAAACAACACAAGGATTTATTACATAGGATAAAGAATTATACTAGTAAAACAGAACATAGGTTTGGAGAAAGAAAAGCAAAACAAGTAAAGTTTCTTACCCTTTCACCTGCCTACAATTTAGCCCCACCTAAGTGACCTGCCGTCCTTCTTACAGATTTTATCAGTCCTAACAACTGGAGCCATTGATCCCCCAAAGCCTGAGATTCAAAGACTCTGATTATCATAGCTAGACCCTAAAAAGTCTCCAGGACCAGGCCCCCCTTATCAACATTACTCTAATGATGACAAGTTACCAGAATACTCCAGTAGTTTCTGGCATACCTCTGCTCTGAAGGGCCATTACTCTCAGGGGGTGCATTTACTGATTAAATAACTCCGCAGCAAAGTATCACTGTTTACACAAGTGCCTGTATTAGGATGCAGTAAATTAATTAACTCCCCGGTAGGATAGTACTGTCTAGGAAAAGTACTATCCTATGGGGGAGTCATTAGTGTGCTGAAATGCACATGTGGACAGTGACTGATGTTGCCTGGGGCATGTGTGCTACAGTGAGGGGGGCTGCTTGCTTGCTAGACCTGCACAGTAGCACCCTTGTGCCCCAGCCAGCCCCTCCGCCACCTGGCGCCACCACCAGGAGCCCCAGGCTGACCCCTGAAACTGCTGCCAGCCCAAGTATGCTCCACCCTAGCTCAAATTGCTACAATCCCAGGTGCATGTGAAGGTGCTGTTCCCAGGAGCAGCTGACTACAACACGAACTGCACCAGAGTTTATGCTACATGCTAATTATATGTGTAGATGCACCCAGGGACTCTCAGGGCTAAAGAGAAATTGATTTCCCCATTACAGGAAGAATATATCTTGGGACCCAACTCCTTCTGCCTGTGGCTGAGAGAGGGGTGGTAAATGATATTAAATATTCATGCCTCAGTCCCCTGGCTCAACTATATCCAAAATTATACAGATATGCTTAGACAGCATAACATAATCTATATAGTGTTGAGTACCATAAATGGATACAGCATAACATTGGCTTTCCAACAAGACCACACATGTCATATCAGTACAATCAAACACAGGAAAACATTCATGACATCTCACGAACTCCTAAAACATAATGGGGTTCATGACACTGAGTACATATACATTGTAGTATCTGGACTACTTAAAGTACAAGACAGTAAAGAAACAGGTCCATTCTTCAGGTTAACACAATGACATTTGCAAAAATAGTTGGTATTGATAGGACTACTGCCTCATTGAAAGCAAAGCAAGTTTTATAGTTGACTTTAGTGGAAAGAGAGTCAGGACAATGGTAAATGTTTTTGAAAATCTAGTTCAAATAATATAGGTCTTAATTAATATGGTGCAAAGTAATGCTTGCAATTCTAGGACATGGACCAGGTTTATAAACCTTTTGGGAAGTTTTGGCTGAGTGAGTTATGCCATGAAAGAGACAAAGCTGGTGGAAGTAATCATTTTTGTATAAATAATATTAAAAAAAAATACTTCTATGGGTTTAAGAGGAATTCAAACAAAAGCTGGCTAGTTATAGATAACTTTCACCTTGAGATTATTACACTGAAGACAAAACTCAAAGAAAAGTTATTGCAGCTGAACTCATGTAAAAAAACCTTAGAAACTTGCTTGCATAAGTTCCCAAAAACCAAATTACTTGAAGAATTGTTGTTTTGATGTTCATTAAGTGCTTTGAAAAAAATGGAGATGTTTGAATTGGGACAATATTTTTATGAGAAAATTAATAATTTATGAATTAATAAATGTAATGAGCAACCCAAAAGCAAAGGCTAGAATTGACAATAGTACATATCATTTTGTTTGTTAATTTTAATATTAGCTTCTGAAATACAATGGTAAAATAGGAATATAAGCAATATATTATTTAGAGGGACTTAAATATTCTGTATACAATTAAGCTGGACAGCTTGTCCTTGAAATCATCATTTGAGCAAGGAAGAACAGAGAGAGAACAGTTATATAACTCAGAACAGCATACACTGGAACCAAAAATTAATACAGTATAAATCTAGGCAGACAGCACTGACACAGCCTAGAAAGAACCCCCCCCCCCACAAACCCAACTAATTACAGCTATGCATGTTTAATAATGCTTGAAACATAGCCAAAGTGAGCTTTTCCTTTTCTTCTTTTCCCTTCCTTCCTTCCTTCCGCTTTGGACGCTGCAGACCAGATTCGCTTGGAGCTGCGTGGGTACTCCTACGTATGCTCCTACCCGTACCGGGCGGCCGAGTGGGGCGCCATCTGCCTGGCCAACTTCTTGCTGGGCCAGGCCAAGATGACTGTCCTCAAGAGCCGCCGTAAC
>NW_005842004.1:1129852-1130060 GCF_000455745.1 Alligator sinensis
GCCCCCCCCCCCTTGCCTGCCCCCCAGCCTCCGGAGTCGGGCGGCAGCGGGGATGGTGGCGAATGCCTCTCTTCCAATGGCCAGGCCTCGGGGGAGGCAGGAGAGTCTGCTGCCCCTTTGGTCATGACCCAGACTGGCGGATCGGATGGAGAAGTTGGCGAGATGGAGGTCCAGCTCACTGAGTCTCGCAAGAGGCGTCGTGAGCGGG
>NW_005842004.1:1131506-1131984 GCF_000455745.1 Alligator sinensis
GTGGCCGCTGGCAGTGACGTGGCACTGAGCGAGAGCCTCCGGTTCTGCAGGAAATGTCTGCGCAACTTGGCGGAGAGCGCGGCCCGCGTTGTGAGGATCTGCGCCCGCTGCCAGGAGCTGGTGGAAACTGACGCCCCGACCTGCTTCTTTTTCAATCTGGAGCAGCGGAGGGCAGCGAGCAAAGTCTTGGATCATCTCAAGACTCCTGATGGCCGGGTAATTACAGAGCCGGGCGAAATACGCGAACATGCCATCGCCTTCTATCGTGACCTGTTTGCGGCCGAGCCGTCGTGCCCTGAGGCTGCGCGGGAGCTCCATGAGGGCCTACCACAACTTGATGCCCTGGAGGCCGGAGAGCTTGAGCTGGACTTGTCCCTGGAAGATCTGGTGGTCGCCACGGCCGGCCTCGCCTCCGGCAAAGCCCCGGGCCTCGATGGGTTGCCTGCCGAGTTCTACAAGACCTTATGGCCTCTCCTCG
>NW_005842004.1:1134266-1153481 GCF_000455745.1 Alligator sinensis
CATCGGCTCAGACGATGCCCCGCAGCTCTTTGGCCTCCTAGTGCGGGCGCGCCTCTCGCTGGAGTTTGAGCACACTGTGCTCCGGAGAGGGGTGCCCGCCTTCGAGGCATTCTGGGCCCTTGAGGGAGCGCTGTGCAATGTGGAGGATGGCTGTCTCAAATACACGCTCTGATGTCATGACCAGTTTGGGCGACCGTGCAGGCGCGGTGGCGGACTGTGGCTTCTGGCTTGTGCCGAGCCCTGGGCCCTCATCAGGCTGCTTTTGTTTATTTTCTCGGGGTGAGAAGTTGAAGGTTTTTGTATGTGTACTATGGGACAGGGAAGGGTGGCATTGTTCGTTTCTCGAGGGCTATATATAGCATGTTAGACATGATGTGTATTACTGCGAAGGTGTTTGTCACGGTGTGATGTTCTGAATGTCCTGGAATGGTTTCTCTTTGGTGTGGTTTGATGGTTTTTTGCTTTCTGTACCTGATCTTTTGTGAAATAAAGTTGTTAAAAGTCAAGTCCTTCCTTCCTTCCTTTTGTCCTAGAGATGTGAGCCTGAATTGTATGTTTCTCACATGGTCCAAATTCTAAAAATCAGGGAGTGTACTTCAGAGACACTTGTATTCCTAACCTGGATTTCCATGACACTTCTTCCTGCACTGCATCACCTTTCACACTCAATCATCAGTTTTTATTACTGGTACTTTTGATGTATATGAAGGATTTGAGATACATGTCTCCTGTCCAAAATTTTTGGGACAGAGCAGCACTAGTGACCACTCCTAAATGTTAACACAGTCTCAGGACTGTAAATGTAAAATTTACTCTTACCTATATTTTTACATAATACTTTCTGTCAGATTTTACTATTTGAATGTCATTGTTTACAAAAGTGTTGTATCATTGTTACATAGAACTATATACACTAAATTCATACATGTTTTTTTTGCTGCTAAGGAAAAGGCAATAATTAGATGGGGCAAAAGCTTCTCTGTCCCATCTGTCCTTATTTTGAATCACTTTCTGGGGCCCAGAACTGCTGACTGTTTCAGGTTCCCAAACATTTTTTCCTCATTAGTGTCAATCCTCTCAATGGATGTCTACTCTCTGTCTCCAGCCTAGAAGCATTCTTTTTCCTTAACTGAATTTCCTCCTGTTCTTAAGACCATGTCTCCTGACAGCCAGTCAGGCTGTGATTCAGCATGCAGGGCTGGGGCCACATGCTGGTTTCGGGCCATGCATCAGCCTTGAGCTAGATCAGGTCCATGGACTGATCCCATGCATTGGATCTGGTCTGCGGGTCCAGTGCTTAGCTCAGAAAGGTTGGGGACCACAGTTCTAGTGTGATTTGTATAACACAGGCTACAAGACTTCCCTGAATGAATTCATGTTTGAATTGAAACATACCTTTTGGGAAAACATGCAATCTTTATCTGAGGTCTTTTAGAGACAAGTAAATGGCATCCCTATGTAAGATGAACTACTGACACACTTAAAAACTTTGCACCTTCTTTCTAGTCTGAATATATCTAGCTGTGATTTCCAGTGATTGAATCATGTTATACCTTTGTTTCCTAAATTGAAGAGTTCTTTATCATTCACATCCTGTTCCTTGTGTAGGCATTTATAGACTGTGATCAGGTCACCTCTTAACCCACTATTTATCATGCTAAATAGACTGAAGTGTTTCCATGTGTGTCTGTTCCCTTGTGCTCCCTAATATGTTTGTTGCTTATGCCTGTTGTCTCTTGTTATACTTGTAGGTCCTGATCTTGCAAAAACTTAGATGCATACATAGTTGCTGCACTCTGAGAAGTGGATTCAGTTGAACCACACACAGGACCTAAAATTAAACCCATGTAAGACAGCGGCTTTAGACTATCAACTCTGTATATCAGGGAATGTCTTCTTATTATATTTGTGGACAGTACCTAGCACAATGGGGCCTGACTAGAATAATTTTATATTTTTTCTAATACAAAAGGCTGAAGCTGATATTAACACAATGAAACGTATTAACTCTAATATCCTTTACAAAATCAGTATTGAAATAGATTTATTAAAGTAGACAATTTGCTTTAAAATGTGTTCACCCAATTTAATTCATTCCCAGCATTAGAGTTGTTTGTACATAAATGTTGCCAAGCATGCAATACAGAACTAAGCATCCGTAAGACTCCACAATTAAAGCCTTCAGGAAAAATTGCAGATTACTGTCCCTGTCCTACAGAAACCAATGTGGTGCTGAAGGAACTGGTGTGCCCTCCCAAACTAGTCATAGTTCCTTTATGCTGTAGATCAAAATACCAAGAGGATTCCTTTTATTTGGCTGTGAAGAGTCTCTTGTAAGTAGGAAGATCAGGGGTAAGGCTAGTGTCTCTAGGCCACGTAGATCCACCGATCAATTTTTTTCCATGTCAGAGAATGAGACCAGATGAGGGGAAGCTGCCACCACTCCTTCAAATCAGCATGACTTTTTGTCATTGACTTTAATGGCTGTAGGAATAGGTTTTAAGGGCCAGATTTTTAAAGATGTTTGGGCACTTATCATGCAGTTAGGCATCTAGTGGGATTTTGAAAGACACCTTAGTGATTTGTTTCCAGCAGACTTAAGCATATAGGTGCTTTTAGAAATCCCACTACATGCCTATCTGCATCTTTAGGCACTTAAATAACTTTAAAACCTTCTGGTCCCATGATCCACTTATCACAATGGCATCTAAGCACCAGATTTCCCTGAGTCTTCCAAGTACACAGACAGATCACTCAAAACAGATCCTCAGGATCTACTGAAAATATATCATAAAGCTTTCGTAAAGCTTTTCACAGAGCATGTGAAAAGTGAGATTTAATTTAAAAAAATGTAACAGACAGACATCAAATGAAATTTTAAAAGAAGGCTTTTGATGCATTATATTTTCTAATTAAATCCTTATAGTCAATTAATCTTATTTACTTTATCATAAATTGGATTAAGATAAGCTATATATTTTAATGCTCTTTCCTGGTACTTTTGTTTCAGCATCCATTTAATAATTTAAATAATCACTAATATGTCAACATGTTTTCTCAAAAGCAGTTATTTTTAAGAGTGGGTATTTGAAAGTGAAAAATAAAAGTATAATTAATAGCACATTATATCTATTAACTGTGATGATTCAAACATCCATTTTAAGTTGATCGACAGAATAAACTTTTAAAATATGAGGCATGACATGACTCTGTATCATAATTTTATGGTGGCATAATTATACAGTAGTCATTGGCAATGAATGACATTATATTCCTAATAGTTCCCATTATTACACAAAGTTTTAGCTCACTTTCTAAAAAGTGTATTTCTGGGGATGAAATTATTCATGCTTCACCTCTGTTAAATACCTAGAAATTAATGAACAGTCATCACATAACATGGAGTTCTTAGATATATGTTATTTTTGTTATTTATCACTTAATATGTGAACAGATTCATTCTTTAATAGCACCAGTTCCCAGATGATGATGATGATGATGATGATGATGATAATAATAATAATAATAACACCAGTTCTCAGATGCTCTAAATAGACATTTCATTTGAGGCAGACCTGACTGTCTTGAGGTTTGATCCAGTCAAAACAGATGCAGATCAGTCATTTATTTATCTGTGTTACCCTTCCAACTTGCATTGCTGTGTTTCTGGAGAGAGAGCATACAGCCTGGCCCTTGAATGAACTGCACTGATCCTATGGATGCACAGTGCCATGTTCCGGGAAAAACTGTTTGCACATTTTATCCCATATTCTTCAGAGGCACTTGAAGTAGGACAGTGGACTGTTATGTGTGTAGGATCCTGGGACAAAGGCTTTCTTGTGGGACAAATGTAATGTCTATTTACAGCCAAGGTATAAGTAAATCTGTTACTTAGACTATTCTAGTTGAGCTATGAATTGTATTTTAGTATTCTAATGGTCCTACTTGAAAACACTAAGATTGGTGGGAGCATGAGCATGAGGAAAGAGCATCTGAACAAAGTTATTGGTGAGAAAAATTGCTCTTGACACATCTACTACTCCAGTATCCAGAATTCCTTGAAATTTCAAATGTGCAATAAATAGAGACATTTTCTCAATTAAAGATGTGTATCTAGAATGAAATCCTCAACCCATAGGCCCAGACTTACCTAAAGAGGCTCTAAAACTCCATATCTAGCTGGGGAAGATTCTCAATACTGGGTCCTGTGGAAGGCAGCTGTAGGAAGGCAGCTGTAAATCCATTTTTCAGGAGTGACATTACAAGCTTTACTGGAGGAGCACAACACAGAACCTTCCCCATAAGCTTTCTCACTCTTGTCATTGTTTTACTTAAATTACTAGGTTTGTAGGAAATGTTCCACAATGCACTAGTGTAGGAATACTTAAAGAGCTCACACAAAGATATAAGTGATTTTAGAGTATACTGGAAAACCAAAATTTGGGGAAAGGAGGAACTGACAGTGAGAGAAATATCTCTAGAACAGGAAGTTTTTAAGTTCCTTGGGGTCTCATTGAATTCCATTCTCATGTAGAGAATTATTTCCCTCTGTCAACTGAAATGGATGAGATGAAACCCTAGACCACAACGTATCTACATACTGAACACAGAGGAACCCATGTCTCTTCCTTATGAGCCATCATTTTCTGAGCTTCAGTTTAATATTTTTCATAATTTAAACGCATCTAAATGTGTAATTAAAAAGTCCAAGCTAATGATTAGTAACAAACAATCAACATTTTTTCTTTCACTGAGCAGCATATCAGTACTGTACATATTAAACAGAAGGGATATGCAGTGAAATATGATGTTAGACTAAAAAGAAATTAGACAGTTCACTGCAGCAATATATCATTGACAGTAATTGTGCCATGAAATGACGGTGTTTATTTTCAGTCTGATTCTTTTATTAAAATAAATCCTGTTCAGGGAATTTACCAACAAAAGTTATTTTTCTATGTATGCGGCAAATCTTTGTAATTATCCAGTTACTCCTGAGAAAACCAGGTACCAGTGAAATGTAATGATATGTTTGTAAAGACAGATTTACAGTCCTTTAAAAAAAATAAGTCATTACTGACATTTTAGTTATAATCCCTACCTAGGCTCCTAATTTTACCCCTATTTCCATATTTCACCAGGAAATTGTTATGATATTGTTCAAAACAACTTAATAGCATGTATCACTGGTTACCTAAAGTACCAATGCATATTTTGTTGTCTTTCCAAGACATGGATTTTTCTACCATATAGAAAATGAAAATAATGTAAAAGAGAGATTTGATAAATAGAATGTACAAAAAATGCAACTTAAAATATTTGGATAACAGTCATAACAAATCTCTGAAGATTAGAAAGAAAAATTTGGTATTGTAAAGATAATAAAACACCACATGACAACAAAAGGTTGATATGCCCTCTGAAGAAAGGGAATTCTGTCAAGAGCAGGAGGTTTTTATTTTTTCAGGTTTTTTGAAGAAAGTGTGCTTTACATACCCATGGGCATCTATACATTCTGGTAGGAAGGAGAAATAAATAACACCTAACCACTCTTCTGACACTGTTCATACTTAATGGAAGTCACACATGAATATTGCCTAAGGGAACGATATAGAGATACTAGACCACTCTTCGTGGGGTCAGTCAGTGATGTAAAGTTTATTGAGGTGTGCTGCTACCTTTCTATGGGAAGTTTATTCCCTTTTCCGCTGATGGAAGATTTTGAAGGATACCTTTTGAAACCTTTATGGGAATACCTGTGCAATTCTTCCTCTGGGACATTTTCTAGTTTGTATGAACAGCCCCCTCATTTCTTTCCTAGAGAAATGATTTATATGAATCCTGTTAATCTGCCTAATAAAACATTTGCTCTTTTTTATTATTATTTTAAAAAGCACCTCACTGTCTATTCAGTTTTTCATCTGCTATCACCTGTACTCCTTTCTCTGTGTTATTGCTTCCTAGTGCTAATTCTTTATGTATGTTTTTAATTATTCTAGAATCACTTTATATTGGCTTTTTTATTGACTCTTAATTTATTGATTTCCAACACTGTTCCAATATATCAAGGGCATAGTGTACTGTAATTTAATCTCCTCCACAGTGCTCTCTCTCCATCTCAGTTTCATATCTTCACCGATTTAATTAGCAGACTTTTCACTCCTTCCCCCTAAGCACTCAGTGTTTATATTTAATGTTTCAGACCCAGAACAGATTCCTGCAGAACTTTCTATAACATTTCTCCCTGCATGACACGCTGTTATTAATATTACTCTATGTTTTCAGTTTACTTAGTCACTTGCATATCTACCCATTGTTGTACTATCTGCTTCATATTTCTCTGCTTACTCTATAAGACCCTGAAACATATCAAATGTTTCACTGCAGTACATCCATATGTTATGTCATATTTCCTTGGCATTAACTTCTATACTGTATCAACCCCATTTGAGATGTTTCTTCTTTTCTTTTTAAATATATTTATTATCAAGAAACACTCTCTATATTTGAGGTCCAAAATGTTTAGCAAATTCAAGTACTTCTTTAGTCATTTCTTTTCTATTTTCTTCCATCATTTCTCAGGTTATGGTCTGGGACCAAGTAAGATCAGCAAGCCCCTGAAATTAGAACTTCTAGAAAGTAAGGACCTTATTTTTAAAGGTATCTTCCTGATAATTGCTAGTTAGGTTCTGAATTGGTCATCTGGATTTTTGGAAATGTCTATACAGATTGAGGCAGCTGCAGTAGCTCTTCACACACTAGCTTTTAAACTACAATCCATGTTGGTGCATTAGTATGGTAAAGAAAGTGTAGAATAGTATAGTATAGAAGAAAATTATCCTGAGAAACAATATTTATTAGGTTGGCTAAATACTTCATTAATGTGGTAGACTGTCTGAAAGGACCACATTAACACAGCTATACCACTCCTACCTGGGGAGCTAGGGCACACAAAAATATCATGTCATGACTCAATGTAGTGCTGCCCTGTACCTTATAGACATACCGCTACATGAGACACTTATGCAGTAGACTAATCTACTGCACAGTAAAGCATCATCATGTAACTTTGTGCAGCTGCTACTGCACAGCAAATAAGTGTACTGTGCAGTTAGCTAGAACCTGTAAATACAGGTACTAGATTAACTGTGTAGTAGTTACTGACTAGTAGTGCTCATGTAGATGCTGACTGGGAGAAAATTTGCTCCTGGTCAGCCACACCAGTAGGGGGCTCAGGCCCAGTGCTGCTCAGCTCCCAGCTCCTGTGGAGAACTGGGAACTGAGAGCTGATTAGTGCCAGGAGCAGGTTGCTCTCTGCCCCTGACATCCCAGTGCTGTAGGACTCCCAGCTCCCCACAGGAGCCAAGAGTAAGCAGCTCTGGGATTGGGGAGTTCTCTGCTTCCCTGCTCAGCTGGGGGCTTGCAGTCAACTATCCTTCTTGTGGGATAGCTGCCAGTGGGCCCCACCCAGCTGGGAGCTTGCTGGCAGCTACCCACCAGCTAATCAAGACCGTGGGCTGAGAAACAGCTGTTGGGAGGGGACACTTTCCCAACCCCCTGCCCCAATCAGCCAACTGGGGCATGGGCCTGGGAAACAGCTGCCCTAGAAGTCAGACAGTCCCCCCCAACCTCTGTAGCCCAGGCCTGACCCCAGTGCTCCCTGCCAGCCTGGGGTTGGCACCTGGGGGAGCTTAGAGCTCCCCCTGGACACTGTAAAGGGGTAGAGCAGGGAAGAAGCACCTTTGCTCTGAATTGTTCACATCAGGAGCAAATTTTGCTCCCTACACATACAGGCGCATGTGTAGATGTGCTCCCAGGGAAAGCTTACTGTGCAGTATTTTACTGTGCAGTGAGCTTACAGCACAGTAATGGCATGTGTAGATGCACATACTATTATACGTGATGCATGTTAGACCCCGACTCCATGCAACGCGCAATGACTAGGTAGACAATGGATCAATGCCATCACACATCAGCTGCACACATTGCTCATCAACAGCTTTATTCAAAATGGAGACAGGTTCAGACAAAGCTCCAACAAACTGGGGAGCTGCCATAAACATTATTTTTTTCCTTATTTATACACCTTGGTTTATGCTCATTAACATTTACCCCACCTTTGTCCCTCCCTTGTTCCATTCTTAGTTCTTTCCATCTTAAGCACCACCTCTGTTTACTGTTTGTTTCATTAGCATGGAATTACCTATGTATTTGTTTACATGTCTTTTTGCTATGAGCACGTGTCTAAGACCTTGACCCCACTTCTACGGTCACTTGGGTGGACTTTGACTAAAGCCTAGAAGCTTCTGGAGGCTTCTTTACCAATCACTATTCACCTTTTTGCATATGTTTATCTCAGATTCTGTTACCAGTTATGTGTTGTCTTTCACATTCCAGTCTGTTTTTCAGTCCCAGGGTGTACCATCTCCACATTCTTAAGACTTCACCTCATTTGCAGCACACAAACATACACAGACTCACTTAAAAATGATTGACACAATTAGGATAGCTACTTAGCATAAGCATTCATAAGAAAAATTTGTTTTACCTCCTAATGATACATAATGAGCTATATATCATACAACACTACTATATTGTTTGCAATATTACTTTTAACATACCATTCTGCCTTGTGGTTAGCAGCTTTGCTAGGCCATAGGTCATAGCCTTTAATTCAGCTGCAAATCCAATGCTCCCCAAGATCCAAATGCAGTCACCCTAACAATGAATACATTTAAGATGTGATAGACATTAAACAGACCTTCATCTTTAGAAACATGCTGTGCAGTGTCGTTGCTGCATTTTCTCTATTTTGGCCTGTCACTGAGGAAATCAGCAGTTCTCTCTCTGTCAGGTAATGCTTCACACCAGGTATCCTTCACTTGCTGCAGTATCAAATCTGATTCCAATTTGAAAATAAAGGCAACAACTAGCAGGGAACATCGTTTTCAGCCTTTCCATAAACAGCAGCATAATCCCCAATATTTCTCAGACAAAGAGATCCGAACTATTTTTGTGCAGTTAGTGAGCTATGAGCTCTAAAGAAAAGAATAAATTATATTAAAGAACATGCAAATATTAAGCCATGTCCTGTCCTAATTTACATCATTATAAATCTGGAGTAAATCTGAAGAAGTGTAAGTATTTACTCTGGTTAAGCTCTAGTCTAACATCGGGTGCATTTACACATGCACTTCAATGTGCATTAGGCTATTTTAATGCATGTTAAAACATCACCAAAATGTTCTCTTTATGAGCATTTTTTCTAATACCTTACAATGGAAGGTAGTTTTACATGTTCTTTGCAGGAAGAGGGGGCGAGTGCTTTAATTATAGCAGCTCCAAGACCTGCTATAATTAAAGCACTGCTGTGTCTCATATATCAACATCCTCACACTTAAAAATGACAGTAGGAGCACTTGAACTAAAGTTCATTTGATAAGCTTTAGTTTAAGCACCTCCACTACCATTTTTAAGTGTGGGGATGCTGATACACAAGATGCAGGAGGCTACTGGAACACAGCAATTGGGTCACTCCAACAGACTTGATTGATCATGTCTTCTCCAACACACTGGAATTGCAGTACATCAGAGCAGACTCCATGCTTATGTCTAGATACCCGGAGCTACCAGATTTAATGTGCATTACCTAAAGTGCATTAATGAACTTGTAGATGTGCCCACTGAATGCAGATTTTGGTCCTTCAAATTCAGAAACATAGTTTAATTTAAGTTTTGTCATTTTACATCAGACAGAGTCATTTTGATGTATTATGACATCCTGAATGTAAGAAATAAGACAATGTGGTTTCATAGACAAAAATCTCATACTTCCTGGTACGTTTAGTCTGAAATAAGAACACATTTTATCCACGGTAGCTTTTGAGATTTGACAGGAACTATTCATAGTAAATACATTTCACTTCCTTTATCAAGACCTTCAGTTTGGGAATTACTGGGCATGTCTACAAGAAACACTCAATTTCCATTGGAATAATTCTACTGTGCATTAGTGTAGCTGGCAAAAACCATGCTAATGTGCTAATGTACAGTAGATTCATTCACTGGGCATTAAGTGTTACAAAAAAAGTGTTCATCTGCACTAATGTGCAGTAGCACTGATTATAACACATTAAATTAGTACCTGTTATTACAGGTACTAAACTTAATGCACAGTAATTACAATACATTAATGAACATGTAGATGCACCGACTGTCCAAAAAGCAAATCCTACTATACGTGGTGTAAAACTGTGTTTAAGTATTTAGTTCTTGATTTGTTGGACTTTGATCAACAATGAATACACATTCTTTAGAGAAGTGAAAATGAATCTTCTATTTGCATTAGGATTACTGGTATAGGGGGGCTTTTGTATACCCCATAAGCGTAAATAAAGGCTATATAGGGTGCATCTACATGAGATGTATTAATGCTCATTAGCCTAATTTATGGTGCAGTATGGACTCATGTCTACATGTGTGTGCCCTTACTACATAGTAAAAATGGCTAATCACAGGTAAAGGAGGTTGTCTGTGGCCAGTACCCAACAGGTCATGGATTCCAGGGGAACAAGAGAGTGTAAGCGAATGAGTTAATTTAATGAGATCACTCGCTTACATTACCATTGGGATTTGGTGCATGCTAGCCTCAAGGTCCCTGCAGGTTTTTTAACTAAAGCTTTTCTCAGCACATCTACTCTATCTCTCCTGCCACAACTTGATTTACCAAAAGAAGGAGGGAGGCTTGCTGGCCTAAAATGCTGTTGACCTTTGGTTGGCTATGATTTCTCTGTACATACTCTTCTGTTTTTTGGGGGGTCACTGATAGACCAAGGCAATTGGCTGTCTGGCTTGGATTTGGTTCTGTATATATTATCATACAGTGGATGGCTAGCCCCCTGTACTCAGCCTCTGCTTCCTGTCTAGGGTTTACCCTTATTTATTCTTAATATTATCCTTAGGTGGGCTGCAGGACAGTGGGTTTCAGGTTTCTAATGGATCCTCAGTGTTGCAACTCCACCACTCATGGTTAGTTGTCTTTGGGCTCTGCTGGATTGAGTAACCAGTAGCCCTCTGAGCCCAGCCATGGCATCTTCTTTCTTCTGTATTTAGGTAAGTAGAGAGAATCCTCTGTGCCTCAAAAGGAGAAAGTTCCCTACTCTTCTGCTTTGCCCCTGCTGGGGCATAGTCCAAGCATTTTTTTTCTGTCTCTTTACTCCTTCCAGTTCTCTACCTGTCTTCCTCTTTCTCCTCCAGGTATTGCTGGGTGCATTTTTAAATGGCTATCCATCACATGCCCAACCAAATGGAACTGACAGGAGCTGATAAATCTTGATGTCTGTGATCACCCCATGTCCTGTTCTTTCCTTTCTTGTCTGCAGCGAGGTGAGTGTTCACACTTGAAGCAACTTCTCTGGCACTCCTCATAGTCTTCAGGATCCTTTTCCCAGGTACCTGGAACATCTTTAAGGTGGGCAGAGTGATTCTTGCTACCACGGGGACAGGGAACTTGGGTGGCAGCTGCCTGGACCTGGACCTTCTCAGTCAGCTTACCATGGTCCCTACATCCATGTATGGCTGACCCTCAATCTGAGGCCAGGCAACACACAGACCTCCATGCAGAGTATCTTATCTCTGAAATGTTGCACACTCTCACAAAAAAGGCTTTTGTTTCTTGCCTCTGCAGAGCCAACATCTGGACATTGGGGAAAGCCCACCAGCCAAAAGTGGGGATGCAGGCTCTGGGTAACCACTACTCACCACTGAGCCGTCTGGATGTGCCAGCTGTGCCAGAAGTGCACCATGGACCAGAACCTCCTGCTTCAGCAGCTGGTGGCAGTGGCAGAGGAGTAGGCCTGGTGGGTGAAGGATGTCACCTGGGAAGAGGCACAGGATTGGATGGAGTGGGACCATTGACCCAAATAGAGGCCCTGGAGTAGGAGCACCTAGATCTAGGCCCCTGTCTGACCCAAGGAGAAGGTCTTCAGGTACCTCCTTCCCTCCAGACCCGCAGCCCAGCCTCTACCCTGGACCTGCTGCCACTCACCTGGGCCTGGCCCAGCCACTCTCCCCCATACCACACACCTGAAGACCCAGCTGTGCATGAAGTCACCACCCACTGGGGTCACTGTGCTCCCTGGACCTATGGAGGAACATCCCAAGGTTGGGGTGCTGGGTACCTGCTCTGGGGCTCTTCCCCCTAGGCCTCACCATGTCCCCCACTCTGGGATTGAGGGCCAGAAATATTGTAAATAGTTTTCCATTTGTAAATGGATTTTTTTATGGTTGGTGGGTGGGAAGGGTGGTGGAAGGGCTTTTTTGGGTTGGGGGGAGGAGGGAGTGGGTTCTGTTTGTTGAGCGGGGGGATAGGGATAGGGGTGGGTATTGTTAAGGAAATAATTATTTTTGTTTCAACCCTGTGTGTACCCTGAGAGTGGTGCAGGGGGTGGGCAGGAGGTAAGGGTTGTGTAGGCGGCAGGGCAAGAGGGCTGGAGCAGGGAGTGCAGGAGGAGGGGGTCAGCCAGAGCCTCCCACAGCCAGTGCCATGAGCCCTTCTAGTGGTTGTGTGGCTCTCCTGGGACCAGGGTGGCAGGGTGGGGTTGGGTGGGATTGCTGGGGCCAGCAGGGCCAGCACCATGGCCAGCAGGAGCATAGGGCTCTGCTTGTTGCTGGTACAGGCAGGGGCAGGAGAAGGGGCAGGGCCTGGAGCAGCCATGGCACAAAGAGCGTTGGTGGGCAAGGAGGGAGCTGACACATGCTGTCCCTGGGGTGGGCATGCTGCTCCTGGGAAGGGATGGGGCTGGACAGGAATCAGATTTTCCAAGATAGCAGCCAAGTGCTGGCAGCTGGCTCTTACTTCAACTTGGCTTCCAAGTGTTGGCAGCCATGTGGGTGGAGCTCCCCCCAGTGACCACAGGAGCACATGGGAGGGCTGGAGGGACTTGGCACTAGATTTTGTGCCAAGTCTCTGCATGTGTAGACACCTGCCAAAAATTGCTTACTATGCATTAACTTAATGTAAAGTAAATTTAGTTGTGTTTAAATGGACATGTAGACATGCCCATAGTTTCTGTAATCCTTTCTGTTCTAGGTTAGGTTTTTATTTCTTGTAATTAGAAAACAATTCATATTCAATTGCAGCTCCCTGTTGTATATAAAGGAACGTAGAGACCACCAATCTTCTAATCAAGAAACTATTCAGAATTACACAATGTCTCTATGGCAACTACAAAAGCAGTTACATGAAGATAAAATGGGCTTGCCCCTTGTTTTCATTTGCTTGTCTATTCATTGAATTTTACAAAAAAAGTGAACTTCGGATTAGGTCTAATACAGGATTTGACTGCCTAACATGTAAATGAGGTATCTACCTGCAAAGTTGCAATCCAGAAAAAAATTACAGTTCTATAGACCCATAAACTTTTGTTTCCAAACATGACTAAAATCACCCAACTCTGAGCAGTTCAGCCCCTGTGTCTGCCTATGCCCAGATGTACAGAGGATGAAATGAATGAGTCACAAATAAGGCTTGTTTGAAGTCTGGAATTCTGGATGATAATACAACTAAGGAAATGGTTCATGGAGTAACTTTGTTTAGCCTTTGGTGATAATTTTTTTTTTCTGATCTTAATACAAAGAGAAAATATACCTTAGGTGAATTAAATTACAAGATGTATTTTGCTCACAATCATCCTGTTTCATTATTCATTTTTGTCCATCTTTCATTATCCTTATTTTTTTTTACATGTTAATGAATCATTAGTGGCACAGTCATTGCCATTGTTACATGTTTGTCTTGCATAATGGGGTGGAAACTTCAGGAAAAATTGCAACATAGTTCTTTATAATACTAATAACAATAGTAATTTTAGAGTAAACAGAGGTAGGACAATTAGACTGGTCTGGACCATTTTTTTTCTGATTTTTAGTTTATTGCTGACATTCTTAAGGACAAAAATATGACCAAAACTTGATGTTAGGGCACTCTTAGTACTATAGCCTTTTTTTTGTATTTGTTACTGCTAAAGTACAATAAAAATGTGTATTGCTATAGATTTTATGCCTTAATATTTACGAACCTACAAAACTAAAACTTGCTTTGAATAGCATTCCTCTGACATTGCACAAGTGGAATTCAGAATAATGAATGTAGAGGACAGAAAAGAACAGGATACAAAATTAAAGTATAGGACTTTCTAGATTTAAAGAGACTATGAAGGGAGCGGGGAGTGGGGGTGGGGAGCACTGCAAAAGGTGACAGGATGCCAAAGAAAATCAGGTGAAAGGCAAAGATTTTAGGGGGATATCTTTTATTAGATCTATTGTGGAGTTGGGATCACATTAGACAAACTTTTGAATGCAAGACTTTCTTCCTCAAGTCTGATCACAACCAGTCAGGCACAGTTTAGTAAAGAACATCAGTATGGTCAGACTTGGGAAAGAATGTCTTGCCTTTAAAAGCTTATTGAATGCTATCCCAACTACATAGTTAGTCCAATAAAAGCTATCCCCCTAAGAAACCCTTGCCTTGCACATGATGTATGGGCCATTATGGTGAGAACATGACTCTTATACTACTAAAGAAAATCATGCAGTCACAACAAAAGACTACCCATATTAGAGACCAAGGGCCAGATATCATGTTGTCTCAGGAATCTAAAGTGATGTTATACTTCTCAGTGTGTGTGTCTACATGTGACATTTACTGAAGAGCTGCCTAATTAGCTCTGCAGTAAAGTCTCTGCATCTAGACATGCAGCCCTATAAGGCCACTGTAACCTAATAATAAAAGGATACTACTTGTAAATATAAATACTGTCCTGCAGCAGCATTATTTACTGTGCAACACCTCATGCGTAGCCACTGCCTGGGCTGGCTGGGGCATGAGGATGCTTCACTGAGGGGGTGGCCTAATGGCTAACCCCACGTTGAAGCACCCTCGTGCCTCAGCCAGTCCCTCCGCAGCACATTGAGCTGAGTCAGAGGATCCTTGGGCTGGCAGGCTGACCCTCCAGGTCCCCTGCCAGCCAGGGTTGCTCTGACTTAGCTCAACATGATGAGGTCCCAGGCGCACACTCAAACAGTATGTCAGGGAGCAATAAACTCTGGTGCAATATGTGCCAGAGTTTATTACTTTGAATTAATTAAATGTATAGATGTAGCCAGTGTTTGCAAAAAAGCGCCATGATTTTTTTAAAAAAGAACATTAGGGTAGGAGGGATGTCTGTCTGCTTAGCTTCAGTGCAAAATGTACCTGGAAGGTAAGAGAATTTACTCTGTGTATATTAATAATACATTTTGGTACATCAGTTTGAACATCAAAAACCAGAGAGCACTTTTGATCATTGTATAAAAGGAGGGTTGGAAACTATGGGAAATTTGTAGCAGCCTAGGGGAGCCTGGGTGGTGTTGTGATGACTTGTCAAAGGTACCAATGCCTTAAATCCTGGTCTGATGTACTTGTTAGTTTAAAATGTCTTAGGGCTGTGCTTGTAGACTGTCAGCAGGTCCGAGTCAGGTACCTCCTGACCCCGAGATTCTCTCCTGCCATGACTTTTGATCTTTAACAAAATTGGGGAGGGAGGAGAAGTTACACGTGCAGGTCCGTACAGGAAGGACCACGTTGGACAGATGTCTGATACAGGTTCTTTATTATTCTTAGTCTGGTCTTACTTTCTCTAGGAATGCCAGGCAAAGGGGGCAGTTTTTTGGATCCGCCACAGAGATCCTCGTCATCTGACTCAGATGGCAAGTACTAAGCGTTATCTGAGAGATCAGACGCTAATTGCCTCATTAGCGGCTGATTAACGCCGACACCGGGATTCTCCGGCCATGGCTTGTGCCAGCATGCAGAGCGCAGCTCTTTTGCTGTCTCATTTTTCTTTTCCCTCCTCACCCCTCCTCATCCTCCAGTGAGGGATCGGGGTCCCGTTTCTTCAGGGCTGCATCAGGTGTTTTCCCACCCTCTTTCTCTCCTGGGCAACCCTGCCATGTCTTGGCCCAGAGCCGCAGCTTTTTGCCATGCCACTGCTCCATTCCCCGTGACTCACCACAGAAGCTGGCTTTTCAGGTAGGTAGCAACCCAAGGGGCATATTGATCCTGAAATCTCGTCGCTGTCTATAAGGGTGAGTCCCTGTTTCTGGGCCTTCCTCTGACTCTCTCACAGCAGGGCTCCTTGCCCGCTTCTCTCGATCTGTAAGTGCCCGAAGGCCCCTTCTCCTGGGTCTTCTCCCCTTCTTATCCCTTCTTCCTGAGCCTCATTGGCTCCAGAGGGTGTGGCACACCTTTTCCCTGCTGGGTGGTAATTATCCTCAGCTGCCGACCCCTCTTAGTAACAGAGTTGCAGCCATGACTCTATTACATAGATAATAAACTTGGCCTATTATTTGCCACTGAACCAAGCCTGTATTCATTCTTTTATATGATTGGTGTTGGAAACTTCTGGCTTTGACTTAATTGTCACCACAGTTCCTGAGATTTCCATGCTGACAACACATCAATAACACCTGATGAGGACAAGAGCAACAATGACAATAGTAACACACAATGACATTTGGAATGTACACCTTTAAGGCTAAATGGTCAAATGGCTAAATGGTCAAAAAGCCTGAGGGTGAACTGATTCAGTCTTCATAGATTAGTCTAAACTTCATAAATTAAACCAATAAGCAAAGGGAATAGACATTTACTTTTAATGCTGGAAATGTAGCCACGTGCCTGCAGTGGCCCAGGCCAGAAGCCAGGGGGCACTAAAGCATGTCTCTCTGCTGGGCTGAAGCAGACAGCTTGGGCCAAGTTTTGTCTGCCTATCCTGTGAGTTGGGGGATGTGCAGCAGAGGTGCAAAGCATCCTGGGATGCTAGAGGCTACGAGTTAACTTGAATCTGGAGGGGATCTGGGACAGAATTTCAATAAACTGATTTAACTTAAATCAGTTAAGTCTGATACTACATCTATCCACGTTTATTTTAAACTGGTTTCAGCCATTTTGAAGGTGGTTTATGTGCACTGAACTTCTGTTGTGTTACAAATTAGAACTGGTTTTCAATCACTTATACCAGTTTATGTGTAATTCTGGCCCTAACCCAGGAGTTAGGTGGAGTTGGACATAGCTAGAGAAAGGGATTCTGATATCTGTTTGTGTACTGTTAGCATTTGTAAACATGGCTCCTACCTCAGGGAAGTGACCCCACAGCATATCATATTGATGTTTTAAAACAGATGACTCTATTGTGTTGCATGAGCATTAAAAAAAATAGAGCAACTACAGGTTTCAGCACAGTTGAATCTATCCAGCCATGGGGCAGAGAAATACAAGAGGTTTGAGTAACAATTCAACTTATACATGAGGATGAGTGGAGCCATTAAGAAGTCAAGTGACCAAAAGGTAGCTACTTTTCTCAATATAGTGGTTGCAGAGGCATTGGATATATATAGCAATTTGTATCTGAGCCAAGTGGAGCAGGCTGATTATGAGACAGTGCTCAAAAAGTGTAAGGACTACTGTACTCAAAAACAGAATGAGGCTTTTGAAAGATATCAATTCCATGAGGTCACAAGAGGAGGAAGAATCCTTTGGGGGATTTGAAAAGGATCTCAGACTGCTGAGTCAATCCTGTAATTTTGGAGAACTCAAAGACTCCCTGATCAGGGTCAGATAGTAATAGGGATCAGAGACACGCAGCTCAGGAAAAGAGACTACTGGCGGATCCTGATCTCAAGCTAGAAAGAATAATCAGCTTGTACAAAGCAGCAGAGATCACTCACACTAGTGCAAGGTCTTTGGAAAGAAAGCCAGATGTTGAAACTGTTGGAATAATAAACCCTCCCAGAAAATAACTGAGACAAAACAGAAATTGCAAAGGGAGGCCTGTAAAATGCAATCAGGGAGAGTTTAAGGAAAACAGCATAAAGAGCTGTACATGCGGTAGTAACAAACATAGGCCACAGCAATGTCCTGCTTTTGGAAAATGCTGCAACAAATGCAGAAGGGAACCATTTTGCTAAAGTGCAGAGGAGTTCAGGCACAGCAAAGTACAGAGTGCACAAGCACTGCACAGTGACGTGAATTACAACATTTCAAGCAACAAAGAAGAGCTATATGTAAGAATAGTACAAGGTACAATATCATCAGAAGTCTGGAAGATCATTATGGAAACAAATGGGACTCCTGTAACTTTTAAATTGGACACTGGTGCACAAGCCAATGTTTTGCCAGACTATATTGTAAAGGGCCTGGAAAAAAGCAAGTATTCACAGCAAGCAGATAAAGCTCTGACTTCACAGTGTAGAACTGATTCCTACTGTCGGCACATGGGAGCTGGTGCTAAAGGTAAAAAATTATAATAAAAATTCAGTTTGTGGGTGTGCCAGGAAAACATGTACCTGTATTAGGGCTAAAGACCTGTCAGACTAGGTATTAATCAGACAATATGTACTGTACAGGGGCACAGTAAAACTGAAGATAAGTTTCAGCATGTTTCTGAGGGGTTTGGAAGGTGAAAAAAGAACATATGATTGAGCTGTCTGAACCCTATACTTCTATAATACATACTCCCAGAAAAAAATATTTAGCTCTATGACAAAACCTGAAAGCAGAACTAGAGAAATTGGTTGCTAAGAATATTATTGAGAAAATAAAGGACAGAGTGGGTTCATTCTTTAGTCATCCTTTTCATTGGTGATCCCTCATGGTAGGATGCTAACTCCTATAGGTGCATCGATACAAGCCTGCACATGCCTCTTGCCCTCCTCAAACTCTTTTGAGGTGTGGCAACAGGCACATGTGGGAACAAGAAAATGTTTCCCATGTGGCAAACTTGCAGCGCGGGGAGAAAATAAGACCCCTGGATATCCAGGGGCCAGGGGTCTAAAAAAATCAATGTTTAAACAAGCAGGGCAAGGCATGGTCCATGACCATGCCCTGAGGTAACTGGAGGCTGGGTCCTCCACAGGGACGCTTTGGCTGCCAGATCATCTTTATGGTTGCCCCGCACCCTGGTGCTGAAATGTGCGGCTGGTGAGGCTGTGTGTTTCAGCACCAGGGCTCTGGTGCCAGTGAGTAAGGAGTCAGGTGGCTGGAGGAAGGGGAAGGGGACCATGGGGGGGACCCCCAATGGCCCTGCCCACTCCCCCAGCCCCCCATGCCCCCAAGCCCTGCCAGGGCTGGTCCCATACCCCCAAGCCCCCCCATCCATGCACCCCCACCCCATACTT
>NW_005842004.1:1153589-1154413 GCF_000455745.1 Alligator sinensis
TGGCCCCCCCTGCCACTGAACTGTCCTGTGCTGCTTGAGGGGGAGGGGGGCAGCTCTTCCAGGAGGCCCCGGATCCCCTCCACCCATGCTTCTAAGGTAAGCGGAGGTTTTTTCCCATTTTTTCTGTGTTTTTTTTTTTTTAAGTGATGGTGCCTGGGGTTCTGGGGATAGCCTTGGGGGCCTGGGGGTGCAAGTTGGGGGGTGAAGATGGGTGGGGCACCTATTGGGGGGTCTGGGGGTGGGGCATGTGGACCTTGCAAGGAGGGTGGTAGCCCCTGTGGGGGACATTTGGCCTCCATTGGGGACCCATACCTCTTGTGTCGGGGTTGAACCTCCTGTTGGGGGGCTGCACCCCTTGTTTCATAGTTTCATAGTTGTAGGGTCGGAAGGGACCTGAGCAGATCATCAAGTCCGACCCCCTGCCATGGTAGGAAAGAGTACTGGGGTCAAATGACCCTGGCCAGGTGTTCATCCAGCCTCCTTTTGAAGACCCCCAGGGTAGGAGCCAGCACCACTTCTCTTGGAAGTTGGTTCCAGGTCCTAGCCACCCTGACAGTGAAGTAGCGCCTCCTGATGTCTAGCCTGAATCTACCCTCTGCCAGCTTGTGAGTATTATTTCATAGACTTCATAGATTTCATAGACATCAGGGTTGGAAGGGACCTCGGAAGATCATCGAGTCCAGCCCCCCGCCCAAAGGGCAGGAAGTCAGCTGGGGTCATAGGATCCCAGCAAGATAAGCATCCAGTTTCATCTTGAAGGTGTTCAATGAAGGCGCTTGAACCACCTCCGGTGGCAGGCTGTTCCAGACCTTGGGGGCTCGGAC
>NW_005842004.1:1156016-1156975 GCF_000455745.1 Alligator sinensis
TGAAAAAGGACTTTTTATTGTCCTTGATGCTCGAAGCTAGTTGGAGTTCAGTTGCAGCCTTGGCTTTCCTGGTCTGCTCCCTACAGGACCGGACCAGTGCAGAATAATCCTCCTTGGAGGTGACTCCCATCCTCCATCCTTTGTAGGCCTTTCTTTTTAGCCTCAGGAGGTCTGCTAGGTCCCTGGAGAGCCAGGGGGGCTGCTGTGCCCTCTTGCTGCCTTTCCTCCGAGATGGAATAGACTTAGTTTGTGCATTGAGGATCGCTCCCTTGAGGAGCAACCACTCCTCTTGAACTCCCCTCTCCCTGTGGTCACGGTCCCTTAGGGCCTCACTGACAAGCCTCCTGAGCTTGTCAAAGTTGGCTTTCCTGAAGTCAAAGACTCCTGGGAGTGCTCGGGGGAACAGGGACTCCCCCAGTTCCTGCTGGTCCCCTCTGACTAGTTTGTAAATGGCCACTAGGTCCCCCCACTTGTGAAGGCTGAACAGGTTCAGGTCCCATATCCTCTTCTCGTAGTGCCTGCCCTGCTGCCCCCTGATTATGCGGGTGGTCCTCCTCTGGACCTTCTCCATGTTGTCCACATCCTTCTTGAAGTGGGGTGCCCAGAACTGGACCCAGTACGCCAACAGTGGCCTGACCAGTGCTGCATAGAGGGGGAGGATCACCTCCTTGGAACTGCTCGAGATGCATCTGTGGATGCATGAGAAGGTATGGTTGGCCTTCCTGACCGCGTCCCCACACTGTCGACCCATGTTCATTTTGGCATCAATACAATCAACCCCCCTTGTGTGGGGGTTGAACCCCTCTTGGGGGGCTGTATCCCTTGTGAGAGGGCCAAACCACTTGTGTGGGGGCCATTGCCCTGTGGTAGTGCAGCAAAACATGTATTCATGAATTCATGAAACATGTATTTAGAGTTTGCTTTATTATTATGATAAGAGACTTGCTTTAACACTGTAA
>NW_005842004.1:1157535-1188763 GCF_000455745.1 Alligator sinensis
CTCTCAGGGCTGCTTCAGCAGTCCAGCTGGCACAAGGGGTAGTGTCCCCAGGTACCAATTGGCTGGCCCCCAGAAGCTCCTGAGAACTAGTAGCCCTGAGCTACTTTCCAGGGTGGCTTTTATACTGCTGGGGCCAGGACAGGGCAGCTTTTTATACTGCTGAGGACAACACAGGTGCTGGCCCCAGGTTCTAGCTCCCCCTGGCTGAAGATCCGGGAGGAGCCAGGCAGGGTTATTTTGCCCCAAGTGGCACAATTTGCTCCACAACAAAGTGCATGTCCAAGCATGTGTGCTGAGGCAAAAAGCCCCGGATCAAATTTGCACCAGTTCTATTTGAGTTGCTGCAAGCGCACGTGCTTGTATGTGTGGACGCGCCCTATGGGTCAAGTAAAGGGGTGTATATGAGTCTGTTGATGGCTAAGAAGGCTGATCCCAGAGCCTCAGACTCCCTGGAAAACACTACAAGTGGTGGCTAAAGGGAGGGTTGTCCCACAGATTTCTTGATCTTGTTTCCTTTCCTTTCCTTTCTGTCATTTTCAGGGCGAGGAGGTTTTCCTCAAAGTAAGATGTGCCTTCTCTCACAAGGTATCGCTATGTAGGCTTGTCCCAGGCTAGTTTTTCCCAATTTGTGTTGTGAATGCCACACTTCTTAATGTTTGTCTTGGGGATGGCCTTAAGTATTTCATCTGGCCCCCACATGTCCTTTATTCTTGGCTGAGGCAGGAGTACAGCAGTTGTTTTGGTATACATACATCAGATATGAGCACACAATGCCCTGTCCACTGCAACTGATGTTGAATAATCAACACTTCCATTCTGGTGGTGTTAGCATCAGTGAGGACACTGGCATTTGTGCAATGATCCTCCCACTTTATGCCAAGGATCCTCCTAAAGTAGCACTGGTGATAGTGCTCCAGGATTTTCAGATGGTTCCTGCAGGTCACCCAAGCTTCACAGCCATAGAAAAGCGTTGGGATTACCACAGGCTTGTATAGTAGGAGTTTTGTTCAAGTCGTGATGTTGTGATGGTTGAACACATGATGGAAGGAAGAGCTGGCAGATTCTATACTGGATCTCCTCATTGACGTTGCCTTTACAGAAAGATGACTGCCAAAGTATGCAAAGAATTCAACACTTTCCAGCTCCTGTCTGACAATGAGGATCTTTGCTGAGGGGTTGATTGGCCCAGAGCAGACTAGTGAAGCACCTTTGTTTTTCCAATGTTAAAGGTGAGTCCAAGGCACTGGTATGCTTGAGCAAAGCAATTAAGGGCTGTTTGTAGGTCCTTCTTAGTATGTGCAATGACAGCACAATCATTTGTGTATTGAAGTTCTATAATTGAGGCTGAAGTAACTTTGGTTTTGGCACAGAGCTTGCCAATCTTCCTCAACAAAAGTGTTATTATTTCCAATCCTAAAAGTGGCTAGTTTCTTACTGTTTGGAGGACCTTGTGACATCTAGGAGTCTGAAGGCATTTGCTATTGTATTATCTTTGGACTTACTTGCATTACTTTTGATGTTTCAGTATGACCTGATAGACATGATTAACCTCACCAAATGAGATCTCACTAAACTGCATTCTTTAGTAACAGTGCTGTAGCAGGGAAATGGGAGTGGGGAAGGAAAAATCCCCTGTTCATCCCCTTCCCCTTACCTGCTGGAGGTTGAAAAGCCCCAGCAGTGCAGGGGCAAGCTGCAGGAACGTGGCAAGCAATGTGGCCCCAGTGCCACAGCCCAAAAGATCCCCACTAGGAAACAAGGACTGTTGGTAAGAGAGGCCCTGCCTGGGACTGCCTAAGCCAGAACACCACATTCTGCAGAGCCTAGGACCCCAGATGAGGGGATTTTTGGCCCCAATTCACCTCAGGTGACTCACTTTCATATAGGAATAATGAGCCACGGCTTTACATAGAAAGCTACACCTCCTTCCTTCTTCCCTACCCGATCCCTTAGGAATACACCAACGTGAGGTTCCCTAAACTTGTCTGTAGACCCTTCTTTTACGACCAGGTCACAAAGTCCTTGGATGTGGGCGTTGAGGTGGATTTCATCTACCTGGACTTCAAGAAGGCCTTTGATGCTGTTTCTCATCCCATTCTCATAAAAAAAAAAAACTAGGTGACTGCGGCATTGATGCCTACACAGTCAGATGGGTGGCAAATTGGCTCAATGGTCGCACCCAGAGAGTGGTGGTGGATGGGTCATTTTCAACCTGAAGGGATGTGAGCAGTGGAGTTCTCCAGGGCTCAGTCCTCAGGCCTGTGCTATTCAACATCTTTATCAGTGACTTGGAGGTGGGTGTGGAAAGCATGCTGTCCAAATTTGCTGATGACACAAAGATGTGGGGAGAAGTGGGCACACTGGAGGGGAGGGACAGAATCCAACTAGATCTGGACAGGTTACAGAGGTGGGCAGATGAGAATAGAATGGAATTCAATGCAGACAAGTGAAAGGTACTGCATCTAGGGAGACGAAACCTGCAATACACCTGTAGGCTGGGGAACACCCTTCTCAACAACACAGTGGCTGAAAGGGATTTTGGAGTCATTGCTGACCCCAGGTTGCACATGAGCCATCAGTGTGAGGAAGCAGTCAGTAAGGCTAACTGAACCTTGTGCATCTACAGATGCATCACAAGCAGGTCCAGGGAAGTGATCCTTCCCCTCTATGTGGCGCTGGTCAGGCCACAGTTGGAGTACTGCGTCCCGTTCTGGGTGCCACAGTTCACGAGGGATGTGGCTAACCTTGAGAGGGTCCAGAGAAGGGCCACTTGCATGGTCAGGGGGCAGCAGGCCAGGCCCTACGGAGATAGACTAAAGGGCTTGAATCTATTCAGCCTCCACAAGAGAAGACTGAGAGAGGATCTGGTGGCCATCTATAAACTCACCAGGGGGGATCATCGGAAAATAGGTGAGGCTTTGTTCCCCTGTGCACCACCTGGGATAACAAGGAATAATGGCCACAAATTGATTGAGAGTAGGTTCAGGCATGATACCAGGAGCCATTACTTTATGGGTAGGGATGACAGGCTCTGGAATGGGCTCCCAAGGCAGGTGGTGCTCTCCCCTACCTTGGAAATCTTCAAGAGGAGGTTAGATAAATATCTGGCTGGGGTATTATGATCCTAGCACTCATTCCTGCCCAGGGTAGGGGGTTGGACTTGATGATCTGTTCAGGTCCCTTCCAACCCTAGAAACTATGAAACTGAGGTCACATTTGTAATCACCTTGTGAATGTCTCTCAATTTTTACTTTTGTGTCACAGTCTTCACGGGCACTTTTACATGTGCTCCAGGAGTGGTGGTGGTGTTGGGAGTGGGCAGCACTGTAATTACAGCAGCTCTGAGAACCACTCTAATTAAAGCACTGCCATGTCTCAAGTATCAGTTTAAAAATGATGGTTGTGATGTTTAAACTGAACGAGCTTTAGTTCAAGTGCCCCCGATGCTATTTTTAAGCACAGGGACATTGATACATGAGATTCAGGAGGCTGCTGGAGCATGGCAATTACCAGGCTCCAGCAGATTTGATTAATTGTGCCTGTTCCGATGCGCTGGAATTCTGTCGCATTGGAGCAGCCTTACTGCTCGTATGTAGTCATGCACTGTATCTTGATCTATCACGTTCCACTGTTAGTCTTTTTTTGAAGTCTTTCCATGCTGTATAGTTTTTCTTGTGTTCCACTGAGTTTTCATGTTCAGGTACTGTAGGGTACAAATGTCCACAGTTACAAAATCTTTTCTTTGAATTAGCCAGACTGGCTATATTTGAAATATGCTTTGAAAAAATATGCAAGGAAAGCATAATAATGCTTTTTCCATTGTACTTTAAAAAGCCAATGTCTCTCCACATGCTCCCCATTAGGCAGTTTCCTATAAAACCAATCTTTACTCAAATGCCTATACTTACAATTAACTGGCATGGTTTGAGTGAAATCATACTGCTCATTTTGTTCAACCCCACTCTACAAATATACATCTGGAATTGTCAGGAAGGGAGCACCCAACTTGATAAGTCAACAAAATCACTTTTCTGTCTAAGTTGGTTACTGTTTTTTTAGTCAGCCTGGGTTTCCATGAAACTAAATCCATAGCAGCAGCATTTTTGGTTTCAACCAAGTTTGAGCAATAACTGTCATTTTTTGCCTGGGTTATTATGTGTAAAAGTTTTTCACTACCTGATACGGCCCCTTTGGGATCACCTTCTTTTTCACATAAAGGAAAATCTTGGACATTTTCACTTTCATCCAAACCTGAGCACTCACTGTTTTCCTCTGCTTGGTTAAACATTTTGTTGTTAGACCTACCTGTTGTTCTGCTGCTGTAGAAATCCAATTTTTAGTATTATTTGCAAGTTTCTTATTTTCTTGTTGTTGTTGTTGCTTAAGCTATTTTTTTTTTGCACACCCAACTTTTTATTGGGCCCTGTGTAAAAAATAGAAGTTATTCCTTGTTGGCAATTAAAAATATGGTAAATCTGTTAAAAAAGTTTTGATTTGTTAAGTATCACAGGGGTTTGAAATAATATTTATTTCAGAATATTAAAAATTTGATTTTGCTTATCTATATTAAAATAGCATGAAATGTTATAACTATCATCAAACACACTTTGAATTTATAAACAGTTATTTGGCAGGTAAGTATGTTAATGGAGTGCTGCAAGAATCCAAATGGCAAAAATCAGAATCTTCAGAATTCTACAATGACAATGATTGCTGTGCTTTTACAATATATAGTTTACAAGAGTAGCAAAATATTCTTCGCCTTTGCACAATGCTTATAGTCACGTGCAGTAGGTGTGACACTGGGCTGTCAGGTTCACTAATTGTCAACATAATGATGAATTAAGAAAATAAATCCAATCAGATATTGTCTGTGTGCAGGGTGTAATTAAATTAATTTAATACCTCCATATCATAAAAGTTGCTACATTTGGGCTTCTTAAAATCGAATATGCATTAATGTAAATCAAGCAATGATTTATATTTTTTGTGAGAAGCATTACTCCCATTTGATTTGCCACCCTGTTTCTGAAAGTACCTGGTGCCAGTGAGCCTCTGTCATTGTCCTTGCTTGTGCTAATGAATATAATTGTCTATGCTGAGTTGATTTTACAATGGTTATTCTTTGTTTTCATAGGCAAGAGTTCTGGGTTTCCAGGTTGCTTCAGGACTATCTTCTCTAGCCATTGAAGAACAATTATCATAGAACAGTGGTTGTCAACAGGGGGTTCAAATACCCCTGGGGGTACTTAAAAAGGTCTTAGGTGGTACGCAAAATGAATGAGAAAAAATTATTGAGGTGCATCGATACATCGGTCCCATATTGGATTGGCACTGATATAAGGAAAATCGACTATCAGCAATTGGCTTTTTTTGGCTGATGTGACTGATTATGTGGCTGATAAATGCCCTGTGCATGTGCATGCAGGTGGCTAGGAGCACAGCCTGGCAGGGTGAAGAGCAGCCAGGTCTGACTGGTAAGTCTGTTGTAAGGGAAGGGGAATGGGGGTGGGAAATTGAGCCCCCCCCCACAGTGAGGGAGGGAGTGGGTCTGGGACATGGACAGGGGCAGGGGCAGAGGCACAGGCAGGTGCTGCACAGCCGGGAGAGAGTAGGGGATGGTGCTGTGAGCGGCTCGTCCAGGGGAAATGGGGTAGGGGGGAGGAGGGTGGTCCACAGTGGCAGCCCGCCCCCACCCTGAGAGGGCATGGGGGCATGTGCCCCTGTATCTGTGTGGCGGGGGGGGGGGGGCTGCCACTGTGGGCTGGGGCCAAGGCAGAAGCTGGGCTCTTGCTGATGGGGGGTTGGGCCGGGGCTGCACTTGGGATGGGCAGCAGCAGCACTGGGAGTGGGGGCTATGGTAAAGTTTGGGGTGACTGCGGCCTCCCCCATAACTCCCAACATCACTGCCACCCGCTGCAAGTGCAGCTCCGGCTCATTACCCTCCTCCACCCACTGGGAAGAGTGTACCTGAGCTGAAACTTTGAGATAGAAGGGGTACACTTGTTAAAAAAGGTTGAAAACCCCTGTGATAGAAGGAAAAATGATGGCGATTATCTCCAGTAAGAAATAAATTATTTGCACTGGTGATTTCTAGCTCCCATAGCTTGCTGATATGTTAATGCAGAATTATGCAAGTGACTACACATCTTGTTCACATAGATACAACATGATGATCAACAAGATACAGAATTAAACTTGGAGGTAAGAAACATATGTCCATGCTCATATGAATATGAGGCTGCTGTCTGCTGAAATTACATCATCAGCTTGACAATGTATTTGTATTGTTGAGGACTCAAATCTATATTCATTATTATATATACACAATCTCATCAGTATTTCATAGAGAAGGATCATCATCCTAGTCTGTATGACTAGGAATGCCAGATCCCCAATTGTATAGATTTTAGAGAAACCATATTATATTGTAAGCTTGAATCCAATTTCCAGTCGAATTATCATAGGATTTTTATTAATACTTGTGCTATTCATTCTTTTCTCTCACTTTATATCTGAATTTCAGATTATTTGTTCCCTAGCTTTTTTTTCATAGTGCATCTGATTTTATTATAATGATTTAGAGCTCATAATGCTTATCTCTCTGCTCACCTCTCATTTTTAACACCTGCAAATTGAATTAATGTGGGCTCATTACTGAAGATACGTAAATAAAACTGGACAGAGCACAAACCTAAATGTAAATAGAGCTGAAGCAATTTTAAAGGTAAAATTCCATCAGATGCTGTAGAAACAACTTTACTGAAGTGCATTCATAACTTTTGCTGCATTCCCTTACTCAAATATTGCTAATCTTTATCTATATCAGATATAGCTGTCTTTATATTATGGATTGAAATGACTGTTTTATGGAGAAAGTGATGTTAATATATAAAGATAATTGTGATTTTAGGGACAGTATTGTTGTCATGTGTATCGATGAGAAAAAGCTGGAGAGAAGTAGCCTCAAAATAGAGCACCTTTCTCCACACACTAATTATACAAGTTAAATTAGATTTTAGTCTTTGAAATTTTCATTATTAATGGAAGTGCTTATGTAAACACTGAAAGATGAACTCCTTGCAGCTCTATGATTCCTCTTGCATGTACTACTTCATTTTGGATTCCTGCCTGTTCTACCTTTTGTTGAGAGTGCAGATATGTTTTTCATCAGGTAAAAAAGACTAAGGACTGGATTTTTTCTTCTTTACCTTACTCTCTCAGTCACACTGAAGTTTAAGATGGCTTACATATTTTCTTATAGGATTAAAATTTCGTTGCAGGTTGACTTTGCCTAAAGACCGAGTTTTTGTGTATTGGATTGATATGGAAATATATAGCACAAGTCATGTGTAATTCAAGGATACTTTACTTTTTTTTAAGGTTGACCTATACATTTGGAGTTCACCATGACTAAAGTTTCTAAAATAGAATAAGAACATTTAGAAGTCTCAGACTTTCAACTCTGTGATTTCCATCATTTTTACAGAAGAAAGAAATTTTATTTTAAAAGATACGCTAGGATGGATAAGGACAAAAACTAAAGACTGACACAGAAAATAAATTATCTCATAGACTTAATGTGCCCTTGAAACTGTCTACTAATATAAACCAAGCAATGATTTATTTCCACAGCTACTGCATTAGGACACCTCACAGCAATTTTGGGAAAAGAGAACTTACCATACACCAGTGGGGTCTCAGTGAGAGACACAATGAGGCAAGTCAAAACAGCTTGCTTTAAACTGAACTCTGCTCTAGAGTTTGTTTTTAACTTTGGATGTATATTATGTTTTTGTTTTTTTGTTTTTGTTTTTGTTGGGGGGGGGGGTTCCCATTGGCTTTTGATGCAGAAAGTTCAGACCATTACAATGAAACCATTATTCATTATTTGTAAGTGTTCAGACAGCCACTGCATCTCTGAAAAAATGTTTGAGACTCATAATTAATCATTAATCCTATTAAAAATAGCCATCTAAACAGGAAGAAGAAACTATTAAAAATACACTTGAAGATCAGGATTGGTGCAAGATTGTTGTGTGAATACTTATGAATAATAAAGGCAGGGAAAATTAATTTTCATTATCTTTTGAAAATCTCCTCCCACATTAATAGATCTGGAATGGTGTGTAAAGGTTTGGTAACCCAAAAGGGTGATGGATGCTATTAGTTAAGAACACTATAACTAAATCTTCACAATTTGAAATATAATCAATATAAATTCTGCTTTATATAAATGTGTCTTGTACTGGAACTATTTCCCTTAGTTTTGCTCTATCATGCAGATTTTGAACTATCTATTTTGAAAGTCCACTCTGGGTTCATATTATTTATTCATATGGACCATCCCATGTACCAAAACTTACGGTTGATTAAAGGCAATTGCATGTTAATTACTGTACTAAATGGGTAAAAGGAAATATAATTAGCACAGTTCTTCTGAAAATATGAATATATTTACTAGGAATAAAAATAATAAAATCAGGTTTCTGGACAAATGCACAAGCCCTATTTGCAAAAATAAATTATTTAACTAGTACCATTTAACCAGTGAATATCTTTTTAAAAAGTGCAAATACACTCATTACTTTAAGAGAGAGACACAGCAGAATAGCTATTAATTACAGTTAAGGAAATGACTGTTATTAAATAATAAAACTGATTAAATGATCTGGTGGAATATTTATGAAGGAACTCCGATTCCTGAAAAAAAAAGGTTATTTGTAATATATGCAAATATACTTAGTTATTTTTACCTTATAGAATGATTACACATACCTAACGTTCAAGCTCTGCTCTGTTCTAACTGGTCAAATAAATCACATGATCTCTAATATGACACCAATTTATGTTCAGGTGCACAGTTTTGCCCAGGTGGAGCTCATTATAAGATCAGGACCTATTTGTGTTCTGTTCCTTGCGTGGAGCCATATGCAGTCATGTCCTGCACTGCACTGATACTTGTATTTACCTATAAAACATAATCCTTCAAACATTTGCAGAAAAATACCCATGAATGTGTTGCAAACATATCTGAAATAAATTTATTTAAAAATTGAATGTTTGCAGACACTTTTTGCATTATTTTCCAGGCAGAAACAAGTTGGAAAAGATTAAACAAAATTTTTATTCAGGTTGGTTAATTTTCAGAGGAATGAAATAATTTTAACCTGAAATACTCTGTCAATGAGAATGCTGAAAAACAAAGAGATAAATTGAAGATGAAAACATTAGCTGGGCCTGATCCCTCTTTCTTTTATGTCAATGAAAAGGATGCTATTGCTTGTATCTGGAGGTAGATCTGCTTTGATTAAGAACAAATCCAACATAGAAAATACTATAAGACAGTGAATTCAGGAAATTCTCACAGGCAAAAGTTGACATTTCAAACTGGATGAAAGTGGATTTTTATTTCATCTGGAGTTACGTGCCTATGAGCCACAGGGGGATTATGCATAAGTGCTATGCTGGATGAGAAATGGGATGGGAAAATAACCCATGGTATTTGTCCCTAAAGACTTGTCTGCACAGTGGCTGTGCTGTGCATGGGACCATAACTGCCCAGATGATGTTCTGTCCACCCATTTCCAGTCAGTATTCACTAAATCCTGGGAATGAAGCAGTGTGGCCATTTTAGAGCAGCACTTTTAATTAGTACTTGTAGAATTCCAACTAAGTAAATAGAAATAATTTAATACAAAATAACAGCATTATGATTTTTTTTTTAAATAGTGCTAGCAATATCTGAGCAAAATGAAAAATCATGGGGGAAAAGCTGCTATACATTCTTGTATAGCTTTGACATCTACTGATGAAATATGGTATCTAATGCTAGGTATTATTATCTCAAAACAGTTCTGAAAAATTATTTTGTTTCATTAAAATCAAAGTTTAAACTGATACAATAATTTACAAACACAATTACTTAAACATTGATTTTAGTGTTTTTGAATAGAAATTGTTACATATTGAGTGTGGTTTGCTCATTGTTGTCTGTGATACTATTGTTAAATATAGTAAAGTTGTATTTAATTGATTTTTATTTTCTAGTTGTTCGCCATTTGTACAATATAGATTTTTTCAAAGCTTTTCAGCTTTGTATCATCATCTTCCACTTGTAAAGTTTAACAGGAAGTAGGTAAGAGACAGCATTTCCATTCCACAAAAAATGTCAAGAACTGAATGGTTTTTCCTGCCTTCTAAGTTGGGATGTAAAGTCAACATCATGATTTTTTTTTCTTTTGGTGATCCAGAAGGCAGGAAAAAAATTCTGACAAATTGTAGCTCTTGTTCTTGGTCATCTTGTGTTTCTTTCCTCTTTTCAAAGGGTATATTTATTGATTCTGACCTTTTAAAAATGTGATTCAAATATAAATAAGTATGTTTTAAACAAAAGGTTAATTTCAGGCCCAGAAGCTAATTTTCATTTGGAAAATTAAAACTGCTGAGGGAAAAAAAAGTGCATCTGATAAATTTTCTGTTTAAAAATACTCTGATTTTTTTTTCAATTATTTTGAACAAGAAATTCATGAGAGATGATTTTGATTGGAAGTACATTCAGTTTTAGGAAATTGGCATTTTCTGATTAGAAGAAAATAATTTTTTTTACCAGTTCTAAATATTAACATATGCATTGGTTGCTTTATAGTTATAGCAATGAACATGCAATGTGTATTCTGGTTTGACAGATAGAACTTTGGTGGTAGTTTGAGCAGTTTTATAAGTTAAAACAATCTTCATGCTAGAGGTAACTTTAGACAAAGAATTATGAAATTATATATGATATTTTTTATTAAATATCCTTGACCCACAGGATTAAAGTACAATATTTTTAATTATATACTAGAGTGGTAATACCTCCAGCAAAGAATAGACATTTTAATCTGGTGAAGCTTAGTTGTCATTTACCTTTAACTATCATCTGACTGCAGCTTTTCATTTGTTATTCATCTGATAAACCATTTATAGAAAATGACCTCAGACCTTTATATCTTTTCTATGAGGTGGCAGTAAGGATTAATAGGTTGGAAGGGACACAAATAATGGTTCTATGGAAGATGATGGGTAAGGACTAATTAAGAATCAATTTCAGCAATACCAAGGTTACTCATACTGAATGACAGGTGATGATTGTAGCTGAATATGAACTCATACCTCTTGCTTCTGTTTTCATTGTGAGTAGAATATGGATGAAATTCCTAGGTGAAGAACTGAACAGAGGACACATGCTTAAAAATCAATTAACTTTCTTGTGCAATTCATTTGCTATATGCTATTTTAGATTGTGTGAGATCCAAAGTATTTTCCTACATAGAAGTCACCATTCATTTTGGATATGATTCTGATGTTTCTTAGTTGCTCACTCAAAGGGAACACTCCTAAGGAAGTTTATTTGAATGAAAAATACCATCATAGGGCACATCCAGACGAGCGTGCATGTGCCTCTTGCCCCATCTCTTTTGAGACGGGGCAAGAGATGTGTGGGAATGAAAAAAAATTTCCCTGCACTGCAAACTTGCAGTGTGGGGAGAAAATTAGACCCCTGGATACCCAGGGATCTAAAAAAAATGGAGTTTAAAACAGCGGGGCAGGCCAAGGTCCCGGAACATGCCCTGAGGCAACCGGAGGCTGGGTCCTCCACAGGGATGCTCTGGCTGCCAGAGTATCTCTGTGGTTGGCCCCTCACCCTGGTGCTGAAACTGAACAGAGGACACATGCCATGGTAGGCTGTGTGCTGCAGCACCAGGGCTCCAATGCCGGTAAGTAAGGGGTCGGGATGGTTGGAGGAGCGGGGAGGGGACTATGATGAGGAGACCCCCACTGGCCCCGCTGAACATCTATAATCCTCTGACAACTACACGCAACTCCAAATATGCTTCATAATTATGCAGGAGAACTTCAGAAAAAACTTAGAAATCATCTTCACCCAAGCAGTGCAGGTGCTGAGCCCTCTCTGAGTCCTCCAGAGAGAGACTCTGGCACCCAGACAGAGTGTCTCTATAGCTTCCCCCTTCCCCTGCTGCCCCAGCTTGCTGCCTCAGCGTGCTGGACAAACAGGAGTGGGGCAAGGCTGTAGCATGACCCAGACCCAGGCGCTGTCCCAGGTAAGCAGGGACATGGTGTTACGTCTCAGCTCTGTATTCTTGGGCAATCGGGGCACAGGATACAGTCTGTCTGACTCACAAAGGACTCACCCCCCCTCCCCTCCTCTACCTAAATGAAACTGATTAAGATGCAGTGAGAGACGCACCTAAGACCCTCACCAGATAAGGGTGACAAGAGTGAATCAACTGCCCTAGGTCTCATTTACATGACAGATGGAAAACAGAAAGCCTGAAGCAGAGACTGCAGTGAATTCTGGGACCAGAGAAGCAGGAGAGCGCTGCATGATGGGGAATCTGTGCTTCCAATGTTAATCAACCCATGTTCTCACACTCCCAGCTCAGCATTTATCAGACCAGTTCTAATCTGGATTTACTAAGGACTTTTCCCCCCCAGACACACACACACAGCTCTAAGTTTAATAGGCATCTCGGGCCGTACATTCCCCGGTCCCACTATGGGAGGCCTATTTAAACTTGATTGACTAAAACTCGGTTGCCGGGTTAGGGAATGCTGAGGCAAGAGACCGAGTCAGAGGGGGTATGGGCAACATTTGAACAATGGTTAAGGGTTCATCACAGCATCCAGCCTGCTGGAGCCCTAATCCCAGGTGTTGTCATATCTTTCCCGAGACGACTGGTGGGAGTCCTCTCCACAAAAGGTTATGAGCACCCCAATAATTGTCTTAAGTCTGTTAAAAGACTATAGTAAGATCTGGAAAAGTCATGCTAAGCTGAGGCTTGTGCACAACAAGTAAAAATCCAAAATCCTGATGCTGCAAGCTATCTATTATTCCTGAAGAAACCATGAGATATCCTATCAGTATATCTGCCATCCATAGGAATCTCAAGATGGCTCCCAAGTATTTGGGTTACTCCCTAATCTTAAGTGTTTCCTGATTATCAATCAGTTTCCTGAGATGGTCCAAACCAGATAACCCCTTGTCAATAGAAAAGACAATGATTTACACTACTGAGGGTGCTTCGAAGCAGCTAAACTGAGGGTATAAAAATCTGTAAGTGTGTGTGCTGCTAGAAAAAAAAGAGAAAGAAGAGGAAGAGGAAAAGGAAGGAAAAGAAGTAGAAGCAGGAGGAAAGAAGGAGAAGAAGAAAACCCCTGTGCTGACACCATCCCCTGTCGTTCTTGGGACGCTGGAAGAACAGATCATCTCTCCCTTCAAGGACTGTGCTACAGACTGTGCCTGTCAGCTTTGCAGCCTGAGTACCGTGGACTAGGTGAGATCCCAGCGTTCTCTGTCTTCTTTCTAGGCATAAACTTCTGAACCTGAACTGTATCAGTTAAGCTTGAGCTAAGTTTCCCCAAATACTTAGTGAAACCAGGGTAGTATTGTCATTGTTGGTGTTTGTTTTTCTTTTGCATGTCTATTACTACTAGTACTATTATATATTTCATATGCTTAGCAATAAATAACTTTTATAGTCAAACTGGTAGTAATTGGGTATATTTTTCCTTCTCTGCTTCTCTTTCCTCCCGTGCTCTGCAGCAACGCTTCTTTTACCTATGCTAAAGATCCCTGTGAAGCCCAAATTATTGTGGGGTCTGCTCATCAAGAGGCCAAAGATTGGGACGTGCTGAGTTTGAAACACATAAGGGGATCAGCTTGTACAGGCTGATTGACCCAGTTTGACTCAGACGTGCCCTTATGAACTGAATGCTGGCCCATGAGGGTGTCAGCTGGACACCCAGCCGGATTCAGAGGGATTCTGTTTACCTGTGTGCTTGTGTCTGACTGCATTTTATTGTTGCTCTTATGAACTGATTCTTGGCATATGAGGGTGTCAGCCTGTCCATGCTGATCAGCCCGGCCAGGTCAGGCGTGTCACGTTAATTTGTGTGTGTTTGTGTGTATGACTGATTTGGTGACTGGAGGAACCCAGTCCCATTGAGATTGAGTCCTGCAAGATAGCTCCACTGGGGGTGAGGGCTTGCAGAAGGGAGAAATACAGCTCCGTATAGTAACACAAGCAGCACATTGACAGAATCACCAAGACCCTAGAAACTATCCCTAATAAATGAGCACACCCCAAAGTAATGGGCAAATTTGGTAACAATGGGGTAGGGGGGATTGTGTGGTCTGTACATGACCTTCTTATAAATAAGTTGGAAAAAATATGGGCTAGATAAAACTAGTTTAAGGTGAATAGATAACTGGCTCAATAGCCACAAGCAAAGGGTAACTGTCAGTGGGTTCATATCAGAATGGCAGGAGGTTTCAGGTGGAGTCCCACAGCAGTCTACCCTGGGCCTAGTGCCATTCAACATATTTATTAGCAATTTGGATGCTCGCATTGAAAGCTTCTTGAACATTTTGCAGATGACACAAAACTGGGAAGGACTGTGAACATGATGGAGAATGCAAGTACAGTTCAGAAGGATCTTGACAGATTGGAAAGTTGGGCTAAAGCTAACGGGATGAAGTTCAATTCAGACAAATGCAAGGTGCTACACCTCAGGAGGAATAATAAAAACCACAAATAAATAATGGGTGACACCTGGATGATGACAGCACTATGGAAAAGCACTTGGGAGTTGTAGATCACAGACTTAGTATGAGTCTGCAGTATGATGCAGCCATACAAAAAGTGAATGTCATTTTGGGATCCATCAATAGAAGCATTAGGTGCAAGACATGGGAGGTGATAGTGCCTCTCTACTCAACACTAGTTAGGCTTCATCTGGAGTACTGTGCATTTCTGAGCTCCACATTTTAAAAATGATATGGGAAAGCTAGAGACAGTTCCAAGGCAGCCATGGGGACACATGCCTGGCAGCAGATGCCCAGCCAGGCAGGAGGGAGGCTGCAGCCAGGTGGCTCCTGCCCCAACACACAGGGCTCCAGCACCAGCTCCCAGTCAACTTCCACCCATTCCGCAAGGTGCCAGGAGTTGGAGCTGGGACCCCATACACTGAGGCAGGAGCTTCCCAGCTGCAGCTTTCCCCCACATAGCTGAGCACCTTCTGCCCAGCACAAGTTCCCAGAGCTTCCCTGAACTACTGGCTAGCTGGAGTGCAAATCAGGGGCAGGAGGAGGAGGAACCGCTGGAGGTGAGGGGAGCTGAGCAGGACCTGAGTTTCTGTGGCTGCAGTCCCACTGGAAACTGTCCACACTGTCTGGGGCCTGGATGGAGTGTGGTGCAGGCTGCCCTGGGTGGGAGCAGGCAGGGCTTGACCCCATGCAGAGTACTGTTGGGGCAGCCATGGGCTGGACCGGGGCGGGGGGGGGACTGTAGCAGTAGCACACCACCCAGGCAAGCTCTGCTGTATTGGACTGTACCTGTAGCACACCACCCAGGCAAGCTCTGCTGTATGTGTCCCCTTCCCCCTCCTCTCCTTCTTCCCAACCCAGGCCAGCTCCCAGGACTTAGCATACAGGCAGCTCCCCCACACCTCCCCTATCACCTCAGGGACACCAAGTGCAGCCATTTCAGGTGGAAGTGAAAGCTGGCATCCTGTTGTCCCCAGGACCCCATCACAAGTTGGGGTCATGGTGACAGGGGGCTTGGAGCATTTGGACAGAATGTGGGACAGTGCATCCCTCTTCAGGGGCAGCTTGTGGAGTGGAGGGTGAGGCAATAATAGTTCAGGATGTGATTGCTCATTGCTTTCCCTGCTAGGAGGTTTTGCAGAGCTATGAAACTGGAATGCAGGTGTAGGAAGGTTTCCAAAGCCTCACATATATTCCATGGAATTGCTACTTTTCCCAGGGAGCCAGCATAATTAGCTATTCCCTTCCATGATTATGATCACTGCTGGCACACCAACTCACAAAAGCGGCATGGTTTATATTGCAGGGTCATCATTGCAAGGTGAAAAAACTCCTTTTTGCACTCTTGCCAGGGCAAAATCAGCCAGAGAAGCTGTGTCCTGAGACAGTGGCAGACAAACAAGTAAGCATGGGGAGGGGTGCCTTTCTAACAGGAACCTCTACGGAGGAAAGCATGCAGGGAGATAGTAGCTAATTAATAGTAGGTACTTGACATGGTGCTTACCATCACATAGCCCCGATATCGTCCTGCTTGCTCATGGAAGTGAACATGCTGGGAGAACAAGACACTCAGGCTTTCTTTCACAATATCTAGAAGTTTGTAAAAAATTCAAGGTCTTCTCTGTTGTAAATGCACAAGAGTATGTTGCTGCACACCTGCAGGGGGACAGCAGAAAATCACAGGAAAAGTGGCAGGAGAGACTGAAAGGTGGCAGGGGCAGTGGGAAAGCAGAGAAAGGCAGCAGAAAGTCACAGGGAAAAGGTAGTAGGAATTGAGAGGAGATCAGAAAACTAGTGGAGAGGGGTTGGGGGCTGGAGCTGAGAGAGAGAGAATGAGGCTGGAATTTAAGATAAGGAAGGGACT
Source organism: Alligator sinensis (assembly GCF_000455745.1). Taxonomy (NCBI): domain Eukaryota; kingdom Metazoa; phylum Chordata; order Crocodylia; family Alligatoridae; genus Alligator; species Alligator sinensis. The sequence goes on from NW_005842004.1 coordinate 1,174,008, forward strand.
GGGATTCAGTAAAACATGACCCAACTCGGGGTTGCAAATGACAGTGGTTTTACTGAACAGGGGAGATGGTGACACAATGTCTTATTGGTTCCCTTGCGCACACACACATATACACACACACGCACACTGGCAGCAGGGGGTAGAGAGGCTTGGTGCAGGGGCTGAAGTCCACTGAAGTCCAGGAGGAGAGAGAGAGAGAGAGAGAGTCCAAATTGTAGGAGGATGTGTGCAGGTAATATCTGCCTTTCCAGGCTGGAAAGGGGTCCTTGTCCAGTAGGTGTTGTCCAGAGGGGGGTTGGCGGCAGGTGGTGTGGCATGGTGCTGGTCCAGATGGAGAGGGCGTCCCATTGGGTCTGTCTTCACTGCCTCTTTTTATAGGGGCAGGCCTTGTGTGACCCTGGTGACAGGAGGCATGCGGCAAGGGTCAGCCCCTGGCATACTGAGCATGTGTGCTCCATGAAGGGATGTGCAGTTTCGGGTGTCTATAATGGTGGGGTATAAAGGTAGAGTTCCTGGTTCTGCAGTGTCTTTTGTCTTTCAAATGCTGGGTTCTTGTCTCTATTCCTGGGTGAGGTCCATGGTTCCTGCATGAATCAATGTGAAGTGATGGCCCAGTCCTTACAGGCCATTCAGATAAGGCCTGCTACCATTGTATTTCAATCATTCCCAATCATTCTCATTCATCCGGGAACCAATTTACATGGGAGAGGTACATGACTCATACAGTTGCAACATGGGATGCCCAGGCAGAGGACATAAGATGGAGGCTTGACGTATAAAATGGAAACTTGACATGACTTTGGTTCACTTACAAACACCGGCCTAAACCATACAATATCCATATGAAACAATAAAAATCAATACGAAAATGATAATAATACAATACACAACAGTAAGAATCAATACAAACCTAATAATAATACAATATGAAACAGTGGATATCCAAAACCAAAAACTTGCTACCAAAATAAAAATGTTAAAACTTATCCTAAGTCTGAGCTCACTTATACTTATCTATAGGGAATAGAGAGGGAGAGAAAAGGTGAGGAATGGTTGGGGAAGGGGAGTGAATGCATTTTAAAATAAATTAAAAAAAAGAAAAACTGGAGGTTTTGCTACAGGGGTTTTACTACAGTTCTAACTTTGATACTACATAATATTCCACAGATTTAATGGATATTAAGTCCTCCATGCAACAAGGCCCTAAGATCTGTTATTTTCTCTTAAGGCATAGAAGGTAATGGAAAGGTTAACAAGCCATTCATGAAATGTTACCAGCGATCACTTAAATTAGTCAAAATTAATCAAATGTTTATTTCATAATTTTTTCCTGATTTTTAGGGGGATTTTATAGGTGTGGAGAAATTTCTTAAGTTTGTCTCTTGCTTCGTGTGACATTTTAACCAATGATGCATTACTTATATTAATCTGGTGTGACAAAAGGATCACATACAGTTGATCTTGACATGCCAAAGAAAGCATGTCAGAATTATATCTTAGAATTATTATGCAGTAACAGTAATAATAAGTAATTCTAATGCAGGGAACAAAACCAAGGGAGACATGATTATAGAACAAAATTCTGTATCATACCTTAAACTCCAAAATAGCATAAGTCCAGTGTAATAGGCTGTAGGTTTTCCCTTGCGGCATTAATAATATGAATATATCCTGAGGACAAAGAGATGGAAAGAAAAGACTTGCATTCCTCATGGAGAAACATCCTAATTCATGTCTATTAATGCTCATTGTTCAAGGACAGTTTATCTAAGTGATAATATTATCCCTGTCATATTGCCAGTGGCAGAAGTCCATGAAGATGAGCTGCATATAAGTCTTGATTGTGTGAGGGGGTGCTAGTTGTGGGTTGCTTTAAATGATTAGGACATTTTCCCCAAGATATCAAAAACACTTAAAAGAGACTCTAGATAAAGCACTCATTTTATACAGCTCCTTCCCTTTATTTACTTTTACCAGTGACTGTTGGACATGAGGTATTTACATGTGGATGTATTTAGACCATCAACACAGTTATACTGGAGTATTTTATACCACTTCTGTATACCAAAGTAATTATTTGAAAACCTAAAGCAAACATTTGGGCATCTATTCATGGGTATCTGTATGAATTTGTGACCAAGGGGGTAATAGCCTGTTTGCACAATAAGCTGCAGACACACAAGACTTTCATAAGTGTAGTTTTACCCTGTGGTTTTTCCTGAGGTCATTCTACACCAGGTTCAAGTAAGTTGCAAGTATGCAAGGGCAATGTAAAGGCTGATTACACCAGTGCAAATATGTCACATTTGTAGCATCAAGAATGCACACTTATTTGGGGATCAAATTCTGCCTTCACATATATTGCAGGGAACAAAAAGTGATAATATAAAAACATAACAAATAATGTTAGCTTAAAATAGAGCAATGATATAAACCATGCATGCATTAGTTTGTCATATCCTAGAAATCCATCAGGGGTTGCCAACTTTGTGAGGTGCCTGGATATGGCCTGCAGTGGTATGGGAGAATGGCAGCATACAGATCAGCCTACTGTGTTCCTCCTCCCCATCCCACACTGCACTGCCCATTTCTCTCCTACTGCTCCACTTGGACACTCAGCTGCCACTGAATTTGGTCCTTCCCATTGCTAATGGGTGCCTGTACATGCTGCTCTGATGTGCTTTAACTAAGAGCATTGGAGCAGAATTGATTAAACGAGTCTGCTTGAGTGTGCTAATTAGCGCTCTTCAGCCGCATCTGTGTCTTGTGGATTCAGTGTTCCCATGCTTCAAAATGGAGAGGTGGATGCTTTAACTAAAGTTTGTTGAATGAGTTTTCATTAATGTGCTCCTGCCACCATTTCGAAATATGGGACACTGAATACACAAGATGTTGCAGGCACTTTAATCTCAGAGCTGCTCTAATTAAAGTGCCCTGCTCCACCCATTGTGAAATAGGGGATCAGCAACAGGTAGCAGAGGCAGTGGCAGACAGCAAAGGTGGCAGGCAGTTTTGGTGCCATAGAGGGGAATGCCATGGAGAAGAACAGCAGCCCATGGAGAAAGTTGGGTTGCAAGTGGTGGCTGGGGCCCTGGGGACCTCTTTTTTTTATCAGAAAAATGCTGTGCACAGATGCTGTATATGAAAATGACCTCTTTTATTCATCAGTAAAATGCTGTGCACAGATGCTGTATATGAAAAAAATAATAGAACAGTGTACAAACAATTTTAGGCCCCATATGCTAAATATTTTTGGTTGCATAGAGGAGCCAAAAATAATATAAAGAATGGAAGCTGACTATTCATGTTTTATTTCCAGAGAAAGATTTTTTTTTTTTTTCTTACCCATTCAAATTGTGAACAAGAGGCTCAGCTACAGATTAACCTGTGAGGCAAGTTTTGTTTTCTTTTATACAGCTAAGTATTTCAGAGAGTTATTTTTAGGCATGACTTTAAAACAATGTGAGGCACATACATTGATTAAATGCTGTGAGCCAAAGAACCCCTTCCTGCAGACAAACCTGCTGGAATGGGGCTAAGAGCCAGGGAATGACTACAGGGTTTATCAATTAGAGTTACCTAGAAATCATTCCCTCAAAGTTACATGGAAAGGCACCCACAGATTCACAGGAAGGGGTTACCCTTCCCTCTTTATTTTCAGAGATGGGAACCAACTGCATGAGGGCTATCCTGCACAATGTTGTGCTGCTCCCTGCTTGGCTGTGCTGGCAGTACGGCTCGTAGAGGAACTGCTGGAACAGATGATAAGGAGTAGCTGCCAAGGGGACCTCATTTTCTTAACTCCCAGTAAATACCCACTTACCTTCCCTCCATGGTTGGTACACAGAAAATAGTGACAAAGATGTGTCAGCTCCCTTCTTTACTTTTAATTCCATCTGTTTCCCTATACTGTGCACAAACAAATGTAGCATCTACCTATCACAGAGAGAAATAGATTGCCAGTGGCAGGTTTTCTCTACGTGCATACAGAGCAGACACTGTAGTCCCTGAACACGTCACATAGTTACCAGATTAACCATCTGTGCACAGTTATGGGAGCCCAGATGGGCTTGGTTCTTTAATAGCAAAAGGATAGGCCTCTTACCACTTGAGGTATAGGAGCATTCCCATATTTTATGACAATAAGTGCTGTATCCTTTAGAAAGGGAAGAAAGTATCTTCTAGATCCCATTCTAGATAATACTAATCCTGAGTATCAGCTACATAGGAGGTCAAATCCAATCTGTAACTAATTTCTGTGCTGCAAATGGGCATCCTTAGATAAATGATACAGTCCCTTGAGACCTAAGGCTAAGTACAGATATTCAAAAAGCCCAAAGCAGAATCAAAGTTCTGCTGCTTTCTATAATCAGCATAGTTTAGATTGGTAGCAAATAGAACACATATATATGCCTTTTGGTGGGGAATTCTTAGACCATTTTTAAACCAGTCTGTGTGTGCTAAACTTCTGTTTTATTATGGGATCAGACTGGTTTTGTGTGCTGAACTTCTGTTTTATTATAGGCATTGATCAGTTTCTGATCACTTGTACTGGTAAAAGGATAATGAATGTATCTAGCCTAAGAGTAAAAAACCTGGCTGTTGAGCTCCAAAAACACAGCTCTATTGCTAATAAGCTAAGGGATATAACATTTCGTTAGTAGTATTCAACATCTTTTAACATTTTTGTTGTCCAAATTCCAGCACGCGCCATTACATATGTATGCATAAACAAGCAGGAAGTAATAAAAGGTCCTACCAACACTGTCTCAGGACCATGCAAGGGAGTGGCACTATGAAGTGCCACTCACTCTGAAAATACTAGGGCCCAAATCTGATGTAATCAAGTTGACTCAGTACAGTGGACAGGATGCACAAATAAACTCAGTATCTCAGGTGAATTTAACAATGTGTATTTAGAACCCCACTAATGTCATTCCACCAGAGTCACCATGTAGCACATGTAGGGCATATAGCATATGTAGTTCCAAATGGAGCAGGCAGGGCACATTTATCTGTGGCACTTCCTTCCACAGTATGAGGCAGTAGAGCCATTTCCTTACTCACTGAGTTGGTTAGTCATCAAAGCTAGCTGTAACTATATAGACATTAGGGCTATGCGAAACAGCACCATTCCATTTTGACTGCTGTTTCAACAATTTGATGGGACAATGGTTCATTTTGAGTTTCATTTTATTTTGAAACCACTGTTCTGTTTCGTTTTGTCAAAACTGTTTCTCTGTTTCAATGCTGTTTCGACGTTTTGCGCATACACTGCCCCTCACCCTCGGGTCACACATGGCAGCCAGCACGTGGACCATACTGGACCACAAGGGATCAACCTGTTTCCTGATGCCCTCCTTCAGCCGCCTTACCAGTGCTTGGATGTCTGGTGAGAGTGGCTTGCCCCAGCCAGGAACACTGATCCCCTGGAAGCTCTCCATCTGGCTCTGAAGTTCCCTCATTATGGGGATTGCCTGACTAAGGAGGGCATCACCAGTGCTGAGGGTCTTGGTGGCCTTGAGGAAGGCTTTGAGCACCACCAAGATCTGGGAGATGGTATCCCACTCAGCTGTGTTAAGGGGGCCACTGATCACAATCTCTCCAAGAAAGGCCATCTCATGGATGGCCTTCTGTTGCTCCACCAGCCTCTTGAGCATCAGGTATGCGGAGTTCCACCGAGTCTCCACATTGTGCTTGATTTTGTGTAGTGGGATGTTCAGCTCTGTTTGTTTTTCCTGCAGCCTCTTGCCTGCCTTGATGCTCTGGTGAAGTAGCCTACCACCTTCCTTCATTTGGAAATGAGCTTGCTGGTGGTGCTGTTGCCATCACCGGCAGCCCTGCCCCACTCCAAGGTGCCCCTGACAATGAGGTGGAACTTGTGTGCCACACAGTGGATGCCAAAAAAGTTGGCATCATGCACTGCCTTGACCATATTGGCCCCATTGTCAGTGACCATGAACCCATGGGTAAGCTCATCTTCCCAATGAGCCACTTCTTCACCAAGTAGTTCATGGCCCTCATGATTTCTTTTCCCATGTGGGACTCATCCATCACCTCGGTTTGAAGGAGAACCCACCTATGGCCTGACTGGTTGCACCAGTGCCCGGGAAGGGAGAGATGAGTATGATCTTTACCCTGACTGCTCCAGATGTCCAAGGTGAAGTGCAAGGCTATTTGCAGAGCTCCTCCCTCAAGTACTCCCTGCATGCCTCATACAGGGACGGCACCACTGTCTTGCTGAAGGTGGTGCATGCAGGCACTTGATATGAAGGGGTCACATGTGCCATGAGCCACCTGAACCCTGGTTGCTCAACTAAGGAGAAGGGCTGGCCATCCACAGCAATCATCTCCCCAGTGCTCTGGGTAATCCTGCTAATCCTTGCAACATGCCCCCCTTTCTGTTGGCCTTTCTCCCCACTGTTCCAGGGTGGCCTGCTTCTGCTTTGGGTCAATGGGGGCTTTGAAGCAAGAGGGGGACTCACCTTTGGGCACGCTCCCACTGGTACGAGGCTGAGGTGGAGGAAGGGCAAGGGGGTGGTGCTGCGGAGATGTATCAGCATCCCCGTGGTGCTCATGTATTTTGTTCCCTTGGCCTAGCTGGTTTTGGCTCAGCAGTGCAGGAAGATAGTGTGCATGGGATCATCTGCTAGCTCCTAATGATGCCAGACCATGCTACCCTCTCACTTCTGGGATGTGGATGTATGTACGGACGCTGCAATTTCCCCCTTCTCACCAAGCAGAGGCACAGCAACAGGAGAGATGGAGTCAGCTGAGCCACTTGCCTCTGCTAACTCTTCCTGAGCCTCCTCTGAAGTGCGTTCTGGGGAAGGAGACCTCACTCTAAGGGAAACTTGAGGGGTGAGGAGCACAATTCCCCAGACTTTCCCTTGCTAGGGCACTCAGATCCAGATCCAGCTCCAGCTCCAGATCTTCCTCTGGCACTGGGAGGCTCAGTATGGGAAGTGAAATGGAGGTGGAGGAGACTGTCATGCTGGTGCTGGTGCTGGTGCTGGTGCTGGTGCTTGTTGTTATGGTGCGGGGGTGGTTATGGCTGTTGCTGTTGGAGGGGATGTAGACTAAGGCACAGGCAATGGCACTTGTACTGCTCCCCTCTCCTTGCTGCTTGTGGAAGTCTCATCCCTGCTAGTTGTAGGAAAGAGGCTGCATCTCAGTTTGGGGGGACAGGGAGACTTACAGCTCTCCCTCTACCCCTCTTCCACTCCTCACTGCAGGCTTGACCACCACGCTTCATGGTGTGTTTCATAGTGTCTTGTTTTTTATACAAATATATAAATGTATCTGGTTTCTTATATAAATTCTATAAGGTGTGTAGTATATGCCGCAAGGTATGAATGTATCTGTGTTCCTATATAAATTCCATAAGGTTTGGATGTTTATGTGTCGCAAGGTATAAATGTATAGAAATAAAATATAGATGTATCTCCCTATATAAATTCTATACTGTAATATCCAATATAATTATAAAATTGAAAAAAATAAATCAATGAATATAGTAATAAAATTAAAGGGTCTAGAAGAAATTAAAAGGTATTGTGGAATCCCATTTGCTAGGCTAGCAAGTAGGAAATCATTCAAATCAATGCTAATAGTAGCCTTCATTGTCTAACACTCCTAAGCTGCTAGAAGATAGCTCAGTAACTGTCAGACCCCAAGGCAGAAAGCAGGTCAGTTCAAACAATGCTCCCTTTTATGCTGTTTTTCCATCCCTCCCCCAGAGCACTAGGATTGGAAGGGACCTCAGGGAAGGATCACAGTTACTGGCCAGCCACACAGTCAATACTGGCCCCTCTTCCCTCTCCTTACTTTCTGTTTCCCTGCAGGCAAGCCCAGCTTGATCTTTGAATCTCAAAGTGTTTTGAAACTTTCAAATAACTTTGATTGCCCTTGTTTCATTTCAAGGCTGTTTCAAATCCCCTCATTTCATTTTGATTTGCTGTTTTGAGCTCAAAACAAGTCAAAACAGTGTCTAAACAGTGTGTATTTAAAAATGGCTGTGGGATGCTTTAACTAAAGCTCATTCTATGAACTTTAGTTAAAGTCCCCCAGAAGCCATTTTTAAACCCAAAGGGGCTTATACACATTTCACTGTGGCAATGCTAGAGCATTCTAATTAGAACATGGAGCAGGCTTGATTAATTGAGTCTCCTCTGATGCATGTGTATAGGCACCCATAGAGCTAGTGTATTACCACACCAAGAATAATGCAGGATGTAATCTCTTTTGCCTTGTACTTTGTCCCGTCACATCTATATAATTCTACCTAATCAGAATAAGCACACTGATACACACTATGAACAGGTTGAAATGATGCCTCAAGATGCAAGGCAGTGATGCAGCAAACGCACATAGAAAATTCAGAGAGATATAGGTGGTGAATACTATGAAATGTTATATGAAATGGTATCCTACTTACTAGTTATATACCGAAGAGCAAGGTCATCTAATATCCATTAGTGAATTATTTTTTTAAGTTTTTAATTCTTTACAAGTGTACATCTGGGAGTTTTGACAGTTTTCTGCAGGGGAAAAAAATGAGATGGAAACCATTAATACAACTTGAAAACAACAGCTGTTACTGTTTGCATTCTATACCAATAGCTAGATTTGAAAACTCCACAAAGGTTAGTACACAGACAGGTTCTATCCATTCAGTGATATTTGTGACAGTACTACTGTGGCAGCATCTCTTACTCTTACTAGGATAGAAATCCCATGACAGCAACAGGAATACTACTAGCAGAGCTGATGACAGCTCCCCTTCTACTTACCAAGGCATTCAGTGTCTTACCTCCAGGATGTGGCATGCTCCAATAGGACATCCTTTCCTCTATGTTTTTTCTCAAACCACCTTTACTTCCCAGCTTGCTCTAAGACAGTGGTTCCCAACCTCTTTTAGATTCAGGGCACTCCTCCATAATGTTTTTGAAATTGCTGGCATCCAGGTAAAAGTCCCCTGGGTGCCTAGTATGTAGCCAGATCAGAAAAGACAATCACTTACTCCAGCCTCTGTTTAGCCCCAGCCAGGGCCAGATTAACCCTTTATTAGGCTCTACATTAACATACTTGTGGGCCCTGGGCTGGTCAAGACCCCCCTTCCCGCCCTAGTGCTGCCACCTGCAGGAAGCGGGCTTGGAGCTGCTGCTAGGAAGTAACTGCCATGGTGGTGAGGCCAGAAGAGGGTGGGGAAGGGAAGGGAAGGGAGACCAATGGGGCCATTCACACTGCTACCACACAGGGAAGGACTGACCACCTTGCAGCTCAGGGCCCTAGGCATGTGCCTACTTTGCCTATGTATTAATCCCACCCTGGCCACAGCCCTTTCTGGTTTGGCCTCCCCACACTCCTCCTGGAAACAGGCACACTGTACAGTTCTACCTGCTCTATGTGTATCTGTTTCCAGAAGATGCCCTTTTGACTGTAGTGCAGCACCCTTGAAAGGCTCTCACAGCACCCAGAGGTCACATGGCATCCCAGTTGAGAACCACTATTCTAAGAGACAGCACACTTAACCCACTAACCTCAACATTAGGAACCTCGATACTAACCTATTTAAGAGACAGGTTGAAATCTATTTATGGGTGGAGCCATAGGTTTGTCTAATAGTGTTGCTCATTCATTGAACTTCACTCAAAAGCAAGTGAGTAAGGAGAAGGAAAGCAGTACTTTCGCTGGTGGTATCACAAATGGGTTATTGTATAAATGCAGAAATCCAAGTTAGGTAGTATTATAGTAGTATAAAGGTTGCAAAACAATTTCTATTACATTCTCTTTTCTCTTTGTCATGAAGATACACACACATGAACACAGACACACACAGACACACACAGAGTGGTCACATTCTCATCACTTCTGTAAACATTCCCTACCTTGAATAAAGTTTAATTTTATTTGTTGCAAGTTTGAGAAAAATCTCTTTGACATAATTTTGGGTAATATCCTCACAGAGACGTGCCTTGAAGGCTGCACCAGAATTACATGGACACCAATTGCCAACCCCAGCCCAGGGACCACACCTGTCAGGGTCTCTTTTCAAACACCTGCCCTTGATCCCTTGCTAAAACAACTGGCCCAGTTTTCAGCAGCCAGATTGACTGCTGAAAGTGTCACTCACCCCTTACAAGCACACCTGCAGCCTCAAGCTGTGGGTACACCTTCACATACCCTCATTATGTTCTGGCAAGCCTCACATTTACTGCTCTCTGGTTCTCCTGGATCCTCATTTGGCTTTGGCTTTCCCTGACCCTGACCTTGGATCTCTCCTGAACCTCAGCACTGGTCCTGCTCTCTCTAGTTTCCTCAGCATCCTGACTCTGCTTGGCTTCCTTGACTCTGACCTGAGATCTCTCTTGGAACTCAGTATTGGTTCTCTGACTCCTGACCTCAGCTTACATCTTGGACTACATCGCTTGGATTTTCCCTCTTGGCTCCAGCAACCTGTACCCCAGTCCCACTGACCCCCAGGTCACCCCTAGTGGCCTATTGCAGGCCTGGCTGCTTATGTCCTGGCTAAGCTCTCATAGAAAGCTGTGCCTCCATCACCCACAGTGGTACAAGGGAATGGATTTACCATCAAGGCAGATTTCTGGGTGGTAAATCCACCCCCTTGTACCACTGTACCTTCTGCTGGCTGCTTTATAGCCCAGACTACAGCAAGCCTGGTGCACTCTGCTTCCAATCCACCAGGACAGCCATCCCACTCATTCCATATTCCTCTACCCAACACATTTGACGGAGAACCCCCACTGTTTCTGGGGGTTCATTAGTCAGTGTAACCTCACTTTTTGTCTCTGCCCTGAAACCTACCCTTTCCGATATGGCCAAGGTGCCATTTGAGTAGCAATGTCTTGGCCTGAGCATTCCTACTTCTGGAATAAGATTAAATACTTTATCTAGGCCATGGCAAAGATCTTTGGAACTGCACCTTGGGTCTGTACTGCAGAATAAGCCCTCCAGAACCTCAGCAAGGAAGTCATTCAGTATTGAGCTATGCAGCCAAATTTAGATAATTGGTTGCTGAGGCACACAGAGTAGAATGAGGCATTCCAACATTACTACTTCCTCCATGGACTACAGAGTCTTATTAAAGACAAGTTGGCCCAGGTGGAAATCTCTGCTACCTTGGACGGACTTATTGACCATAGTATTTATATTGATGCTCAGGTGTCTGAGCAGCAACAGGAGTGTGGGGCTATATCTCAGACTCTGAGGCCAGCTAGTGCCCCAGAAAAGCCAACATGACCTCCAGTGGAGGCCATGCACTGTAGATTGATGCAATGAGGAAGAGACTTCCCTCAGAGAAGAATGCTCACCATCACTCCCAGGGCCCTGGCCTGTACTGTGGGGAGCCAGGTCATTTTGCCCATATCTTCCTGAGGAAGGGGATATCCATTATCTTTGAGGAAACTCCCCAACCTGAGCCACCTACTAAGAGTTCAGCCAGCCCCTCTGACCCACATTAGACTCTCAGGAACCACCAAGCCCCAAGATTCACCTTTGCTTGACTCACCCATGATTATCCTTTGCATACAGTGCTCTGTTCTCTGTTCTGGCCCTCTTTGATACCAGAGCTTTTGGTAATTTCATGGACTTGACTTTTGCAGAACAGCATCAGATACTAGCCAAGCCAAAACAGAACCTTTTCTCTTCTTGGGCCCCATCACCAGTGAGACCATTCCACATTGCTTGATGGTCATTGTGAGTCCTTTTGTTTTGATCTCATTCATTCACCTTACTCTTCAGCTATCCTGGGAACTCTTCGGCTATCCTGCCACAATCTGGACATTTTGTGAGGATAGAAAGTTCCATTTTGTCTCACCATATTACCTGAACTGTTGTTTAGAGCGGATTCCTCAGACTGGTACCCAGAACTGAGACAAGGCTGAAGATATCAGGTTTCTTGGTCTGACCATAGATGCATGGCATGCCTTAGTAGGAAATACCCATCTAACAGAACCTGACTCATTCCTCTCTGCCAAATATTGAGACTTGGCAGATGCATTTGACAAGAAAGGAGCAGACTGACTTCTTCCATATCTTGACTCAGCTTGTCTTCCTTATGGTGGCCCAAAAGCAACATCTGTTTCCAGGCAGTGTGTCCTCACTATTCACTTTTCAGTATCTTGGGGTGTATCCCATGGTTATATACTGAGAACCTCTAGGATATTTTCCCAGTCAGAAGCTTTTGTCTTCCCTGAAAGGAAACTGTGGAAAGGTATTGGCATTCAATTGATTTTTGCCATTGTCCTTCCTGTAAAGTGAGTGAATTCCAAGACAGACCTAAATTGAAGCTAGGCTTTCATCCACACTGTCAGTCAGGTAAGCCAACCCAGGCTTGTTGAAGAATTTGTGAGAACGGATTTGATATTTTTCTGTGTGGCTGGTAGTATGGTTTGGACTAAAATTTGGCTAAGAGCCCAAGTTAACTGCAATGCAGAAGTACCCAAACTCAAACCTGAGCAGGACCAATGCAGAGCTGTATCTAACAAATACATTCTAGGTCATCATGCATAAACATAATAGAGATGGGCTTTGTGACTAAGTCATCATTGCCATAGGAATGTAAAGTCTTGTGCTTAGAAAACAAGCAAACTATGAAAAATTAATATCATATTGACCTAAGGGTTGCATTTAATAACAATAGCAATTTTAATTGATGTCAGTAATAGGCAGCTGCTTATCGTCTATTAAATTAAACAATTTCCCCTTGCATTTATGTCTAATTAAACTGTCTACTCTCTCTGAGAGCAGGTAAATGCTGTTGTTCAAAACTTCAAGAGACCAGCCTACTGTATTATCTGTCTTCAGTGAGGGAAAATCCTTTAATAGATTCATAGATACATAGTTGGTAGGGTTGGAAGCGATCTCAACAGATCACCGAGTCCAACCTCTTGCCCTAGGCAGAAAAGAGTGCTGAGGTCAGATGATTGCAGCCAGATGCCTATCCAGCCTTCTCTTAAAGACCCCCAAGGTAGGGGAAAGAACCACCTCTCTTTGAAGTCCATTTTAAATTCTGGCCACCCTTACCATGAAGAAGTTCATAGAATCATCATAGAATCATAGAAGTAGGGTCGGAAGGGACTTTGTAGATCTTCAAGTCCGACCCCCTGCCTGGGCAGGAGAGAAACTGGGCTCAAGGGACCCCAGCCATGTAGGCATCGAGCCGCTTCTTAAAGACCCCCAGAGTAGGAGCCTAGCTGCCCTAACTGTGAAGTAGTTCCTACGGATGTCTAATCTGAACCTACTCTCCAGCAACTTGTGGCCGTTATTTCTTGTTATCCCGGGGGGCGCTGGGGGAAACAAGGTCTCCTCCAAACCCTTCTGGTCCCCCCTAGTGAGTTTATAGACGGTCACAAGGTCCCCCCTCAGCCTTCTCTTGTGAAGTTCTTCCTGATGTCCAGCCTAAATCTGTTCTCTGTTGGTTTGTGACCGTTGTTCCTTGTAACCCCAAGAGGTGTCCTAGAGAACAAAGCATCTCTGATTCCTTCTTGTCCCCCGCCCCCTCTACCAATGAATTTGTAGGCGGCCACAAGAGGCCTCCTTGTGAGGCAATAAATGGTTATCAGAAGAGAATCTGTTGACTGACACTTTTATACAAGTACCCATCCAGCCTATTTTGTAAACTATAATTCATCCTCTTTCAGGGTTCAGTCCAGAGTGAAAGAGATGATCATAGTTGAGAGAGATGTAAAGACAGCACATAAAATAAAAGAAAATATTTTGGTAGATAGTTTCTGCTGTAGCTAGCTTGTTTCTTCTATTGTGAATGTAGCAGATGGGTGCATACTTAAAATACTTTTTAATGAAAAAAATACTAAAGGTTTTAAATTCTTGCAACTATCAGTTTTAAAACATGACATATGCTGGGAAAGCAATGCATCAGTGCACAGACAATCTAGGATGTTTTTGGAGAGTGGAAGATTGTTGGGGACACCTTCCGGATGCAAGTGTTGGAGAGATCAACTAGGGGCCATACTCTTATAGTTTCATAGTTACATAGTAGCTAGGGTCAGGAGGGACCTGAACAGATCATCTAGCCTGACCCCCTGCCACAGGCAGGAATGAATGCTGGGTTCACAAGATCCCAGACAGGTGATCATCCAACCTCCTCTTGAATTTGCCCAAGGTAGGGGTGAGGATCACTTCCCTGGGAAGTTGGTTCCATATTTTGGCTACCCTAACTGTAAAATATTGTTCTGATCTCTAACCTAAACCTATTCTCCATCATTTTATTACCATTGTTCCTCATCACCCCAGGTGGTGCTAGGGAGAAAGGGGCTCTGCCTATTTGCTGTTGATCTCCCCTGCTTGTAGGCAGCCACCAGGTCCTCCCTTAGCCTCCTCTTGCTGAGGCTGAACAGGCTCAGGTCCTTCAGTCTCTCCTTGTAGGGCCTGTCCTGCTGCCCTCTCATCAAGTGGGTGGCTCTCCTCTGAACCCTCTCCAGGATGGCCACATTCCTTTTAAAGTGCGGTGCCCAGTACTGGACGCGGTACTCCAACTGCGGCCTGACCAAAGTCGCATAGAGGGGGAGTATCACTTCTCTGGACTGGCTTGAGATGCACCTTTGGATGCATGACAAGGTATGGCTGGCCTTGCTGTTTGTGGTCTGGCATTGGCAGCTCATGTTCATCTTGGAGTCAATAACGACTCCAAGTTCCCTTTCTGCCTCTGTGCTTTCAAGAAGAGAACTCCCCAGCCTGTATGTATGCTGTGGATTCCTTCTCCCAAGGTGCAG
>NW_005842004.1:1189776-1200294 GCF_000455745.1 Alligator sinensis
TGTGTCCTCGCTCTTGGTCATCTCTCCCCGCTGCCACTGGTTGTACGCCCCCCTTTTAGTCCTCAGGCATTCCTGTATGCCCTTGCTGAGCCAAGGGGGTTTTCTGAGCACTCTTACCCTCCTTGCTTCTCTCTTCTTCACCTGCTGCTCACAAACCAGGAAAAATTGGTGGGAGATGTAGAAGTGGATGGCTGTTTGGGCAGCAGCAACCACGAGATGATCAAATTCATGATCCTGAGAAATGGAAAAAAGGAGAGTAGCAGAGTATGGACCCTGGACTTCAGAAAAGAAGACTTTGACTCCCTCAGTGAACGCAAGGGCAGGATCCACTGGGGGCCCTGTCTGAGGGGGAAAGTTATCCAGGAGAGGTTACAGGAACAAATGATCCTGATGTGCTGGAAGAATAGCAAATATGGCAGGTGACCAGCTTGGCTTAACAGAGAAGTCTTCAGTGAGTTTAAACACAAAAAGGAAGCTTCCAAGAAGTGGAAGCTTGGACAGATGACTAGGGAGGTGTATAAGAATGTTGCTCAGGCATGCAGGGATGAAATATGAAAGTTCATTTGGAGTTGAAGCTAGCAAGAGATATGAAGGGTAACTAGAAGGGTTTCTACAGGTATGAATTCTACAGCATGAATTGGGGAGGCAATCTAGTGACAGATGATCTGGAAAAGGCTGAAGCACTCAATGCCTTTTTTTTACCTCAGTCTTCATAGGCAAGGTCAGCTCCCAAAATACTGTATCAGGCAGCACAGTTTGAGGAGAAGGTAAGTGACCAACAATGGTGAAATAACAGGGTAAGGATTATTTAGAAAAGCTGGATGTTTACAAGTCCATGGAGCCAGATGCAATGCATCCAAGTGTGCTGAAGAAGTTGTCTGATGTGACTGCAGAGCCACTGGCCATTGTTGTTGAAAATTCATGGTGATTGTGGTAGGTCCTGGATGATTGGAGAAGGGCAAATATAATGCCCATCTTTAAGAAAGGGAAGAAAGAGGATCTGGGGCATTACAGATCAGTCAGCCTCACCTCAGTCCCTGAAAAAATCATGGAGCTGTCCTCAAGAAATCCATTTCTAAGCACTTAGAGGAGAAAAAAATGATCAGGAACAGTCCACATGGATTCACCAAGGGCAAGTCATGCCTAATCAACCTGATTGTCTTCTATGATTAAATGATTGGTTTTGTGGCTACAGAAAGAGCAGTAGATGTGATATACCTTGACTTTAGCAAGGCTTTTGATACAGTCTCTCATAACATTCTCTCAAGCAAGCTAAGGGAGTATGGGCTGAATGAATGAACTGCAAGGTGGACAGAAAACTGGATGGATCTTTGGGCTCAAAGGATGGTAATCCATGGCTTGATGTCTAGCTGGCAGCCGGTATCAAGTGGAGTGCCCCAGGGTTCAGTCATGGGACCAGTTTTGTTCAATATCTTTATGAATGATCTGGAAGATGGAATAGAGTGCACTCTCAACAAATTTTTAGATGATATCAAGATGGAGGGAGCAGTAGATACACTGGAGGGTGGAGCTAAGTTTCAGGGAGACCTCAACAAACTGGAGATTGGACCAAAAGATCTCTCATGATGTTCAACAAGGACAAGTGCAAAGTCCCACACTTGGAACGGAACAATCCCATGTACAGGTACAGGCTGAGGACCAAATGGCTAAGCAGCAGCTCTGCCGAAAAGAACCTGGGGGTTGTAGTGTACAATAAGCTGAATATGAGACAACAGTGTGCCCTTGTTATAAAGAAGACTAATGGCATACCGGGCTGTATTAATAGGAGCACTTGCAGCAGATCCAGGGAAATGTTTATTCCCTTCTACTCAGCACTGGTGAGGCCGCATCTGGAGTACTGTGTCCAGTTTTGGGGCCCCCACTACAGGAACGATGTGAACAAATTGGAGAGAATCCGGTGGAGGGCAGTGTAAATGGTGGGCGGGATGAGGCACATGACTTCTGAGGAGAGGCTGAGGGAACTGGGCTAATTAGTCTGGAGAGGAGAAGACTGAGAGAGAATTTAATACCAGCCTCCAACTACCTGAAGGGTGATTACAAACAGGAGGAAGCTAGAGTGTTCTCAGTGGTGACAGATGACAGAACAAGGAGCAATGATTTCAAGTTGCAGCAAGGGAAATTAAGGTTGGATATTAGAAAAAATCTTTCTCACTAGAAGGGTGGTGAAATACTGGAATGAGTTACCCAGAGAGGTGGCGGAATTTCCATCCTTGGAGATTTTTAAGGCCTGGCTCGGCAAAGCCCTGGATGGAATGATCTAGTTGAGGATGGTTCTGCTTTGAGCAGGGGGTTGGATGGATGACCTCCTGAAGTCCCTTCCAACCCTAATTTTCTATGATTTTATGATATTATACATGTACTCTACATTGATAGCACTAACAAAACCTAAAGAACATCAGACATTACCAAATGGCTTTTTCTGTGGATCACTGGATATAGAACCATGGGCAAAGATTAAAATAGGAGATCATATATGTCTATTCCACAATTCATAAAAAGCAAGCTGTAGCTAGCACAGTTAAAGTACCATTTGCTCATCATACTTTCTCAAGAGAGACCAAAGGTCATCTCTGTCAGCGCTGGAACACATTGAATGGCAGGTGTGGAAAAGCCTGTACAACCATTCCCTATGTTTTATCTCCTTTACAGACAGATAGAAGACATCAGTGTCAAGTGTGTTAATATAGCCTTTCAAAAGCACTAAATTCACAAGAAGAAAACAGAAAAGAATGACTATATCTTAAACCTGTAACCTGTGATACGCAAAACTGTGTCACTCCAAACCACAGAAATGAATTAAGCATGTATTTTGTGCATATGCTAGTTACAATGTGCATATGCATATACAATGAAATTTTAACTTCTGCAACTTACAATGCAATTTTAATTTTGTCTAGTTGTACATTAGCATACTCTGATTTATTCGTATGAGAAGATCCATGGAAATCAATGCTTATGTAAGAAAGGACCACAGGATCTGACCCAATATTTATGAATTTCCCCATTCCTGAGATCAGTCTTTGCTTGATATACAATTTAACATGCCTCAATTTGTTATGATCATTAAAAAAAAAAGGAAAAATTGCCCTTAAATGAGAGGCTGCAGTATGAGAGGGTGATCAGGATACATTGTAATCATGTCCTTCATCTCTATAAATTCATTGTGGCATGCTGATTTATTAAGCTATACATATATACACATAAATATACCAAAAAAGTGTATGCAGAATGGCTGTGAAGCTCATGTATTCCATGTTAAAAATGCAGCAATTAATAATTGCTTATGAAAATGTATCTAGGGTAGAAGAATAATGCTATAACATTTTTTTCAAGGAAAAGGCACAGATAACAAATACTGTCAATGTTGGGAGATGGAACATTATTATTGTATGCAGCAATTGGTTTATCTTAGCTGCCTGTTCCATCATGTGGCATTTCAATAACTCGCTACCAGAAGAAAGCTTTACTATGCATCTCTTTATCCAGACATGTTCATAATACCCAGAGCAGTAAATATTCAGCCTGTTGACTCTTTCTTGTTTCAGTTGATATTTTGAAAATGGGTTATTCGACAAATGGGGACAAACAACAAAAGACTATTTCCATACCCATCTTTTCTGCTTGCCTGATCATGGCACATTACTGAGCCATTAGGTATGAAAGCAAAGGGTACTTTCAACCTGAGAGCCATTGATATAACTTTGCTAACAGTTTAGAGTTGCATAGCCAAGAAGATCAGAAGCAATTGTAATGCAAATGTTCCAGATAGAAAGCAAGGAAGAGGAAATAATAATGGAGAATAATGAAGCACTGATACCTAAGAGAAGATAATTGTTTGTATTAATTTAGTCATCACTCCTCCCAATGCTGTTAGAATTTCTATTAAATATAGTTTGCATGTTTGAAATGTACTTTATAAACAAATCTCTGTTAATTTTTTCAGATTTCAACTGGTTTTGGACCAAATATATAACATAAGCCTTTATATATATATGACAAAACCTAAAATGAAGAGGAAACTACAAAGTGAAAAGAGAAAGTTTACAATGATATGAAATTATACTTTTTCCTACTAGACACATAAACATATGTGTGTGTGTGTGTGTGTGCACTCAAATGCTGGTACACAATGTATTATTTTAATAGCTACCTTTAAAATGGAGACTCATATAACCCTCTGAAATTGAAACCCATGTTTAGTTTTTTTTTCATGCCAGAAGTCGCATTTACATATAGTAATTCAATTTTTTGTGTTTACTTGATTTTTGTGTAGAAAGGCAATTTACTTTATGAAGCAACATTTTGCATGGGCAGATAATTGTGGGGACAGCCTGAAAGGCCTCTTTTAACATTTAGCTCCTCCAATCAATATTTATGGTAAAAAACAGAGGGATAAAATACCTGGATATAAAATGGCTCTGAATAGGGACCATGCTTCTTAATGAGAGGTCAATTAGTATCTGATGGATACAAAGAAATAGGAATCAATAGAAAACCCATAAAAAGTTAGACTGAGATACAGTATATTGTATATGATCAATAAAAAGGTGAAGAATAGCATAGTGGCAAACATGAGTGCGTGGAAAGGTCATTTAGAACTGAGAAATCCATGCGTTGTACTTGTGTCTGTGTTACATGGAGACTTGGTGGGAGGAATGGAAATTGAACAACCAATCAAAGGCTGAGGAAAATGTTGAGATCGGAATCTGATTCAGTTGTAAGTATGGGCCTTCAATATTAGTGTATATGGGAGCCTGCTTTGCATCAGTACAGGAGTGTCAAATGAGCTCAAAGCAGGTGAAGATTGGAATCCATATTCCTGTGGCCAGAACACCATTTTTTGATCCTTCTGTGATCCTTTCTATGAAAAGCCAGCATAATACTTTCTATGCACTATGATGGCATAGGGAAAAGTGTTTATGGTTGGGACTTACTGGTGAGTGTCTTCTGCTTTTCTAGACCCCTACCAGACAGTACCCCATGATTTTTTTTATTTCTTCTCTTTCATGTATACTTAACTTACTCTTTTGGTTATCATCTCTAAATAGTAATAACATTAATAGCAATGTTCTGTGAGAAGCCATGTGTATAGGTACATGAGTCCATTTGTACTTGCTGTCAAACTCCAATTTGTTTTAATGTAACCATGACGTGTGTTTTTTGTTTCATGAGATTTTGCTGCTACTTTTCTTCAGCAAAGATGTACTTAGCTATCTTCCATGTATTCTATGAGTGAATTGTGGACTCCAGTGCTAGCCCAGAAAAAATTGACTTTCTGTGTGTGCATCTACACAGTCTGTTAAGGTGACAAAATAAACTCTGGCGCAATTCATGCCAGAGTCAGCGGCTCTGCGGTGCAGCACCTACATGTGTGCCCAGGACCACAGCATTTTGAGCTGGGGCAGAGCAGCTCTGAGCAAACCTGGAGTCCGGGGGGTCAGCCCCAGGATCCAGGTGACAGTGTTGCGCAGTTGAGGGTCTGGCCAGGGCGCAAAGGTGCTATAGTCCAAGGCAAGGCAGCAGACAGACCCTGTGCTTTAGCACCCTTATACCTCAGCCCCTGTCACAGTCTGCACATGCATTTCACTGCACTTAATTACTCTGCAAAAAGATTATAGTACCATCCATAACAATACTATTCTATGGCAGAATTAATTAATTTACTGTGCCCTAATACTGGTGCACATGTAGACTGTGATGGTTTAATGCAGTACTAATTAGTCAACTCCACAGTAAAGCACATGTGTAGATGCACCCTGTTAACTTTGTTTAGGTTAGTTCTTAGAATTCTTCATATGCCTTTGATTTATTCAATTAAAATTGTTTGGAGGATATCCAACAAAAAAGGGCTTTTTTGTCATAATTTGTTAATAATGGGACATTTCAATGTCTGAATACTTGTCATTTTCAGCAATGTCATGGTAGAACCTAATTCTATTTCATTGCTTTCCAGCACACCCACATAGGCTTCCAGGATTGTGGCTTCTGAGAGCCTGAGTTGCTAGCCTTACAGAGCCTGTAGTCTGGGAAAGCTTGACTTGCAGTCAGGGATTTCAAAGCCTCTCTCCCAGACGGGCCTCCAATACCTTTTGCAGAGAATTCTGAACGTTTTATTCTTGGCTCCAAATTTCAAAATACAGAAATCCTCTACAAAGGCATAACAAATCATTTGGGTGCCTGGGACAGATACAATGCATAGAGGCAGTGGTGACTTCTGGCTATTGTAGTGCTGCTGGCATGATTGTGTTGCTTTTGGGGACATCTGCTATTTTTCCATCCCACACCCAGGTTAGCAACCCACACCCAGGTTGGCACCCAGAGCATCCTGCCTTAGTTACATTACTAATCCTCTGTGAAATGGAATAGGATCTTCTTCCTTAGCTTTCCTTTTAATTGTGTTTTCTTTCCAAGCCTTTTAAACTAATCCTCTATTTTTATTTTGTTTTTAATCAAATATTTTTTTTTATTTGAAGTATGTTGAAACACACATACATTATTTTGTTTCTATTATTATTTATAATAGTTATGTGATCTGTTTTAACAAATATAGAGGCCAGACCCTTAACTGGAATAAATTGCTGAAGCTAATGAAGATCCATGAATTTATATGAGATAAAGATCAGGCCTTAAGGATATGCAGAGGAGCAGGATATATTTCTCAGCAGGTAATTAAGTGTTTTGCTGATGAACTTACGCACATGCTTGAGTGTTTTGATGAATCAGTCCTTTATGAATCACGACTGCATGACTTTGCCCATATTTTAGTTTTAGTTCAGCAGTCTCCATCTTTGCATTCCATGCCAGTAGTCACCTTTATTCGATTATGCATTTTCAAACATTAAATTTCCACTCTACTCCAATCTGCTCCAGCATCCTCCTTCAAGCTAAACAGAAGCTTTTAGTCTACAGTGCTGACTATTAGGGCTGGAATTTTAAAATATTGCATATCAAGAGTGCAAAACAGTACAACATAGAATTGTCTCAGCTTTCTGTATTTCTGAACTTGTTTTTTTTTATCATCTTTAAATATTCAAAAACACTTCTTGCATATCAGTCAGTAGACAATTTGGGTAAGGATGAATAATGTGATAATACATGCTCATGAAGTGAAATCCTAGAACTACTACAGATGGAGCAAATATACTCAAATACATTTCACTGGGGTAGTATTTCCATGAGAGATTTTACTTCGTATATGTACAAATTGTACTTAGTATGTCAAGAATAAACCTAGTTAACTCCAGATATACACTCAAAATAATAGAGGAGAGAGTCTAAGCAAGAGAGATTATTTCTTATGCTTTTGACCCATTGTAAAATTTAGTGTGTTTCACTAGTGAATTTTTCTGGATGTATATATGGACAATTGAGATCAGAATGTGACCTTTTATCTATGATATTAATGCTGGCTCATGATATTTTAAAAACTAAGTTTTATTTTGCAGTTTTCTTTCCTTTATTTAGCAACTTTCTATAAGCACTCTTCTACCTATTGAAGCAAGGAAGAGACTTGTTGTTTTCTTCAAGTGTCGCCCATTTAAAAAGTGAACCATATCCCTGAAAATATTGGATATCCCAGCTAACATCTCTTCTATAAGCACAAGTCATAACAACATACATTTTATACTACTGACATTAAGAACCCTTACTGTTATGCTAAGGAATTGTTCTTTCAATACCCAGATTTACTTATGCTTCTGCATATCAAAAATAAATACGTTGATAAATCAGTTCTGCAGGCTCCTGTATTGTTTACAGATTTTTTTGCATACCTTTTTGCCTTGCCGTTTTTTTATCATTCCACAAGGAACAATCTGGTCTTCAGTTCATTCTCTCTCATCCACACACAGATAACTTAAGGCTAGGATTTATTAAAAAAAACCCAGGAGCTTCTTTTTGTTGATGTGGAAAACAGTTGTTTAGGGCTGCCTGGGGCTCTTTGCTTTGGCTCATGGGGCTGCAGTCTCTAGCATGCTAGAGCTGGTCAGGAATTCAGCACCACAGTATCAGACTCTAGTAAGCTACCTATTATACTTCCCACAACTGAGAGCTGCGCAAGTAAGATAGAAAAATAGAGTGATGAAAATATGTTGGAATGATCAGCATACCACTCTGTTTTTCTTCTGCTAAACTTGGTATAATACTACTGTACTCTCTTATTAAATTAAAGAATGACTGACCTAGTGTATGTGCTTGTGGGTAATTAACCAGGAATCTTTCAGAAAATAAGGACTTGTTTAGTGTTCCTTGGTAGAAGTGGCTGTAGTTCTCTGAGTGTCTGCATCTCTTTACCTATTACAGGTTTTTCTCTGTTTTTACAATTAATATCCATATTCATTTTCTGATGTGATCACATCTGTTTAGCTCCAGTATCTAATTTTACATGTAATTTTTCTCAATATAAATGTTAATTTTAAGATTATCCTTGTCTTCATTTGCATAACATAGCTAATGTACAGTCATGAAGAAAAAAGACCTGTAACAGTGAGGAGCTGAGAGCCAGAAAGCCCTTTAGCATGTAAACTAAACAGTCCTTTCCATTTCCAGAGTGTCCAATTAAAGCTGATGGCTCACGATGCCTCAAAGGGATGATCTCTTTTCCCTTCCAATTATTCAAGTTTTTAAGATCACAAAGCAAAGGCTGCCTGGCACAATTCCAGCCAACTGGGATTTCATTTGCTATAGTCCATAAGAACACAGGTATCAGCCTCAAGTAAAACAGGGGAAAGAAAAGTATGCTGACTGTCCCTTCTAACCTTTGACTTCAGCTACAGTGAGGATATACAACACAGTAATGGATTTCAGTTACACCAAGTCATTCCTCTCTCAATAAGTGCCTTGTTACATGTTGATTTTGGGCTGCTTCTGAAGCTCTTAACCCCTGGATTGTCTGCAAATTAACACATTTAAGTGGTTGAAAGCTCTTGTTATGCAGCTCAAAGTTATGCTACTCCAGGGCAGGATTATCTCTTGATCTGTATAACCCAGCTTCTGTTCCATTAAGGCATGGCCATTCTCCACAGACGTGCAGCTCAAGTTGAAGCTGTGACTGCAAGCTAGCACTAAGCTGATAAACATTTGTGAGGCTCACACTGTTAGAAGGCTTTAAGATCAGAGGTCTAACCTGGGCCTATCTGGCCCATCAGACCTGCATGTTTTAAGGCAATCAGGACTTGTGGTAGAGATGATATCTTTTATTAGACCAACAAGATTTTTGCAAAAAAAAATCTTTCATTGAAAGCTTTCACGCACAAACTCCCTTCATCAGGTAGTGGAGAAAAATTGTTCAAGTTTTTCTGGGTAGAAATTAAAGTTCATATTTCATAGGATTTCACAGAGGAGTCAATAGAATTTTTTTAAATCTATTTTTTCAAAGAGGAGTCAGTAGAGTCAATTTTTTGAAAAAAAATTGAAAAGTTTTGATTTTTTTTTTCACAGAGGAGTCAATAGAGTTAATTTTTTTTAATGACATTTCATATTTTTCCCAAGCAGGAAGCAACTGTGACCACCTGAAACCTGAGGTCCTGCTCCTGCCTTTGTTTCAAGGTAATTTGCATCCTCACAGATCCTCACAGGAGGTGAGAGGCTCCCTATGAACTGACTGCCCAGAGGAGTTTTCCATCTATTGACTCCTCTGTGAAATCCTATGAAATATGAACTTCCATTTCTACCCAGGAGAACTTTTACAATCTTTCCTTCAGTGCCTGATGAAGGGTGTTTGTGCCCAAAATCTTGCAATTAAAAATTTTTTTTTTGCAAAAATCTTGTGGGTCTGATAAAAGATATCCTCTCTACTACGAGTCCTGATTGTTTTTTCCTGTAGACCAATATGGCTACAACCTAGATACCTGACATATTTTAGGTATTCTAGTTTCTGCAGCCCATAGCACACAAGGCTAGCCTTACATCTGGCCTCTTTACCACCCCACCTTGGATGTTCCCTTTTACAACTGGAGGTGACCTTCAGGATGAGTCTGGAGGAAGGATCACTCTTGCACTTCCAGATCCATAGTTTAAATAATTTCCTACTTCTCTCTGGTTTCAGTAGGGTAACACAGGTGTAAATATTGGCCTCTGTGGGCGCATCCACACAAGTGCGCACGTGCCTGTTGCCCCATCTCAAACCCCTTTGAGGCGGGGCAACAGGCACGTGTGGGAATAGAAAAATGTTCCCTCTGCTGCAAATTTGCAGTGGGGGGTGAAAATTAGACCCCTGGATATCCAGGGGTCTAAAAAAATCAAAGCTGAACAAAGCAGCGCAGGGCGGGCCATGCCCTGAGGCAAGCAGAGGCTGAGTCCTCCATGGAGATGCTCTGGCTGCCAGAACATCTCTATGGTTGGCCCCTCGCCCTGGTGCTGAAACACGCAGCTGGCCAGGCCATATGTTTCAGCACCAGGGCTCTGGTGCCAGTGAGTAAGGGGTCAGGGGGGCTGGAGGAGGGGGGAGGAGACCATGGGGGGGACCCCCAACAGCTCTGCCCACTCCCCCAGCTCCCC
>NW_005842004.1:1200397-1200668 GCF_000455745.1 Alligator sinensis
CAGGGTGGGACCCTTCCACCGCCAGTCCCCACGAGGCCCCTGACCCCTGCCGGCGCCTCTCCCCGCCAGCCCCTCCAAGGCCCCTGACCCCTGACCTGGCTGGCCCCATCCTCCGAAGCCCCACCATCCCTGCCCCACCACCCCATACTTTCCCTGTCCCACCACCCCATTCTTTAAAAAAAAAAACAAATGAAAACCCAGCACTTACCAGCAGTTCAGCTGCTGTCTGGGTGGCTGGGGCCCCGCCCGCACAATGCCGGGGAGGCTGACC
>NW_005842004.1:1200905-1209231 GCF_000455745.1 Alligator sinensis
GGGGGGGCAGCGATGGCGGGGGCTGCAGCAGCTGGAGGGGGATGGGGACAGGTGAGGCAGCAATCGGGGGGCTGGGGTGGGGCATATGGGCCTTGAGGGGGGGGGGTAGTCCCTCTCTGGGCCATTTGGCCCCTGTTGGGGAGCTGTACCCCTTGTGTGGGGGCAAAACCCCCTATTGGGGGGAAGAACTCCTTGTGTGGGGGATGAACCCTTTGTGTAGGGGATGAACCCCCTTTTGGGGG
Source organism: Alligator sinensis (assembly GCF_000455745.1). Classification (NCBI taxonomy): domain Eukaryota; kingdom Metazoa; phylum Chordata; order Crocodylia; family Alligatoridae; genus Alligator; species Alligator sinensis. Next base: position 1,201,148 of record NW_005842004.1, read on the forward strand.
GGGACAAACCCTTTGTGTGGGGATGAACCCCCTGTTGGGGTGCTGAATCCCCTGTTGGGGGGGCATAGCCCTTGTGTGGGGGCTGAATCCTCTGTTGAGGGGCTGAATCCCTTGCGTGAGGACTAAACCCCTTGTGTAGAGGCTGAATCCCCTGTTGGGGGGCTGTAGTCTTTGTGTGGGGGACCAACCCCTTGTGTGGGGGGCCATTGTCCTGTGGGAGGGCAGCAAAATATGTGTTCATGAATTCACAAAACCTTTATTTATCATTCACTTTATTATTATGATAAGAGACTTGCTTTAACACTGTAAGATATATCAATAAATCATTGTCCAACTGATCTCTGTCTCACTCTCTCTGTCTCTTTATAGTGGTCTTTTATTTTACTTGTGGAGGAACATGGATTTGGGGGTATTTGACAGAGTGATTTTGGGATTTTTTTATCAGAGATTTTTCAGTTTTCCAATAGGGAACACCAGAATTCCTGCTAGAGAGGCCAGTGGCAGGATCCTGCCTGCTCAGAGCTGGCACCTTGGACCCATCAGGCTGTGCCTGACCTCCTGGACAAATCGGGCCAGGAGGATATGCTTTGACAGTTCAAAGCAGGCCACCACACCTGGAACATCTTCTGGGCGATAGCTGTCCAGATGACCAGGCAGGGGGCACAAATGGCAGCAGTGCTACACAAAGGCCAACCCTGCAACCGCAATCTACTGGCAGCTGGCCCAGAGGGGCAGATGTGTCTACTGGCTGTGCAGTCCCCATCTGAGTCTGACAGGTGCACAGCAGGTCACAGGGTTGCTTCAGCAGTCCAGCTGGTACAAGGGGTAGTGTCCCCAGGTACCAATTGGCTGGCCCCAGAAGCTCCTGAGAGCTAGTAGCCCTGAGCTACTTGCCAGGGCAGCTTTTTATACTGCTGGGGCCAGGACTGGGCAGTTTTTTATACTGCTGGGGACGGCACAGGTGCTGACCCTGCGGGCTCTAGCTCCCCCTGGCTGCAGATCCAGGAGGAGCCAGGCAGGGTTATTTTGCCCCAAGTGGCACAATTTGCTCTACAACAAAGTGCATGTCTGAGCATGTGCTCTGAAGCGAAACGCTCCGGCTCAAATTTGCACTGGTTCTATTTGAGCTGCTACAAGCGCATGTGTTTGCATGTGTGGACGCACCCCATGGTGCTGCATTAATGTAATTGAGGGCATAATATGGCCAAGCACTTGGAAATTAGTGGGCAATCCTGTTGACAATGATATAACATGAGACTCCAACTTATTCCTTCATAACTTAAGTGCCAACAGAAGTGAACAATAATTACCCTACCCTCCTTCTCTTAATTAATCTGATGTGATTCTGAAAGTGCAGCATCTGATCAGTTGCAGAAAGCAGCATTCAGAGAAATGCCCTGTGAAAACAATATTCTGTACTTTCTCTAACTCCAGTAGAATTCTTGCATTGCCTACATATTGTATGATGTTATTTCATATTCATACTTTGACTCAAAGCTGTCATTAGAAATTATAAATGTAAATGCTATTTTGGATAGATTTGTTCTAGGTTTATTTATGAAAAATATTCCAAAGCTATTTTGATTAATTTGTGGGATTTGAACTGGATTTATTGTCTTTCATTTTCTAATCATTCTCAGTGTATGATCACTGTTTTCTAGGGGTAGAAACTTTGTCCCATTGAACCCAATTGCAAAATTTATACTGAATTCAGTGGGGCCAGGATTTCATCCTGTACCACAATGGCAGATTTGTAGAACATGTTTTAAGTCACATTTTGCCCCGTGTAAAGCCCATGTAATGAATTTATAGAAACTTAGCATGGGAATTAAAGTTAATTTATTTTTCTCTTCTTGTAAGCATATGCAGTAAACCATCCAAACACCAGTACTGCAAGCTGTTTCAAAGTAGTGATGTTTATGTAATGACTGTATTATGGTGTGGAAAATGTGATTAAATAATGGTTAGTTAGGGAAATAATACTAATGTTGTGCCTTTTATCCTGAAGTTTTCTTGAAGCAGTTTTATATTTGACCTTAACTGCTGTATATTTTATAACCCCTGATCCTTACATTTATGCAGCACTAAACTGAAAAAAACTTTATTGATGAAATAGTAAAAATCTTTTGTCTGTTTATAATCTCCCTACTTTGTATTCTGGATTTCTTGCTCTTCAACATGCATTAGTGTTAAGAACATAGGAACTGCCCAACTATATGCGATCCATGCCACAACAGTTGCAAAATATTGTTTTCAAAGCTTCTAGCCCTGAATGCTTCAAAGGAACAAATGTTACTTGTTTGGCAATGCTGGTAAACATGAAGAATTTATCATAACCCCTAAAGCCAGGCATATGAGATTTTGTATCCCTTCCAAAGCTTTTTTTTTTTAGCAGTAACTCATATCCACAGACTTATCTCACTAAATGTATTTTAAATATTGTGAAGTTCTTGGCCTCTACCATGTCATGTGACAATAAATTCCATTATGAGTTTAATTACACAATGCATAAAAAAAATCCTTCTTTTAGGTACAAATTCACCTTTCAGTTCTGAAAATGCACTGGTTTTCTGGAACCTATTTGATAGTTTACAGACTTGGAAGAAGTTGCTCTCTCACCAGATGGAGTTTGTCTTAGGCCATTTCTGTAACTAACCAGCCTTTCTGTTGATGCTGTGAAACTATAGATTGAAACTGTGAACAAGCATTCATGGGACCTGGATCAGGCTTAGGCAGCTTGGTTTAAGTTGCCTAAACTTGAGTTGGGATCTGTGTGTACAGGCATTTTCTGCTTTCCAGGGGAGGCATGGGCAACTGGAGGCAAACAAATCAGGGGGTGAGGGGTTGACAGGATTGTGGGGGCTGGCAGATCTGCAGGAGGGTCTGGTGAGGATGGTGGGAGGGGGGGAGCTGCTCAGTCTGGGGAGGGAGTCATTGGGGGAATAAAAATAGCCTGGTCAGGGTCAGGGAGTAAAAACAGCACAGCCTCTGTGCTGCAGCATGTGACTGGGCTTTCCCAACTCTGGGGCTAAGCTATGAACACTAGGCCAAGGGAACTCTTGTCAGGTGGGCTTAACCTTTTGCTGATCTAATGTTAGATTATGTCAGAGGCGAACTACATTTAGATTGGGTGCTTCATTTTGAAAGTGACCTATGACATATGAATGTTTGCACACTGAGACATTTAGATCACCCTTCTGACTTTGGTTAGGGCTATCTAAGTGTAGCTCTTACACCCCATGTGGTACAATTTGAGTTAGTAAACAGTGGAGTTGATAGAAGAATAGGGAGTACAAAGGCTCGTGCAAACCTCCTGGGAAGAACCCTGTTCATATGAAATTCTCAAATAGCCGACCTGTGGAGTGTAATCATGCAAGTTACAGTAAAATGAAGCTTGCTGTAGCTTCCTGGGAAATCAATTGCTCTTGCTTCTTTTTAAAAGTGGGTTGTTGCCAGTCTCAAGTAGGCTGGAAAGGAGTTCAAGAGCTGCAGGGTATTAGATATATCTAGGATGATACATTCATGATTGTTATATCAGGAGGTCTGCTGCTTGCCTGGAGCTTGGATCCAAGATGTCAGAAAAGGATTACTGAAAAGGATTACTGAGAAAGATTACTGAGACTTATGTGGCCCTCTGACTACTACCCCATGCTGCTCACCCCTGTGGGCACCAATGATTCTGCCAGGTGTTGCCCTGAGAAGAACAAAAGTGACTGCAGGGCTCTGGGTGCAAGGGTGAAGATGACAGGGCTCAGGTTGTGTTCTTTTCAATCCTTCCAGTCAAGGAGAACAACCTGGGCAGGAGTAGACATATCCTGTAGATCAATGCATGGCTGTGCAGATGGTGTTGCCATTGGGGTTTGGTTCTTTTACCATGCGATGTTGTTGCAAGAAGAAGGATTGCTAGGAAGAGATGGGATCCACTGATGAAGAGAGGGAAGAGCACCTTTGCAGACAGGCTCACTAACCTAGCACTTTAAATTAGGTTTCCCAGGGGATGGAGAAAAGCCCTGAGGAAAGTGAGGAAGTGGGTGACCTGGAGGAAGCACCAAGAGGAAGAGGCAACAAGGGAGGTCTTGTCATTCTTTCTTAGAAAGTAGGGCAATCAGCTAATTACCTCAGGTGCCTGTAGATAAATGCACAGAGCCTGGAAAACAAGCAGGAACAATTGGAAGTCTTGCATAGTCATGGATTTCTGATGTGATTGGAATAACAGAGACTTGGTGCAATTGTTTGCATGACTGGAGCACTGTCATGGATCGGTACAAACTTTTCATGAAGGGCAGGCAGTGGAGAAAAGGAGGAGGAGTTGCTATTTATGTAAAAGGGCTGTATGATTGCTCAGAGCTCCAGTATGAAACTGGAGATAGGCCTGTTGAAAGTCTCTGGGCTAATGCCATAGGGGAGAACAGTAAGGTGATGTCATGGCTATGGACTGCTAGAAATTGCACCAGAAGTACACTGAGCAGTGGCTTTTTTTAATTTTGCAGTTTCCCCTGCATGTTTCCCTGCTGCTGATTGATAGAGGGGCCCTTCCATCCACTGCTCATCCCTGATAAGGGGGGAGGCAAAAACTGCACTTTCAAATATGCTCTGGTTTTTGCCTGCTTCTGCTGATTGGCAGCAGAGCCACGGCAGCTCCACCACTTTTTGCTAACCAGATGGGAGATAAAAACCAGGGCATATTTAAAAATGCAGCTTTTGCCTCCCAGCCATCAGGAGCAAGTGGCAAGTAGCAGGGCTGATGGGGTCTCCACCAATCAGTGGTGGGAGAGAGATGCCAGGGCTGGGGCAGAAACTGGAAGATTAAAGGAGCTGCTGCACAGTACACTTCCATTGCGAATTCCAGTAATCCCTAGTCATGATGGGAGCCTGCTATAGTCCACCAAACTAGGAGGATGAGGTAGAAGAGACTTTCTTCAGACAGCTTTATTACTTACATTTATTTAAACTCAAAATGAGAAGCCATTATCAACTGGAAGGCTAGAATTTTCTAAATCTCAAAACTTTTAATTTTTTTGTTATTATTTTGAGATTTAAAATTCTTTAAAACTGTCACTTTTCCAGGAAAAGGTTGCTTTGTTTTGTTTTGTTTTCTTGACAATTTGGGTAGATAGCTAAACCATTGTTTTCCAACAATGAAGACATTCAGCAACATTTCCCAACCAATTCAAGGTAAAAAATAATGCCTGTTAAGGGGAAAATCAGGAGCCGATATAAGAAGCTGCATTATGAGATGCAAGTCCTGGAGAATGTGCACTTGTGTGGAACGGCCTAATATTAGATATGTAACCTGGGGGAGAAATATGACCTCAGAGAGCTGGAGTTACATCAGCCATATGGAAGGTTGCCTAGAAGTTGTTCCTTAAAGCAGTAGGGAAGATGTTTTGAATCAGTAAGAGGACTTGAGAACAATCCAAAGCAGTCAGCCCCATTCAGGATAGACTGGTCTCCAAGACTCCACTGTACTATGAGGACTACATACCAGATGATCCCATTAGGCTTCCCTTGAACTGAGATCAACATAGTTTGAGCCCTGGAACCACTCCAGTTGAAAAGGAGCAAGAGCTATTGGCTTCCTTGGTTTGACTGAGAATAGAAGCTCTTCTCATTTAGGTTAAACTCCTGAATGGACTTTATCCTTAAAGAAATGATCATGACATCTGATAAAAAACATGTTACTGACATCCTGGTGACAACTAATTTCTTTGAAGTCAGTCAGAGGAAGGATTTGCAGCTCTCTTCTGTGGAAGCTCAGTGCTTCATTCAAACCTCACATCATCCAATGGTGAAGTCTGAGGAGGGAGCTCCACAGGTGATTCCAAGAAGCATGCTCTTCCTAACTCTCAGACTTCCTAAATAATCTGGGAAATAAAACATATTTGGCTTCCTAGAAGATTCTGCAGTTGTAACCATTTCCTCAACTCTATATTTTCCTTGTCTAACTCTCTTACTCCACATACCCTCCAAATGGATTCCTGCAAAAATGGAGAGAAGCAAGATGGTATCATTTAGCATTAGTCTCTTTCACTCTGGATGTATTTTGTGGGTTTTCCACTCTTTAATCTCTCCAAAGGATAAATCTGGAGACGATAATCTAGAGAGGATAATCTCATGCTCTCAAGAAGTAAACACAAGACTGGCTTCACTATCTCAAAACATAGGACCGGAAAAGAACATCTTTTACAAACACTGCTAGTTAGTGGGTATTCAGCTCTGTCCTTGTCTATACTTATAAAAATGAAACACTGGAAATATCTTCAAAATGGCAAAGAATGCCTATGCTCGCTGTTGTCACACTGTTAAATCTCAAACTATATTTTCAACTGCAACAAGAAAGCAAGCCGTCAAAACAGCACCTGAGGCAGTGAAGGCCAACATAGTTGATATCTACCTATTATGTGCTCCAATGACTCCTGGAATAACAGTCAGTGGGTACAGCAGGTAAAAAACCCAGGAAGAATAGATTTGTCCTGAACTGTTTTCATTAGTAATTGATGGCCAGTTCAGTTGCCTTGTCTGTCCACTTGTGATGTTCTTCAGAGTGATGACTTTTAACTAGCTCTTGTGCTTTGGTAGATGTAAAAAAAGTATCTCTGCAGCAATACTGAAAGAGGATAAAGCTTTACAAGCTGGTGTAGGTATGATACAATACAATACAATACAATACAATAGGAAAACTGTTGACGGGGAAAGTAAAACAAGTACATATTAGTACATATTAGCAACCAGCATATTGGTTTTCTCATGGCAATCACATGCAATTTTGGAATATTTGCAACACCCCTGTCATGTATTTTATCCCAAATTACTTATATGTACTCTATACATTAACTTATTTTTCAAGCAGTGATTCAAAAACAGTGCTGAATTTGATTTTAAGAAGATTTAGAAAGGCACAGTTCCCAAGACTTGAAATATTCACAATATTTACAACTCAAAAAGCGGTCAACCAAGGCAAAACTAAAAAAGACTTTACATGAAAACACAAGGAGCTGCTTTATCTACTTGATAGAAAGATTTAAATGATTTTGATAAAGAATGAGAAGCATGAGAACTTTAGATGAAAGATGAGAGAGAGAAAATTATGTGAGAAAAATTGCTGCAGATTAATGGAACTATATGTGGAAAATAGATGTCCTATTTTTGTTCAATAGGTAGGAGAAAAAAAACTATTTCAGAATGCTGCATAAATGGTACCTAAACTAGACCGGTTAAATAAGTTGTTGGGAAGGGTGGGATCTATAATGGAAAGAACTTTGGGTTTGATGCATAAATTTGATGTGCTTTATTGTAGAAAAAAGAAGATTTTAAAAACCAATATGTTATCAATTTAGAGAAGATTGCTAAATGCAACTTCTTTTGGAACATTTACTGAAACATGGATAATAAATCCATGAATAAATGCCCTATGTTTCATTTGCAGCTAAACTTCTAGCTGGAAAGTTTCAATAATAATTGTATGGCTTCAAAAATGGTATTTGTTTCTTTCACTATTTCACAAAGTTAAAAAAAGACAGTTTCAGAAGGCTGGTCTGAAATGTGATTCCATTTTATAAAATTAATGCAAAATAACCCTTCATAATCAAGTCCATATGCTTAATACTCATTTTGTATACAAAATGATAACTAATACCAGTGTCTTAGTTAATCTCTCTCTTTTGGATTAATATTTCTGTTGGTATGAGAAAAAAACATTAGAAAAGAAAAAAGAAAAAGAAAGAAATTGCATTGGACCAAGTTGTTAGCTTCACCCCCCCGCATGTGGTTTGATAAAATCACTGCTTGTGCAGATCATCTATGCCTTTACTGCCTAAGGAAACAATATTGCCAATGTCCAGTTAAGAGCTATGTTTAAACATGATTTGTAAACTACAGTATAGACTTCAGAGTAGAAAGGATGCCCCGGTGAATGAATATTCAAAATGTTCCTGAAATTAAATCTGGAACTAGTATATTATTCATGTTTCCTGTATGTGAAAACAGAGCTATCCAATTAGGTTAGCATAGATTCATAGATGTTAGGGTCGGAAGGGACCTCAATAGATCATCGAGTCCGACCCCCTGCATAAGCAGGAAAGAGT
>NW_005842004.1:1211647-1216053 GCF_000455745.1 Alligator sinensis
ACCATGTCATCCCCTGTTGCCAATACCAGATCCAGTATGGCATTCCCCCTAGTGGGACCGTGTACCTCCTGTGTCAGGTGGAGGTCCTGTACACAGGTTAGAAACCTGCGTGAGCGGTGGGACTTTGCTGTCTGTGACTCCCAGCAGATGTCCGGGTAGTTTAGGTCCCCCATGACTACCGCCTCTTTAGCTTTTATGGTCTCTGAGAGTTGCCTCAGGAGCCCCGAATCTCTTTCTTCCCCTTGATGTGGGGGCCTGTAGCAGATCCCTACCACCAAATCCCTTTCTCCTTGCCCCCCATGTAGCCTAACCCACAATCCTTCTACCTCCTCATCCTTGGATTCCGTCTTGATGAGGGTTGATGTATATTGCTCATTGACATAGAGTGCAACCCCTCCCCCTTTTTTCCCCACCCTGTCCTTTCTGTACAATCTATAGCCCTCAATATGTACTGCCCAGTCGTGGGATGAATCCCACCAGGTTTCCGTTAGCCCCACTAAGTCATAGGTGTTTAGTGCAAGCAGGAGCGCTAGTTCATCCTGCTTGTTCCCCATGCTCCTAGCATTAGTATATAGGTAGTTGAGCCCTGCGACTGGTGCCTTTGCTGCCCCCCTGCTCCGAGTTCCAAGGGGCCCTTTGTTTCTTACCTTCTCATTTCTTACCTGTGTCATAGTGCTGGCCTCCCCATGGCTTTCAGGTTCCCAATGCTCTCTTTCTTCAGGCTGGGCTGTCCTTGTGGGTGCCACATGGTTTGGTGGTCCACAGCTTCCCTTCCCTTCCCTACAATTAACTTCACCAAAGCATCTAGCTTTCAGGATCCCTCCTCTAACTTCTACTTCTTGCCCTTACTCGTGAGAGTGGGGTGTCACAGCGGGAGGACGCTAGGTTGTCTATGCTGTATGGGTGACAGAGGAGGAGACCAGGCTGGTCACACTGGGCACATCTATGTGTTCATTAATGAGACTTAGGTACAGTGCGTTTAGTTTAATACTTGCTTAATAAAGTACTAACTAGACGTGCAGTACCTAGAGTTACTGCACAGTAGTGCCAGTGCATGGTTATTTAGTGACTCTTACTATGTATTATCCTAATAACACTGTGCAGTAGGCTAGTAGCATGGTTTTTGCTGTGACACTCTACTGCACAGTGTGACTAGGCTAATGTGCAGTAAGTATGTCATGTAGACATGCCCACTGTGTGCAACAAAGGCAGGACATGGACTGCTCACACTACAGGTGGGTGTGTCTGACAGGGAGGGCATTACTGTGAATGTGCTTGGGAGGAGCCTGGCTGTTTGTTCTGCAGGAGGTGAAAGAGGGGGCTGCCCATGTGGCTGGGAGGGAAGAGAGAGCTCTGCTATGATGCCTCATGTACTACGCATATGGCTAGGAAGAGGGTGAGGCAGGCTACCCATGTGGCAAAGGAGAGCCTAGGCTTAGGGCCATGTGCACTGCAGGTGGCTTTTGTTTTGTAACCCATGCCTCATGTAGCCCATAGGTCCACAGTTCATCTATGCAGCATGTGGTCCCCGGCTGCTTGGAATTTGAACAGCCCTGTACTAAAGTACAAGCTGCTAGCAAAGACATTTTACACAACAGAGGGTGCATCTACATAAGACGCTTTATTGTGGAGTTGACTAATTAGCTTCTCCATAAAGCATCACCATCTGCACGTGCACCTGGAGTAAACTAATTAACTTCACCAAAGGATAGCACTTCCCAACAAATACTATCCTATGATGGAGTTATTTATTCTGTTGCAATGTGCATGTAGATGGTGATGAGGGCCTGCTGGCTAGCCCTGCACTTAAGTATTTTTGTGACCCATCCAGCCCCTTTGCAACACACTGAGCCAAGGTGAAGCAGCTCTAGGATGGCAGGCTGACCTCCAGGGTCCCTTGCCACCTAGAGCTGCACCACCCCAAGTCAACGTGCTGCAGGCCTGTGCACATGTATAAACATTGCACCTGGGAACAATGGACTGTGGCATGAATTGCCTCAGTATTTATTGCATCACCTTAATAGCATATGTAGATGCTCCCAGAATGAATGAACTAAGGATAAATGTAAGTACTGAAACATCAGAGTGAGAGAGGATTTGGGAAAGCAGCATCAGGGCAACAAAAGTTTAAAAAATAAAACTTGAGTATTTCAGCATTGATTATATCAGGGTTCTGTCTCTGTCAAAATATAACAAGTTATATAACATACTTTATATTTGTAATCCATATAAAGATCTATGCAAATCATGATCAGTTTTTGGGAAACTACAATATCCATCTGTTTTTTCTTATGAACATACGTGCAATTTATATAATTTGGCTTTTCCTCTGATGTAGTTTTTTTTTAGACACCAGAATAGTGCCTGAAGCCCAGATCCTAAAAGGTATATAGATACCTAACTTCCATTGACTTCAAAGGTCTTTTTTTAACAAGTGGGCTTAACTAAATGCTTTCTAGGGCACATCTACATGTGTTGATTTAAGGTGCTTTAGGCATTTTCAAGGCGCATTAAGGGCATGGGTGTACATATGGCACCCTTAATGCACCTTAAAAATGGCAATTTTAGGCTAATCACACTTACATTTGATACCTGCATAAAGAAGGTATCAAATGTAGGCATGAATAGTTAAGGCACCTTAAGGGATGTGTAGCTACCTTAAGACACTTTAACACTGTGTTGGCAACTGAGCAGGCCAGAGTTGAGCCCGTGGGGCCCCATGCTGCCTCCAAGCACCGCCAGGAAGAAGTGGCAGGTACTGTTCTTCAAGGCACAGATGCTGGAGCTGGAGCAGCAGTTCTGGTAACAATGATACCTGTCAGTGTGCTGACCGATGACTGCATGTGGGGGCACAAAAAAACTAAACAAAACAAGCCACAGCATGCATGTGGGCAGGATGGGGAGGAGCAGTGGCTTTACACGCTCCCTGCATTGTGCAGTGAGCAGAGGAACTGCAACTCACCATGCCAGAAGAGGCAGAGGCAGAGGTAGAGGCAGGGGTAGAGATAGGCATTGTGCCCCCACACACATCCATTAGTTGGCACACCAGTGGGTACCACTGCTGCAGGAACCGTCACTCCAGTTCCAGCATCTGCAACTTGGAGAACAGCACCTGCTGCTTCTTCTCCTTGGTGGTGCCTGGCATCAGCATGGGGACCTGTGGGCTCAACTCTGACTCAGTCTCAACCAATGTTGGGAAGGCAGGAATACAGGGAGGAGGATAAGGTTGAGGCCAGGGTCAGGGCCAGGGCCAGGACCACTCATATCCAGAGGGACTGCAGGCTCCCACTCCCTCGGCCGGCACTGTATTGCACCACCCAACTACACTGTCACAGGCTTTGGGGGACTGTCCAGGGCAAACTGCAAATGTGTTCACCCAGCATGACACATTAAGCTGCCTTAAGGTATGCAGATCTAGAAATGCACCTAAATTGCCTTAATGTACCTTAGGCACATTAGGTTTAGGTGAATGTAAATTCATATGTAGACACACCCATAAAATTCCTAGTATGTCCTAGTAGCCTTTCTTTCTGTATATTTAATTCTTTTGGGTGCATCCACACGAACATGCACATGCATTTTGCATCATCGCAAAGCCCTTTGAGACACTGCAAGAGGCATGTGCAGAAATGAGAAAATGTTCCCCACACTACAAATTTACAGCATGGGGGCAAAAATAGACTCCTGGATTTCCAGGGGTCAAAAAAACACTGTGGCAGAAAAAAGTGGGCCAAGGCATGGTCCCAGACTATGCCCTGAGACAACCGGAGGCTGAGTCCTCCACAGAGATGCTCTGGTAGCCTGCCAGAGCCTCTCTGTGTTTGGTCCTTTCCCCAGTGCTGAAGCATGCTGCCAGCGATGATGGGGACCTGGGCTTTGTACCAGGTAAGTAGTGGGTGGGGGGAGCTGGAGGAGTGAGGCAGACTACTGAGGGTGCAGGGGACCATGAAGGGGCAGCTTGGGAGGGGTGGGTCTGCCGACACTTGCAAAGATTGAGGGTGCTGATATATGTGGCCGTCTGGCGGAAGAAATCCACCAGCTCCAGGTCGTTCACAGGGGCATACATGTTCAGAAGGTTCAGGACCAGCCCCCGCATCTGGACCCAGAGGTGCAGCAAGGAGCCCGGCACCACCTCAACCTCCTGGAAAACCTCCAGCTGCAGGCCTGGGGAGAACAGGGTGGCCACCCCAGATGAGATGGCTGAGAGGTGACTTAAAAAAGACCCTACCTCCCCACTCCAGCCAATTTGGTTTGTCGGCTGAAGTCATCAGGGTCTCCTACAAGAACAGCATGGGGTAACCCCTCCTGAAGGAAGGAGAGCACCCGGTACCTCTGGAGACCCTTCCTGCAGCCATGGACGTTGATGGTGGTGATCTTAAATGACCTCATGGCTGGGTGGGTGGAGT
>NW_005842004.1:1216090-1218333 GCF_000455745.1 Alligator sinensis
GGGGCCCACCGGTTCACGTAGCACCCTCCCATATACATAGAGAACATTTATGAAACCGCAGGTCCACCTATAGATTCAGGTGCTGCAGCTTTTGGGCCCCTTGCCTTCCCCCACCAGCACCCTCTCAGTGGCAAGGATGTTGTCAAAATCTCCCCAGTTGTCCAAGGCTAGATATACCTTGGACCTGCGGGTGTAGTCAGTCAAGAAATGCAAGTAGCTCATCCCTGGGGATTGCTGGGACCGAGAGTTCATCAGGCTCCATGGAGCCTGTTGGTTCTTGGGCATCCTGGTCCTGGATCTCAGAGGGCTCTTCTGGCACTATCTGAACCCCCCAGTCCACTAAGACCCCAGACTCTGGTTGGGATTGGGAGAGCTCCTCAGTCCTGTGGGACAGGGGTGGGGGTAAGGGTGTGGGTGGGGCTCCTTCACAAAATGGTGGAGTAGAGCTGGAGCTCTGGGGGGTCTATGTAGGGTCCCCAATAAGATCAGCCCTTTGATTAGGGCACCCCACTGCAACCCCCTCTGGTGCAGGACTATGAGGCAGGCTGCAGGTGAGGTTTTCCTGGGAGGGGGAGGGTAGCTCTGGCATCTCCCTCAGGGTGCTGGAAAAGTGGGCCTCCTCCCTCAGAACACACCAGGATGAGCCCCAGCGCTTCTGTATCCACTAGATCAGAGGGAGGAGGCTCTGCCACCAGGCCTTCCTTTGGGCAGGCCTTAGCCTTGGCACCCATGGTTTTAGGGGATAGGCCTTGGTCAGCAGAATGAAGGTCTTCCCCCATGGGCTCCTGTTTGGGACTATCCAGCAGCCCCAAAACTTCCTCCATGGGGATCACCCATTTGATCTTTCCTGGGGGTGGGGTGTCAGGCACAGCTGGGGATACCCCTGGAGTCTGGGCCACTCCTTCCCCCCCCCCATGTGGTGGTCTTGGGAGGGGAAGAAGAGTCCTCTACATCAGAGGGCTACAGCAGTGCCTGGGCCTTCCTCTTGCCCTTATGCCCAGAGGGGACCTGCACCCACTCAGCCATGGGTTGGTCCTCAGGTGGATAGGCTCCAGCAAGAGAAGGTAAGGGTTGGGGGTCAGCCACAACTGGGATATGACTAGGGGCAGGAGGGCCCTGATCCCTCTCTGTCTCACCAGTTGCTGGTGCCCTCTCTGGGACTCCACTAGACTTGGTTAAGGGGCAGGGTCACTTGAGCTCATGGGTGGACTCATAGTTGTTGGGGTGTCATGGGGGCCTGAGGAGGGTGGGGTACCAGTGGTAGGGGCACCCCTTTTTCTAGTGAGACCTGCAGATGCCCTTCCCACCTGACCCATGGGGCAGTCATGATACAAGTACCCTGGGGCATGGCACCGGAAGCACCCCAGGTCCCTCAGTGCATAGAAAATCATCATCAGGGTCCACCGATAAGGAATTACCAGGCACCCCTCAGCCTCCAGCCATGCTTCTACCACCAGCTGGATCATGACTTGGCAACAGAAAGAGCACACGTGGCGGAGGCCAGGGTCTCGGCACCCCAGGGAGAGGGCCATCACTGGGGAGAAAACTCTCCCCAGGGTTTGGAGCTGGGGGAGCAGGGTCCAGTTGGGGATATAGGGAGGGATGGAGCTGGGGACCACCCTGGTCCTCAGTTCTTCTACAGACTCAAGGAGGATGTACTCGCTCTCCACCACAAGCCCCATCTCCACCGCCTTTTGTGCAGTGGACTCTGAGGCAAGGAAAAAGACCCCCTTGCCATGAAAGTGGGAGGCCACCATGATTTTGGGGGCCCCCACTACCTGAGCCAGGGACTGCACCCAGGTCTTAAAGTGCAGGTTCTCCCACTTGGGCAGTTGGCACTTCACCCCATGCCTGTGGGTGAGTGCCAAAAAGAGGGCCCTGCTACCCGACCTGGAAGCACTGGTGGTGGAGGCTCTAGGCCCCCTGGCTTCAGGTATCCCCACAGCTGCCTGTGCATAGCTGTGGTTCCCACCCCCTCCCCCCCACAGGGGGCCATGTTGGTGGGACTTGAGCTAGGGCCAGGGACAGGCTGAGTGGGTGTGCTGGCTGATGTAGTGCACCTGCTCCCTTCAGGTGCTGGTGATCTAGGCTTTGGGGAAGGGCACTTGCCCTTCCCACCTCCAGCTGTACAGGAGATTGAAGATAAGCCCTTCCAACTGCTCTTGCCCTTGATCCCCAAAGATGGGAGAGGGGGCTTAGGAACCCCTCCGGGGGGGGGGGGGGGGCGGGCGCAGGGGGGGGGG
>NW_005842004.1:1218365-1228683 GCF_000455745.1 Alligator sinensis
CCGTTGGGGGCTTGGCTGGGATCCCCCCCCATAGTGGGGGCAGTGGGAATTTCTATGGGGGCATCTGCCCCCCCCCCCGAAGGTTCCTGCCTTGCCATTGTTTCACATGAGGGCAGGGAAGACAATAAAGAAAAACAAAATATCCTGAGGAGCTGGTGAATCTAGTAGGGGCAGGCTGGGGTTGTGGGGCAGAAGGGGGATAGGGAGGAAGGGGGATGAAGCTCATTGAGCCACAGCCCAACAGAAAAAACAAACAAACCCAACCCCAGAGGCCTATGCTTTGAGAATGTGGAGGGGAGGGAGAACACACACAAAAGGGCTGGGGAAACTTGAGCTGGCTTATTCTGGCACACAACAAACACCAGGTCAGGGGCAGTGGACCACAGGACTTACCACACAAGGGCAAAAAAAACACAGGGAAGACTGCTGAGGCAGGTGTAAAGGGAGGCTGGAGCAGTGGAGGGGATTTGTTTGTGGAAGTTCTGTCCAGAAGCCCCTCAGGCCACCAGCCGGTCACCCAGCAGCAGAGCAGATGTCAGGAAAACAAATTAGGATTGGATGCAGTGAGGTAGCTGTGGGGAGGGTAGGAGCAGTTAGTCAATTAGAAAGTGATCCAGTGCAGGTGTGGTGCAAGGTGGTGCATCAGGGAATCTCCCTCTCTCCTGAGAGGGGACAGCAGCAGAAACAATGGCAGCAACAGCAGCAGTGATGGTAGGAGTCATCCAGTTCAGCCACTCAAGGTTTGCTTCTGGTGAAAGTGGAGGTGAAGGTGGGGGTGGCCTGCCAAGGCAGCTGGGGCAGGAAAGATTCCTTTAGGCTCTGGCAGTGATGGTGGGGGAGGGGCCCACAGGCAGTGCAGGCTCCCTCCCCAGTCTGTCCCCTGATTGCAGCTTGGCATTGGGCTAGGTAGCAGACTGAAACAGAAGTGCAGAAGCTGGGGTGTGGTACAGTGCAGTGGGCCGTTCCCTGAGAGTGGCAGCATGTAGCAGAGGACCGCCCTGGGGGTGGGGGGGCAGCAACAGCAGCAGCAGCCTCCTAAGGCAGGAAGGGGTGCGGCCAACTTCCTCCCCCATAAGCTCCTGAGAGCAAGTGTCCCTTAGCTACTTGCCAGGGCAGCTTTTTATACTGCTGGGGTCAGCATAGGTGCTGGCCCTGGGCTCTAGCTCCCCCTGGCTGCAGATCTGGGAGGAGGCAGGCAGGGTTATTTTGCCCCAAGTGGCACAATTTGCCCCACACCAAAGTCCATGTCCAGACACCTGCGCTGAGGCAAAAAGCCCCAGCTCAAATTTGCATCACTTCTATTTGAGCTGTTGCAAGCATACATGCTTGCATGTGTGGACACGTCCTTTGTCATGATGTCAGACTAAAGCTATTACTTCTTTGTAATGATCTCTGGAACTGCAATTTGTATAGATGTACAAGAATTGCCTTGAGAACTGTGCTAGGGATGTAGCCACAACATTATGGGCCATGTGGGATCTGCAGAACTCACATGAGAATTTGAGTAAATACTTGGGCAATTATCCTGGGCAGAACACTGGGCTACTTCAGCTATGCAGTCAATGCTCATGATAGCTAGTTTAAAACAATAATTTGTGTATAGAAATAACCCTTTGAATTCAGTAAAAAAAAATTCAGATTGTTCTTGCAAACCAGAAGATGATGTAGAAGAAGCAAGCAGTGCTAATTAAACTTTATATAACGAAGGAACAACTCTGAAGGAACTCAACTACCTCCTGGTACATAACATAAAGCAATAAAAATACCAATGCTAGGTGACTGGTGACACATCTTCCACACCTTCCATTTACATTAGTATGTTTAAAAATAAAAAAAGGAAGACTAAAGCACCATAAAGGTTTTCAAATGTAACACAAGCAGCTACAAATTAGCTGTTTAACGTGCCACATGCAAGAAGAGTTATGAACTCCTCTTCTTAATTAAAATTAAATGATAACACCAAGATATTAAGCTGTATCTTTTTATACTTTTACTATTTTTATTAGACTCTTGAGCCAAATATGCTACTGGCATAAGCAGGCTCAGCTCCATTAAAATCAATGGAGTTAAACTTGATAACATTTGCAGTGAATGTGTCCCTTGGTCTTCTAAATTGGCCATTCAGTGCAATGAGCATCTTTGAACTAAAAATAGAACCTCATATCACATCCAGGCCTCTTCCCCTGAACTTTGCAGAAGTTCCAAACCCAAACCCAAATCCAGTTTCAAATGTAAGTATTAGGTTTTCCCTATCAAAACAGAATGCTGAAAGCTGAATGCTCCTAAACACCTTGGATTTGATGGGGAAGAGATGGATCAAAGTCATGTTTTCTAGCTTGAAACAATGTTTCATTTAAACTCAGTCTGAATCTGGGCCAGTGAGAACATCTACAGTATTGTAGCATTATCTAATTTGACTAGTCTGAACTCATTTTTAATAATACTGCCGTATCAGTGATCACAGATGAAACTGTTATTAAAATTCTATTTTTTTCATATAATGGATATGCAAAGTACAAAATTATATGCTTAACTTTATTCCCATCGCTCTTTAGCATTTAAGACTTAAATCCCACTGAAGTTGAGCACATTTTTATGAATGCTACCCAAACACGCCCATACTCATAAGCAAATAACAGGATGTGTTATTTGCTTTTTAATGTAAAGTCATGCAGGAGACTGGCTTAATATTCAATAATATGAATTGTATATGTGTGATTCAGTGATAGGATGGGCAAACAATGATGTCAAGTAGGTGCCTACCCTTAAAAGAGGACTTGGCATTTTAGATCCTGAGGTTTTTCAGCTGATAAAGGAGAAGCAGTTCAGACATGCTTATGTATGCAGCATTTCTTATTGGCTTCTTACTCATGATCCAGGTTCTCTGAATTGCTCTTTAGAAACATCTGATTCTGTCCATTGATGATATAGGGAGCCTTATCTATCCATATTTTTTAATCAGGTTTCTGTGGCCAAAACTCTAAGTTGCCTACATTTTAGGCACCTAAGGAGCTAATTAGTACATGAAGACACCGAACACCTTTCAAGATTGGCCTTTATAAAATGAAATATACAGGCGTCACTTAAGGTTATTAAGTGACAAAAGTTTCATAAAGCTCTATAGATTAATTGAATTCTGGGGATTAAACTCCACAGGGGTCCTGTAATAAGTTGAATCTTGTGGGGTAAAAAAGGGCAAAAATACATGAGACAAGTCCCTTCTCAGTCTGGAGAGATTCAGAGGGATGCCTTTGGTGAGGGAGAGGTAAAAGCATGAATAGAGTGGCTTTTCTAGTCCACAAAACTTGTGCAGGGGGGGGGGGGAGAGTGGAGGCAACATTGAAAGACTAAAGCAATCAGGGGATGGATGGAGAGAAAGGAATCTTAGGAGGAGTAACATAAAAGAGTGTTTGCAAGCCCTGAAATGGTGAATGGTGATTAGGTGTGTAGTGAGAGTATGGTCTGAGATAAGAAAACCAGTGCAGGCATAAATAAAACACAGTCTTTTAGCAACAGACAAGGAAACCAATAAACAAACAAAACTAAATCCTTCTGCCCTTTGCCAAGCACTAGGAGGGGAGCCCATTGACTCTTGCCATAGCACAGCAGCCTGATCCCTCCTTGTAGCAAATGGCTCTGCTTACAGTTTGCTTTCTTCTCCTCTGCTTATGCTTCTTGAAGCTTTTTAAAGCTCCTAGCTAGACATCCCCCGCCAATCTAAATATGGTGAAGCTGGCTTTCTCAATAGAACTGACTGTTCCCTCTTAAAGGGACACACTGCCTTGTTACATGCACCTAATAGGTGAAGCAGAAATTGGCTCCAAGCAATTACAGTGATAGTTGGGGAGGGGAGAATAAAGGAGTCTTGTTTGTTTGAGCTCTTTTATCAGCCTACAAGAGAAGGATTTTAACTACAGTAAAAGCTTTGTTATCTGGCATCCATAGGGAGTGGGAGGTGCCGGTTAATCAAATATGCCAGTTATCTGAGAGTTATACTTATGGTTTCAAGAAAGAAACTAAGCCTACATTTTAACTATGATATAATAACTTTGAATATAACATTTAAACATAACATTATTATAACTTTTAATATAACATTTCAACTATGACATAAAAACTGTTAATATTTTAACTATGATATAAGAAATAACATAGTAAATAGTATACTGTACAATTACTGCCCCTCAGCTGCTTCTGAAGGTGCCTTGGAATCAGAGGTTGCCTCAGAACATGGCTCTGCTTTGGAGTGTGGCTCTTCTTGAGGATCATCAACATCAATATTAATATCTGATCCTTGACACAAACTGCAGAAGCTCTCTGAAGCAACCTGCAGATATCTGTCTGCCTGCAAATCAGTTGCCTTTTTTTTCAGGAAATTGTTGTGAACAACATGAAGTTGCATCACTCCCTAAGCAGAATAACGAGACTGCTGCTCAGCAAACTTCAATAATTTTTCCAGACATTGTGCAGCAGTAGCCCTAGCCACTTCAGTTCCTTCACTGTGGTCTTCTTCTGAGTCTTGTTCAGGTGCAGTAGATCTCTCAGGATGCACAACCTGTTCTATAATTTCAGCATCAATAAGGGTTTGTGCAACATTAAGGTCTTGACCAATGTTTACCCACTCTTCAAACTCAGTATCTTTAAGTTTAGTATGTTTGTGGGGTCAGCATTTGAAGGACATCAATAATCTCTTTTAATGAATTATTTTTCTGTCTCACATCAAAACCTATAAATTCTTCTTCTTCAGAAGATCCCTCTGCAAACATCACTGCTGCCCACAATTTTCTCCAAGCCCTCCTTAAAGTTGTACTCTTCACAGCAGACCAGGCACATGCCACATTGACAATAGCATCCTTAATGGTGTACTGCAACTGAAATTCTTGAAGAGTGTCTTCATAGTGGAGTAACTTCCTCATAAAATCTCATCTGTAGATGGATTTCAGGCTTTTGATAATTCCCTGATCCATAGGCTGTATGAGTGAGGTGACATTTGCAGGCAGGAAGATGGTTAGAAAATACTTCCAGGCACTAACTCTGCTTCAGGAAGGTAAGCACAGTCAGGTGGTCCTTGATCTGCTTAAAACCAGCTGCACTGGCCTCAGCTGTACCAGCCAGGGTAGAAGTTAGCAAACAACAAAAAAAGGCCAGTTTCATCAGCGTTGTAGATCTGCTCTGGAGTTATGCCATACTCCACAACCAATTTTTTGAAAAATGCACAATATTTTTCAGCAGCCTCATGATCATCAGATTTTTTTTCTCCAGACACATGAAGCCTTCTGATACCATTGCGAAGTTTGAAGCAAGACAAGCATCCATCTGAAAAAAACGCAGGCCTTGGGTATTTCTATTTGTTGATAGAAGTCTTTTGCTTTTTAGATCAGCATTGGGCCAAAAATTGGAGCTCCCTCCAAATGTTTTAAGGCAAACCATTCATACAATACCTTGTCTAATTGTTCTAATATTGGTTTGTGCAGTGTATGGCATTGCTCGATTGCTTTACTTGTCTCAGAATTCGTCATGAACTGGGGTAACTCTGCCTTCTGTGCCTTGATGTCCTAGATCATAGATGAGCTGACACTGAATTCCTGCATCAACCTGTTCCTGTTTTCTCCTTTCTCCAGGCACTTAATTATGTCCAATTTCTTCATAATCGTCAAAACAATATGCTTTCATTTCTGTCCTCTGCTTGTTGATTGAGTATTGGTAGCCATAGTTGCAGGATGGGCGAGATATTCAGCAATATTCAACAATAAAGTCACAGCATAAGCACAAGCTCAACACGATCACAATGGCGGGTGGCAGATGAGACTGCCGCTAGTGACACCGCTCGGCAGTGTTCTGAACAGCAAGATGCTGTCTATGACAGATACCAGTTAATAGAGAATTCCAGATGGTAAAGTGCCAGATAACGCAACTTTTACTGCATATAAACAGCTCAATGACTAAAACAATGAGCAATGCCTGTTGCAAGACCAGGTAAATAATTCTATAACACCTTTGCATAAAAAAGTTCTCATTCAAAGTGAGCAGCAAAACTTGTGGTGGGGAGGTCTACTAACAATGTAATATTAAAGCTATGTGGTTATATTCTTCATTGCCCCACAGCTTGTGTAAAAGCCTGCCATTCTCATTACATAGCAATTTGCAACCATTTTCATTCGTGTAAAAGAAATCACACAGTCTGCATGGCAATGTAAAATTGGCTGTATATGCATGTTTTTCTTTTCTTTTGTTTTGTTTTCTTTTTAGATTCACAATCACCACACTCTTTATTTCTAACATTGCTTTTGTGGGCATATGATGCTTTGATATGACTTGATTTTTGCAAAAAGTGTGCTCACGTACATATATTAGGGTTTCAAGCTCTTTTTGTTGCAAAAAATAAATGCATCATGCACTTTGCAGTTATTTACTTTGTTTTTGGCTGGTTTCCAAAAACTATATCTCATGCTAACATTTGGAAGGTAATCACCCTGAGAGCATTAGTGATGAAACAATGTAGCAAAATATCTCACTAAACACACAGTCACCCCCTTGATGGATATGGATAATAGCTACTGCACTGCTAGTTTTTAAGATAGCAGAGCCGTCAAGAGAAGATGCTAAATTTGATGCTATTAAATGTTACTGGTGTGCTTACTGCTTAACTGTGAATTTTGTAAATTTGAAATTATCTTGTTGTATAGGACACATTTTGGTGAAATTGTTTTCTATGACCTTTATATAATGGTGTACAGTACTGGTACTTCAAGTGTCTTTTTTTTTCCCTCCTGCATTTTTATTTTTGGAAATCAAATAACAAGATTTCCTCCATTCTGACAGGGTATCTTAAAATACAACATGGTTTGCATAATGAGCAGCTGTAATTGATTTCTCAGCTGAATGTGAGAGACAGGTTCACGCTCATCTTCTATTAAGCTACTTCCCAGCAATCCTTGGCTGGTGAGGGAAAAGAATAGATGTTATTAGATTATTTGATAGCACACCTATCACTCTTTCTGACCCAAAGTCATTTCCATTTGCAATGAGCAATTTCAGTTACATGGTACAGTTACAGTTGAGTTCTTTTGCTAGACCAGTGTGCAGAAGCAGTCAATGTTCTTGAGAGATATGTGCTGTAGCGAAACGGCAGATTTAGTAAGACAAGACATTTTTTTCTCTATAGGCTATGTGATACATAAAAGTCCTGTCATTTTGACATTTGCTACCTTTGCTTTATGATTTTGCCCTATTTTTCTCTTCTCCTGTTCATTATCATCCTACTTGATTTTTTTTTTTTTTTTTTTTGCTGCAGAGTAAGGTCAGAAAGGATAGGTAGCTACATTGTCACATTACTCTGAATTTTTCCAGACAGAAGGAGGAAAAGTATAAGGACAGGAGGGTTTTTTTAATTTGTTTGTTTGTTTAATTGTACTTTGTTTATTACAGCACGCTTAGTATATATTAATTAACTTCTGAGTACATATTAGTAATTTCCAGTCACTCGTGGCTGAATGTGCATTTCTGATCAGTCAACAGTCACTCAATATTTTATTCCCTTGTCTAGAATCAAGTTACAAATGAAGAAAAGCATATTCTTGACACACAGTGCTCACTTATCAGAATCCAGTAGTTAGTTTCTATGGAGGTCCCAAATGCTGTTCTTGTACCTCAAGGAAGCTTTAACTTGTCAGTGAGATCAAGTAAACAAACTGACCCCTACCACAAAAGCATCTGTGATTAGCTCACAAAATCTGGGCTGTTGATTTGGTAGTCTTGTTTTTTCACAAGGTGTGAATACATCCTTGAAATTAATTTTCCTGAGAAAATTTAATGTAATTAAAAATTGCGCTTTCAAATGGGTAAGGAACAAGGGAAAGTTTTTCAACAGGGACTGCATTCAGAGTCTTAGCATGAACGATTATTCATCCAAACACCTATAACAGGGAAATACATTACTATTGTTTCCTCATTAGATTTATTCTTTCACCCAGGCACAAAGCAGCTCAAATACCTTCTGACTGAAATGACCAATAACACCACTTGAATAACAAATACTCAAAGTGAACAGTTTGAAAACAACCCATGTTCTGAAAGAGTGAACTAGAGATGAGCTGCAGCGCACTGTTAAAGCTATGCTGGATGATTGTCTTGGCACTGATTCAACTAATTCATTTTTACAGTTTGACTCATCCTTAGAATAACAGAAGGTGTGTGGTAAATACACTTGCTCCACCTTTGGATTGCTTAGTACAATTCAGTTAGTTAAAATAAATTGTTAAAATGTTTTCAGGTCAAGCAAAACTTACTATTTTAGTATGTTCTATAATAGAGGAGCATCAGCAAATGGTAAAGTGATGCTGTAGATTGTAGCACTGCAGAAACATAATGAGGAGAAAGACTTTAACATTAAAATATTTTAAATAGAGTCCACATTTAGCCTTTGGGACATACTGTGTGTGTCTACATGTTCATTAACGCATCCTAATTACTGCAAATTTAGTTTAGTACTTGTTTAATGAAGTACTAACTAAATGCACAGTAACTAGAGTTACTGTGCAGCAGCACTGTTACACTTTTTTTTGTGACGCTTACTGTGCATTAACCTAAGAACACTGCACAGTAGGCTATTAAAATGGTTTTTAACCACCATGGTACTTCACAGTGTTGTTAGTCTAATGTGCAGTAGGCATCTCATGTAGATGGGCCCACTGCTTCTCAGGTTCACAGCACAGAAAGTAAATACTGTGGAAAAATGCAATGAGAGAAGCGCAAAATTAAGTCTAAATATAAGCATTCTTAAAATTACTCAAAGTCATCAGAAAGTGTAATTCCATTGATAAGCCATTTGAATCATATGCTAAATTTAAGGACTGGAACAGAACATGTAAGTAAATACATTTTTCACCTCCATTTAGATACAATTTTTTCACTATGTTTATGAGGCAGCTTTGCTTATAGCTGACAAGGTTGCATGACCTTGTGCTGTAATACAGCAATACCTTAGCAGAATATAATGCATTATTCTGCCTATTTTGAAAAAAAGATACATTTTAAAGATTATAACACATAACGACTAAAGATTTAACTTAAAATTGTCCCCCTTGAGTTGAAAAATAATGCTTTAGAGCACTATAAAAATAAAAAACTGTTCTTCATCCCCTTTTCAATAGATTTCTATTACATATTTCAACTTTCTTCAAATAAATACTGTACACTGGGTCACTCCTAAGGCCAGGCACACACATTATATATAAACCAGTACAAGTGATCAGAAATCAATCTAAACCCATAACCGTACAGAAGTTCAGTGCACATAGACTGGTCTGAGAATAGCAGAATCCAGTCTAAAAGAGACCTGGTTTGATGTGCACTCAAATCTAGTCAGTTTAGATTAGACAACTGAATACTACTTCTGTACCAGATCCCCCATTTATTTCAGTTAGATCACTCCTTCAGCATCCCAGTCTTCTTTGCAGCCCTTTACAGGGAGGTGCACTTGCACTTGGCCCACATTTGGGCTACCGGCCAAATGGCCATTGGACCCCACCCTTGTGCTCTCCCAAAGCCAATTAAGCACAGACCCTCTCACCAGCCCCACCTCCTGCCTCCAGCCATCTGCCAGTCACAGGCAGACAGCAAGATGGGAGGGGGAAAGGAGGCATCTGTGTCCGCTGCACAATCCTTGGGACCTTGGCACCCATGGTCCTAGGCCATGCACCTGCACCTCATCATGAAGCATCCCATGATGTATACACACACCTGACACTGAGCCCTATGGAGCCCGACCCTGGCTCCTACACATCCAGCTGGGGAACCCCATACCCCCATGCTTACAGAGCCCCACAAAACCTGAACTTGGCTTCTGCACACCCAGATAAGGACCCCCATGCCTTCATGGTTTAGCACATCGCACAGAGCCCAACTGATTCTGGCTCCCACACCCCATATCTTAGAGGCCAGAGACAAGTGCCCTGTCACCCAGACCCCAGCATGAAGCTGGTGCAGGTGGCTCATTTTTAGTGGGTTGGGGAACATTGGGACTGGGCCTGCACAGAAGTAAGCCTGTGACCTCTATGGCTCAGCCACTGCCAGTAGGTACCCAGGCCATGGGCACCTGGAGTGCTGCAAGGCTTTTTTGGCCCACAACTACAGGGCTCCAGAGTACTAGGGTGAGGAGGATGGGGGAGTATGCTTTCCGGTGCCCAGAAGCCAATCAGGAGTGGCCTGGGGTGCTCAGAAGTCTCCAGCATCCCTGGGAGTCCATGTGGCACACTGCAGGCATGCAGGAGTGTTGCCAACTTTCAGGCTTTGGCCAGCACAGGCATCCTACATGCTG
>NW_005842004.1:1228707-1254352 GCF_000455745.1 Alligator sinensis
CATACTGTTTGCTACCAGTCTAACCTAGGCCGCTTACAGAAAACTGTATAACTTAGATTAATTATGCCTCAGGCTTTTATGAATTTCTGTACTTAGCCTATGAGTTTTTTATTCAGTCAAACTGTTAAAGCCAATGGGAGTTTTCTTGGACTATGGATTTTGGGATACAGACCTTTGTTTATGGATGAAAATAATTAAATTATATTCTATTATGTTTATATTATGCCTTTTCATTGAGTGATAACAAATCTGGTGATAACATAAAATGGTAAGGAAAGACCACCAGGAAAAGACCACAATAACCAGAAAAAAATAACCATGAATACAAAAGAAAATTTTATAAACATTATAATCTGATTATACTGTTTCCCACATGAAATGGGTATAATACCCAAACATGCTACTTTTAGTTCATATTGCAAATCTGTCATTATGGCCATGCCCCACAAGGGAACAGGAGAACAATTCATCAGGAAATATCTTTGTGAACCTGTTCAAAACTGACTAATCACAAAGAGATCCAAGAGTGTACTTCATACTGCACATAATATAGCTAACTGTGTCACTATATTTAGGATTGTAGACCAGACAATGACACAAGTATTACAGTTGGATATACACTTAAAATAATAAGTACATCAGCATTGTATATTGCACTTTAGCAATATGCAGTCTAACTAACTCATTTACTAACTTGAACCAGAAGCAGTATGCAAACAGGGTAGCACAAAACTACATAGAAATTAATTGACTTGTGGCAGGGCACCTTTGGTACCTGCTACTTTAAGGTCCAGAACAGGCAGCAGGGCGGCCAGCAGGTGGGGGCCAGCTCTGATGAGGCAGTCACATGACTGTGGGAGGGCCCTGGGACTGAAAAAGGGGGCTGAGCAGCCTCCATATTAGCCCAGTCCCTCAGGGCTGCACCAGCAGTGTACTGCAAACAGCTGGAAGAACCACCTGGCTGGAACTGCTGCTTGTGACATCTTGGAGGTAAAGGACGGGAACTATAGGGGATGGCAAAAGGTTCCTGGTTCTGGGGCATGACATAAATGTATACCTTACTGGGGTAGGATGGTATGGTGGGTCCGCCTGTGGCAGGGTGGTCCCCAGGAAATGCCATTCCAGTTGCCTCCCCAGTGAAAAGTGAGGATGCAGTGCCTTATAGCCCCAGCCCCCACACCTGGGAGGGTAACCAAAAATTGGGCCAGGAAGGAGGCCAAGCACTCCTAGAGAGAGGCACCTGAGCCCAGGAGGTGTAAGACTCTGAGACCCCAGTATAGGGGGCAGCAGAGAAGCCGCAGTAAGGGGGTGAAGTCCCCCTGTGAGGAGGCAGTAAAGTAGCTCCAGAGAGGGTGCATGCAGAGTATAAGAAGCTGGGCCATGTTGGGTAGCATCAGAGTAGGCGGGGCCAAAGGGCAGCACTGATGAGGAGTTGTAAGCCCCATTAAGAGGGCATAAGGCCCTAGTGAAAGGGTATAAGATGGAAGCTCCAGAGAGAGGGCAGGAGATCAAGGCAAGCACCAGCATGCCTATGGCAGAGTGCTTATCTTGGATGCCATCTGCGAGATATGGGACATGGTATAGGGTAGGCCAGAGCTGTGCATGACATCCTAGGCATTAAATGGGCAGTCTCCCATTTTTTAATAACAGTTTTAATTCACCAAGTCATGGCAGGTGAGACAGGACAGACTTGGGCAGGCCAATATTGGGACCGGCTCCATGAAGCCCCTGTCACATTACTCTAAAGAGAAACATGAAGAAACCAGATATTGTGCTACCATGCCAAGGCAGGTTAGACGTAGCTCAGCTATACTACACTGGACAGTGTGATCTCTGTTAAATTTGAAAACACTTAGAAATTTGGTTTCTAATGTTGTTCTGATATAAGAGAAAGGAGTGCCTGACAGGTTACTTGCTCTGGAGGGCTCTTCAGCTTTGGAATTTGTTTCCATTGTCCCACAGTTTCTCATTTCAATCAAGTTTTATTAACACAGTCAAGCTGGAATGTTTTTTTCTCAGGCATTTAGAATCATACAGTCCTAGAATCAGAACAAATTGGGATTGGAAGGGACCTCAGGAGGTCATATAGTCCAAGCCTCTACAAAAAGCAGGACCATCTCCAAATATCTCACCTCAGCCAAGATTTTGTCTAGCTGGATCTTAAAAACCTCCAAGGTTGCAGATACCACAACCTCTTTGGGTAACCTGTTCTACTGTTTTACCACCCTCCTTATAAGAAAGTATTTGCTAATATCTAACCTAAACTTCTCATGCTGAATCTTAAGACAGTTGCTCCCCGTTCTGTCATCTTCTACCACTGAGAACAGTTTCACTCCATCCTCTTTGGAGCCTCCCTTCAGGTAGTTGAAGGCTGCTATTAAATCCCCCCTCCATTTTCTCTTCTCCATACTAAATAAGCCCAGTTCACTCAGCCCCTCCTCAGAGTCAGGTGTCCCAGTCCTCTACCCATTTTCATTGCCCTCTGCTGGACTCTCTCAATTTGTCCACATCTTTTCTATATTGGGAAGCGCAAATCTGGACAGTACTCCAGATGTGGCCTCACAGTGCCAAATAGAGGGGAATAATAACTTCCCTCTTCAGCTCTCTGGAAAATAACAAACCCTTTTAGTGGAAATTTGTGAGGTTTCAGAGTATTTCTTCATTCTTCATTGGAACTAAACCCCTCTCACTCCAAAAAACACTTTTTAACAATGGAATTATAACATTTTCAAGTGAAAAGCCCCAGCTTTTGATTCAGGTCCTATTTCTGCTTAGAAATGAAAAAGAAAAAGAGATCTTGGCCAAAAATACCTTTGATACCAACTTATTTGAAATATGTCTGAGGAAATAGTTTTTGGCTTTAGTGAGAGAGCATATTTTGACACACTATAAGTTTGTCAAAAATATTCTGAGTAGCTGTATTCAAAGTAAATAAGCAAACATGGAAACGCACTTTTCCTGTCTCATTGTATTCCTCAGTTGTCATATCTGTTCCCATTTGGTGATCTTTATCCTTGACAGCACCCGTTACTATACTGGTTATTACTTTAGTCAACAGGTATTTCTGAATCTCTTGAAAGCATCTTGTGGTTTTTTATCTTAATGTATATAAAAATTCTTCCTGGCATTTACCTAGCTTGATAAGCCTAGAACTATCAATTAAATTTTAGAAGGAAAAGGTGAACTTTCATGCCAGTATATTTTTCTGAAACCCTTTGGACTTTAATTGTTTTCAAACTTATATTTGTTTCTTTGATTTTTTTTCCATATTCATACAATTTTTTTATTGATTATACTATTGGCATTAACAAATACATCTGAATATACATTCATGGCTTTAAAACCAGATTAAAAATAACTTCTATAATCAAAATGTATATCAAATAGATATATGAGCCACTGTAGCAAAGTTCATATGAAACTGGTAGATACTGCCAATATATCTCTAAGATGACTAATAATTCTCTAGTATTAAATCAATTAAACATTTATACATTCTTCATATTTATTGTGCCAAAAAATTACACCTTATGTACAGTGATTTGATATAATTTATTCTATGACAATTTGAAAGCACAGGTCTTAGATAAGGAAATGAACCTCATCAATACTCTATAATTGAAAGCAAAGCTGTAATGTGTTCTGGAGTAGGACGATGTCAGGTGCCACATCTACTTCCTATATTCACTTCATTCCCCTGATTTCTTGGTTTTGCTTATTATAAATACGTCACATTTATAATTGTATTGTACACAGTGTATTTTCTTTTGTCTCGCCCTTTACCAAATTCATTCAGCATTGACCAGTCTGATGTCACAGTAAATAATATGAACTAAAAGTATTGCATTTATTCATACTTACACTTCCCCAGAAATTTCTATAATAGTACATTTAAATCTCTCTCTCTCTCTCTCTCTCTCTCAACAGTTTGGACTTTCTGTTCCAATATTATAAATTATTAGCATGAGGTATGGCATACCTACTTAGCATAGTCATGAGGATGACAATTTCTACAATTATGCATTCCCAACTTCCTTCATGGAATAATGTGCTTGGAGAGATAAATGCTCTTTTCCCTGTTTTAGAAGGTCTAATAAATGTTATTTATAGCATATTAGCTTGACATAAGCAGGTAAAATGAACAAGTCATAGAGAATATATGAGGGTGCAAACAGAGGTTGAATTACAAAGACTCTTGATATTTTCTACTTTCATGCAAGCGTTTTTCTTTCCCCAATGGATATTCTACACGGTTCAGTAAGCAATAAAGGAACTTGAACATCAATAATGTGTGTGCAATCATGGCATGAGGAAGCTTGTATTGTGGACGGATTTGTCCAGCAGTAAACACTTCAGCTCTAGTCATGAAGAATACTGTAAGAATAAATCAATCAAACAAACAAACCATCTTATTCTGTATAAAAGAACTGCACAACAAATAATTAACATTTGATTATTACACTGAAGGGGGCCAAAAACCTCTTGAGTAAATTCAACATGATGATTGGCCTTGGGACCAAAATCACATGGAACATATTACCTTGCTAATTGATGGCTCTGGTTACTGTGCGGTCATTTAGTATTTGTATAAACAAGTGACACCGACTGCGCATAAGCTCATATAAATAAGTACTAAATGACAGCTCAGTAACAACTGTGCAGTCAGGGTCTCATGCAGATGTGGCCACAGACTTGCTGATACAGAATGCTGATGCTTTTTGATCCTAAGAACATAAATGAATAAACACAAGTAAGAATGAAAAAAGGAAGGACTATAGAAATAAGAATATAATAAGAGTAAGTGTGAGTATAATTGCAAGTGCCTATTCAAATGCATTTATGATCGTATATGCTTTCCATGCCACTTTTCATTCTTTCCAGGATGGTTGTAGTGCATGAAGATATAATTAGGTAATGCATATGTAATTGTAGTAATTGATTTTATTTTCTTGAACAAAGATTTTTTTTTACTTTTTAGACAATTCTCTCTAATTCAGTTATTTAAAAAAAATCCCTTTAGTTCCATCAACATTTAATAGTAGTTAAAATTCCATTTCAATTAAAATTAAACACTCCTATTTTCTAATTTTTTCAGCTCTTAAAATATTCCTTTAAAATGTAACTAAGAAAGAGTCAGTAATTTAAGTGGTCCTGAGGTCTTGTAGCTCTTATCTTTCCAACTTGGGTAGGGAAGTAGCATTAGCATTGCCAGATAATTAAGTAATTCCCAGTTAATAAAATATGTCTAGATTTAGATAGTTTCTTTCATTATGTAGGTATAGCAGCAAATTACCTTGCTCTTTTTGTACCTAAAATATTTTAAGAACAACGGTATCAGGCAGTTATTGTATGAAGGTTTAAATTTATATACATAACATTTGCAAACACATTTCTCAGAAGAAACCTATTCAATTTTAACAATTGAAGGGTTAACATATGTTTTCACCTTTAGGGGTGCTGGTTATAACTGTGTTAGTCTAAGGGCATAGGCAAACAAGGTAAATCTGATATCTTTTATTAGACCAGCTAAAACAGTTGGAAAAATTCTTCTTTGCAAGCTTTGGATACAAATGCCCTTCTATTTAAGTATTAATATAATTTGTGAGTTATCTACAAATTATTTCAATATCATAACTGTCAGAGGTGTAACAAGTCAGGTGGGCACCCAGGCCATTTGTTATGAAACAGAGGCAGCACCAACTTCCGGCTGCCACTGTGCCACTAGTGCAATTGCACAACTGCAACAACAGCTGGTATTTTTCTGTAACACTTTCCCTTTCCTAAGTTGGTTTCCAGAGTCACAGCCTGGGTTGCCTTATTTTCATTAAGGATGTTTCTCTGTTTTTGCGGGTTTAAACCTGAGGTTTTTCTCTTTGCAAACATGTGGAGTAACAGAAACCCACCTCTATTACTGTCGATAGCTCCAAAGCATATCCTATATATCACTTCTCTTTGGCATATACTAAATAAAGAATATATTTATATTCTTTCACACAACTAGGGCTCTTTCAAAAGCATAAATATCTTACAATGTATGTTTTCTTGAGCTAAAGACCATATCTATATTAGATTGGTATCTTATATGAGAGGGATATGTCTTTTTTTTTAATAAGATACTACTTGGTTTGCTCTCCTTTTGACCAAATGGTTTCTGGATTTGCAAGCTACCATTTGCAGTACATTTACAGTTTGCAATTTAAGAATCATAACAGCTATTCTATGCAAAGCATAAATCAGAATAAATAATAGTTACATACACTATTTGAAAATCATATAAAATAGGATAGGATATTAAATCAGAAGAGTTGCTGCATGCCAAAATCTATAGAAGTGCACCAAGAACTTGTTATAGCCAAAGAGGATTTATCCTATTTAATTTTTTTTTATGCTTATTACTTTTTTACAGAAAATGGAGATTTCCTAAGAATGACTTACCTCTGACATTTCTTACCCATGCCATGACATCTCATATCATATTTTTCACGTACCAAGTTGACGGAAACAAAAATAGAACTAAAATCCAGCAGAAGTCAAGACAAATATGTAATAACATATGAACAAATTGTAAAATATTATTAAAAACTTTTGCATCAATATGAGATTAGGATTGAACTGAGAAGTCTAAGGGAGGCTGGACTGGGATTGGCTGTGTAAGGAAAATAAAACCGGGACAAAGAGCCCTGGGTGAAGCAGTATTGGGTTAGGCCACATAGGAGAGGACAAAAGCAAATGTGTTGTAATAGAGGAGACAAGAAATGGATAGAAGAGTCTGTGCACACTAGAGCTCACATCCTTGATGGACCAGGAATGAAGCCCACCTTTTTCTGCTTTTCTTTCTTTCTTGAGTCTCACCTTTCTTCTACTATGTGCAAATATCTGTTAAATACACTGGCAAAATAACCCATTCTCTCCAGTGCTCATCCCCTTTACCTGCAAACTCTTCCTCCCTATAAAATCCGGTATTCTATCAAGTCATGTCAGGAAAGAGAGCAAGAGTATAGTTTAACTGGAACTGCAGATAGAGAAGTCCCTAGACCTCTCCACTGGTAGCAGAGCCCAGCAAAACATGTAGGAGGCACGGGCCATAGCCATATCAGGTGATCCCCCAACAGTCATAAAAATTCAAATGTATGAAGATTTGTAGAGATTGGACCTTGTAAAGGTCTCCTCCTCACCTTTTTCATTTTAAAGTAACCATTTAGATGCTACAAAATGGGGTCATTACAACTACCATACCTTCCATATTGTAAAAGGAGCCTTAATGAGGTATTTGAAAGAAAAGGTGAATAAATTTATCCTGCAAAAAGTTTAGGGGTATGGACCTCCTATGCAGATTGAGGTGCTTCCCTGCAACCCTAAATGAGATGTCCAAGCCCTAGGAAGAGCCACAATTTTAGAAACAAATTTATATTTCAGCATTTCCCTATTGCCTAGTTCTATGCAAAAATATTCTGAGCATGTTGATGCTAGGCAGGCTAGACAGAACTGGTTCCCATTCAGAGATGTTAACTATTCATACACTATATAGGGAAACTTCTCACTTAACATACAGTTCTTCATTATATTCCAGGGGTTAAGGACTTAAAAGTTAAGCAATGCAGCACCTAATTTTCAGAATCTTAATCCATCAATTAGATCCACAATTTCCCTGCCCAACTGCTTTCTAATTCTGTAGATTTCTCCAAGTGTCTACAGTTTTTTTTTGCGATCATTTTCAGAAATAGCTTAGCCTTGACAGGAATGAAGAGGCTTGAGAGAACATGCCTAGTAATAAGGCAATTTCACCAGCTGTTTCATTTCAATACTGTTTCGACTAGTTTCAAGCTTAAAACAGTGAAATTGAAATGAAATGAAGGGCTTCATAACAGCCTCGAAATGAAATGAGGGAAGTCAAAACATTTTGAAAGATTTGAAATGTTTTGAGTTTTGAAGCTCAAGCTGAGCTTGCCTGCAGGGATACAGAAAGTAAGAAGAGGGAGGGGGAAGAGGGGGAAAGGGTGCAGGGTGGGGCGGGAGGTAAGGCCTGCTCTCATATTGACTGTGTAGCTGGCCAGTGACTGTCATCCTTCCCTGAGCTCCCTTCCAATCCAAGTGCTCTAGGGGAGGGATGGAAAAACAGCATAAAAGGGAGCATTGTTTGAACTGGTCTGCTTTCTTCCTTGGGGTCTGACAGTTACTGAGCTATCTTCCAGCAACACAGGAGCATTAGACAACAAAGGCTACTATTACCATTGATATGAATGATTTCCTACTTGCTAGCCTAGCAAGTGCGATTCCACAATAGCTTTACTTTCTTCTAGACCCTTTTATTTTATTATATTAATTGATATATTCTTTTCAATTTTATAATTATATTGGATATTACACTATAGAATTTGTATAGGGAGATACACCTATATTTTATTTCTATACATTTATACCTTGCTACATATAATATACCCATACCTTATGGAATTTATATAGGAAGAGAGATACACGTATACCTTGCAGAATATACTGTATACCTTATGGAATTTATATAGGAACAGAGATACATTCATACCTTGTGGCATATACTACACACCTTATAGAATTTATATAAGAAACCAGATGCATTTAAATATTTGTATAAAAAACAAAACACTATGAAACACACCATGAAGTGAGGTGGAAAGGCAGCTGGAAGCCTTCAGTGAGGGGTGGAAGTGGGGGTAGAAGGACAGCTGTAAGTCTCCCCCCCCCCAAAAAAAAAAAAAATACTGAGATGCAGTCTCTTTCCTACAACTAGCAGGGATGAGGCTTCCACAAGCAGTAAGGAGAGGGAAGCAGTGCCAGTGCCACTGCCTGTGCCTTAGTCTACATCCCCTCTAACAGCAACAGCCATAACCACCCCCTCCCCCCACTATGACAACAAGCAGTAGCACCAGCACCAGCATGACTGTCTCCTCCACCCCCATTTCACATCCCATACTGAGCCTTCCACTGCCAGAGGAAGAGCTGAAGCTGGAGCTAGAACTGGATCTGAGTGCCCTAGAAAGGGAAATTCTGGGAAAGGAGGGTGAATCAGCTGAGTTTGTGCTCCACACCCCTCATGTTTCCCCTAGAGTGAGGTCTCCTTCCTCAGAAGGCATTTCAAAGGAGACTCAGGTAGAAGTTGCGGAGGCAAGCAGCTCAGCTGACTCTGCCCCTCCTGTTGCTGTGCCTCTGCTTGATGAGGAGGGGGAAATTACAGCATCCATCCATACATCCACATCCCAGAAGTGAGTGGGTAGTGTGGTCTGGGAGAGGCAGTGAGTTGCTGGGAAGGGATGGCCTCCACCTCTCTCAGCTGGGGAGGAGGCTCTTCTCAGCCAGACTGGCTGACCTGCTCCACCGGGCTTTAAACTAAGCCCGCCGGGGGATACGGGGACTACTGCTACTGCTGGCCTGCTGAGCAATCCTTGTAAAGCCAGCAGACCAAAGCACTTAAGGGAGTCCACCCCTGCCCCAGCCCTGGAATGAAGTGTAGGCAAGGCAAGGGCCCCCAGGTGACACTTGCATGCCTATACACAAATGCCAGGAGCTTGAGGAACAAACAGGAGGAACTTGTCCTCCTGCTAAACACAAATAACTATGATGTCATAGGGATAATGGAGACCTGGTGGGACTCCACCCATGAATGGACCACAGGTATAGATGGCTATACCCTGTACAGGAGGGATCGAGTGGACAAAAGGAGTGGGGGTGTAGCTCTCTATGTCAAGGAAAGCTGCGTATCCCTGCAAGTCAACATTGGCACCCACGGTGGACCTGAGACCCTCTGGGTTAAAACCCATGGGGAACACAGCACAGGGGATATGATGATGGGAATGTACTACAGAACCCCTACCCAGGGTCAAGACCTTGACCAGGAGTTTGCCAGGGAATTGGCTGTGGTCGCGCGCTCCCAGTGTATGGTTGTCATGGGAGACTTTAACTACCCAGACATCTCATGGGAGGAGCTCTCAACCAAATCCGAGTGGTCACAAAGCTTTATCTCATGCATGGATGACCTTTATCTGATGTAGGAAGTCCACGGACTGATGAGAGGTAAAGCGCTGCTCGACCTGGTCCTAGCAACCAGGGATGACCACATACCTGATGCTTGAGAGGCTGGTGCAGCAACAGAAGGCTATCTATGAAATGGCCTTGCTCGGGGAGATTCGAATTAGCAGCCCCCTTAACAGAACTGAATGGGATACCATCTCCCAGATCTTGGTGGTCCTCAAGCCCTTCCTCGAGGCCACTGAGACCCTCAGTGCTGGCAATGCCATCCTTAGCCAGATGATCCTTGTTGTGAGGGAACTTCAGAGCTAAATGGAGAACTTCCAGGGGATTGATACTCCTGCCTGGGGCAAGCCACTCTCACCAGATGTGCAGGCACTGGTGAGGTGACTGAAGGAGGGCACCAGGAAATGGCTTAATCCCTTGTCGTCTAGTGCAGTCCACGTGCTGGCCGCTATGCGTGACCTGAAGGTGAAGGCAGTGTATGCAGCAGCCAAAGCCTGAATCAGTGGATGGAGGTGCTGGTGAAGAGAAGAAGGCAGAACGGCATAGG
Organism: Alligator sinensis; assembly: GCF_000455745.1. Taxonomy (NCBI): domain Eukaryota; kingdom Metazoa; phylum Chordata; order Crocodylia; family Alligatoridae; genus Alligator; species Alligator sinensis. Next base: position 1,239,263 of record NW_005842004.1, read on the forward strand.
CGGGGGGACATGGAAGTGAGGAATCCACAGTCCCATGTTAGCACACCATCCAACAGCCAGTCTCCTCCTCCACCGCAGGCACTGACAATGTGGACCAAATGCACCAGACCCTATCATCAGGCAGGTAGCACTCAGGCCTTGATAGCTGCCTAGCTTGCTGAGGACATGTAGTTGCTGCTGAGTTACCCCTTTGCTTACTGGGCAAGCTGCAGCCAGATGTGGCTGGATCTGGTCACAGTTGCCCAGGAGCACCTGTCCTGTCCACTGACCAGTGTTCCAAGCAAGAGGGTGTTCAGCATTGTTGGGAATGTAGTGACACCCCACTGCACCTGCTTGGATCCTAGTTTGATGGAGCAGCTGGTGCTCCTGAAGGTGAACCTCCCGCTGCTGGGGATCCCCAAGCTCTAGATGCAGATGGAGTGAATGCCACCCCACTTGCTCCATTCACACCTATTTCCTTTTTTCATTTTTTTAAAGTTATTTAATGCCCCACTCTCAGAGCTGGAGGGGGCATTCAGTGCATCACCAGCCAGCAGGGGAAGAACATGTCCCTGCTGAGCCAGGATGAATTGGTGGTATGAGCTGGGGCTATGGGGAAGGAGGAGACCCCAGGTCCTAGACATGACCACTAAACCTGCACTCTGCCAGGGTTGGGGAGGCATGGTGGGACTGCTTGCAGCCCCAGGAAATGCCAGAAATGAGGATCCCCCTGGTGAAAGGTGGGTAGGAGGTGTCATAACCTCCAGCCACCACAAGCACATCCAGAGTCCTGACTGGGAAAAGCCTGGCCCTGTCATGTCTTTGACAGGCCTGAGGCTTGCTGGTTGCTGTGGAGTTGTGAGGCTCCAGCTGAGCCCATCTTAGCTGCCTGGGGTGCCAGCTTTTGGGTTGAAAAACCCTTTGAAAGGCTGAGGAAGCACCTGCAGTTGGTGTGTGTGTGTGCTGTTCCTGTATGGAAGGAATAGTAAAGAAGCCAGAGGCTGGCATGAAATTCAGGCAAGAAAGCCAGTCAGTGAAAATGGAAATGAAGGGGTAAGGGGGTGAGGGACAGGCTGTGCTTGTGGCGGGGGTGGGGGGGAAATGTAGCAGCACAGGTAAATGTAGAGAGGTATCTGAGGAGTCAGATGTCAGGCAGGTTGTAGCGTGTTAGAATTCCAATATCTATACTGAGTCCATGTGTTTCTGTACCTACTATCTAGGAGGTTGATGAAGTGCCATTCATAGGCTTGTCTGTGAAAAGTGGTTTGTAAATTCCCTTTGAGGATCAGGCCTGAGAGTTCGGAGACAGGTAGTATTCTGTTGTTGTCTTTGATAGATTTTTGGTGTGCGCGCATTCTGGTGTGCAGTTGTTGCTTGGTGTCTCCACTTATTATCCATCAGGGCACTTAGTGCCCTGATGGAGATGTATATTGTATTGTGAAGATATATCCATCCTGGAGATATTGTTGACTGGTTTTGCATGTCTTATCATGGCATGGCCTGGTTCCATTCAGTGAGTTTTGGGCTTTAGGAAGTTGGCTTCTGGTGATGAGGTTATGGAGGTTCAGTGCTTGTTTGAATTTACAAAGCATTTTTCACAGACAAGCCTATGAACTGCACTTCATCAAACTCCTAGGTACAGAATATAGACATTGCAATTCTGACACACTACAACCTGCTGGACATCTGACTCCCCAGGTACCTCTGCACATTTACCTGCTCTGCTACATGCCCCTTCCCCGGTTATCCCAGCCTCTCTGTCACCCCCTGATGCCTCCATTCCCATTTTCACTGCGTGGCTTTTTTGCCCACATTGCATGCCAGGACAGCCTCTGGATTCTTTACTATTGCTTTCATCCAGGAACAGCACACACACACCAACTGCAGGTTCTTCCCAGCCTGACAAAGGGTTTTTCAATCTGAAAGCTTGCTAAGATATATTTCTGTAACTATTCAGCTGGTCTGCTAAAAGATACCAGATTAGATTGACCCAAAGTACCTTGTCTGCCAGTACCATGTCCTTAGGCCAACACCCATACCACCTGACTGGAAGGATGCAGGGCCCTGGGCACATTTAAGCCCCAGGGCTGGGGCTGGCAGGGAGAGTTCTCTGGCAGCTGCTGGAGAAGAAGATCCTGCAAGAAAGGAAAGAAAGGCTCTAGTCTGTGACACTTTGGCTGCCTGATATGTTGCTGGTGCTACTGTGTTGCTTACTAAGTAATTGCCTCTTGTCATTTAAAATCATGGACCGGACTGAGGCTGTAAGGGAGAGGCAGCTTCATTGGGACATACTACCATGTTGTGTAGAGGCCTCAGCACCAGTGTGGCATGCCTTAACACACACACAGTGTCACCCATGTCATGAGTTTTACTTGTCTGCAGCCTGTGGTGCAGTTTCCCAGAAACCCCTGCACCTATCTTCTTGAAACATGGCAGGTTGCAGCATGGCCTCAGCAGATTATACCATGCCTGCAGTTTTCACCCTGCTGTGCCTTAACACATATGTGTGACACAGGTTTTGCTTTCAAGACTTTGAGGTGCAGTTTCCCAGAAACCCCCATGCCTATGTCCTTGAAGCTTGACAGACCTCATGGCCTCAGAAGGGGCTAACATCCCTGCAAATTTCATTTGATTCAGGCAAGAAATGACAAAGTTATAGGCAGTTTTATGCTTCCCCATCATAGCTTATGGGTGAAACATTGAACCAGCGAACCATTTTTGACGAAACGAAATGGAACAATGCTTTCGAAATGAAACAGAACTTGAAATTAAATATTGTCCCATCGAAATGTCAAAACAGAAGTTGAAACAAAGTGCTGTTTTGCACAGCCCTACCTAGTAAACAGGGCTCATTTAAAATGAATACGGTGCCTTCTGCCTTTATATCTAATAGCTTTGGTAGTACAGCACTGTACAGCCCTGGGATGTGGAAAATCTAGATTAAATGAAGAAATTCAAACTCACTTTCCAGAAGAATGTCTGAGCACTTTGCATTGTTTTCAGCTGAATGCTTTCACTCCCTTTTTTGAAGCTATTCTGTTTTATAAGGAATAATTAAAGATAGTAATGGGAGGAGAAGTATGTGTGTGCAAGACAGAACAACTCTGTAGCCAAGTAGTTATGGTATTTCCCTAAGAGGGGGAAAGTCTGAGGTTCTGATCCCTGCTGCAAGGCTATTTGTCCTGGCACCTTTATAATGTTATATTAGAGATATGGGCCTTAGTGATTGAGACCAGTAATATCGATTCATTTTGATATGCTTCATTAGATGCTAAACTGAGAAATATATTACGAAACATTTTTATAAAATAAACTTTTATCCAATATCTGCACATTCTACAATGTAGGGAGACATAGTTAGCTGTATTAGTTTGAAGACGAGTCAAAATCAGGTTAGCTCTACACCTTAAAAACTAGCCAAAGTAGAGATAAATGGATGGATGGAAGGATGAATGGATGGATGGATGGATAGGTACTGGTCTGTCTGTTTATCTCTACTTTGGTTAGTTTGCCTTTGGTTAATTTACCTTTCCCAGCATTTACCCTCTTCTCTGCCCTCTCCCCTTTTTCACTGCCCTTCCCTTCTGCTTTTATATTCAGATTTCTCTGTCTTTCTTATACATCACTTTGAGTACATTCCTTCACAGCATCTGATGAAGTAAGCTTCAGCTCAAGAAAACTTGTGCTAAATGTCTACGTTGGTTAGTTTAGAAGGTACAGGTTTGCTCTGCCTTCTGATGCTCCACAGTGCGAGATGAACTCTAGGAAAAAGAATATTGACAGTGAACAGTTTAAATAATGAGTCTTGGTTGCATAGTCTTTTATTTAAAATATTGAGATAAAATTCAACATATGGGATGTAAGTAGGAAATAATATTTGGATTATCACTCTAGGCCACGTTGGAATTCATTCCATTAAAGATTTTCTGTGCAACACTAAGAGAGACAGCACTTTATGTGAATGATTGTTACACTATTGGATTCATGCATCCTCAGTATATCTGGAAAGAATAATGTCTTCAGAGAGGCAACATGGACGTAAGCATCCCGGCTCATCTTGCATAACAAGACAGTTGAAAATAAATAAAAGATTTTGACAGTTAAAGTGACTTTAGCCATTTCAGAAGAAGGAAATACTCTTTTCAAAGTAAGTTCAATTTTGAATACATGGGCTGCTTTAATTTTTAAAGCAAGTACAACATACCTTTATTTTTTTCCATGTAAATTAGGAAATATGCAATAAAACCAACTTAAATATAAAGTAGGGTGGAAAGAAGACTAATTTAGCTAAGTAAAATAATGTGTCTCATTTTTCAACACTTAACAATTCTGTCATTGACTACTGTTAGACTACGAATATGTGTATATTCCCTTAAATTAATCTGAAAAACTATCAGAGCTTCAATAAGGCCAGTGAGAAAAAATAAGTATAAAACAATGAAGGAAAACAAGTAGTGATTTCCTCCACACTTTTATTAAACCAGTTTATTTCTTTGCGCTTGCAATGCCATTGCTCTCTTACCTTGCATTGCATAGATGTAAGAATCAATACCTTCGGAAACAATGGACTGCTTATTCATGAGTTTCATCATTGTCACATCTATAGGTATTATAGGGTTTGCTCGTGCTACCCTGTGCTCATCTGCTTACAGGTGGCGACAGGGTAGACCTTGGCTCTGGATCACCAGGTCTGCCAGGGAATGGATCTTATGTTTTTCTCACCTGCCAAAACTTTGATGACCTATATATTCCCAGGAGGCAATGCCCACGGTGATCCTGCCTGGTCTTGATCCCTGTGTCTTCAGTGGGGCTCCAAACCTCCCCTTTACCCCAGCCTCGCCCCTCACCTGCCAAAACTTTGATGACCTATATATTCCCAGGAGGCAATGCCCACGGTGATCCTGCCTGGTCTTGATCCCTGTGTCTTCAGTGGGGCTCCAAACCTCCCCTTTACCCCAGCCTAGCCTCTCTAGATGGTATTTGATGATGTTCTTCTGCATTCAGGTTGCAGTGCTGCCTGTTGTAACCTTCTCTGCGCCCCAGGGTGTCCTAGTGCCTCTTCTGGGTACACCTTTCCAGTGGCCGGTCTTGGCCTGTGCTCAACAAAATCAAAATAGACAGAAAAAAAAAAAATCACAAAAAAACCTTGGCTGCTTCTCAGCCTTCTTGTCAGGCTCTGGCAATATCTCTCAACCCCCCCCCCCCCTCCGTCTCGTCGCCTGCACCCCCCCCAAATCCTTTAGTCCATACACTGCTGTGTGCTATCCTGCCTTGCACTACTATGAATGTACACAGTCTTTGTGGAGTCTCCCCCTTGTGCAGGAAGGCTCTACCTGTGATTGTAGATCTTTCCCTTCCATGCCTCCTCCAGACCCTCTGTTGGAAAAACTCCATTCCGGAGATTCTGTCTGGCCTTGTGGGCTCCCTTGCTCCGGATCCTCAGCTGCATCTCTGCTCCGGAGATTCCCACTGGCTGGGGATTCCACTTGTTCACAGGCCTCCACCTGCATCAAGGTCACTCCCACAGCGTTCCTCAGGCCCATTCTGCAGTTTCTATCTGCTGAGATGCTCAGCCACTCCTCTCTTCCCACGGCCTGCAGGCAACTGACCCCTCTCTGCCCCTCTCTGGGACTGGAAATACCTTTGAGCGGCCTCCCTTCGCCAATCCTGAGCGAGATGCTGCTCCAGAAATTGGGTGGGTATTTTCCTTCCTTTTTGGGCTGCAGCTGTAGCCCTGCCAGCCCTCCATGATGCAAACTCTGTCTCAGTCCTTCACAATCATAGAAAATTGGGGTGCTCAACCTCCAGCCTGCAAGCCCGATCTGGCCCATTCACTATGTGATCTGGTCTGCAGGGCTTCCCATGAGTCTAGAAATTTGGAGGCAGGGGAATGGTGGTACTGTCCATGGGGAACCCTGAGCCCTGTATACTGGATCCAGTGTTCCATCCCAGCATGCAGGGCTGGGCCCCCAGAGGCACATACCAGTGTATGTTGGGGATGGGAGGAGGTGGTACTGGACCCCAATCCTGGTGCACAGGGAGGTGGGAGGGAGTGGTGTCAGATCACAGGATCCAATCCCAGTACACAAGGGAGGAAAGGGGTGGAGCATGGCCACAGGGCCCAGTCAAGTCCACAGATGGTCCCTGTGTCACTCATCTGGCCCACAGGACCAGATAGTTGAGCACCACTGATATCAAATCATTTACAGAGACCTGGGTGGTATTTTTCCATCCCGCATTTTCTCAGTGTTATCTGCCAGTTTATCCTGACTCATAGTTTCTGCTTGTGTCCTAGAACTAAAGTACCTGTCATAACTGAGAATGCACATATGTACAGATTGAATAGGAAGCACCTTATGAAAACTGAAACACCTGAGTGCTCTAGTTATATCTGAATACCAATATGGAGCTCTTGGCAGGACAGGCTTTGACAAAGATAAAAACTGGTATTGTGCATTAAACCTGGAGGATGAGACAAACAATATAAAAAAGGCAAAGAATGTTTGCAAGGCATGTGTTGAGAGATCTATATTTACTATGTGAGCAATATATGTACTTTCATGGGCTTTGGTGTTTATCTGAGTACTTGCTTTTAAAATAACTAGGTGTAGCAGATTAATGGCTAAAAAACTGAACATTTTGTCTGAAAGTAAAGGATGTAGCCTGCAATGCTATATGTTGAGCAGAACGATTATATTAAGGTAGTGTTATGGTGATCTGCCTCTTGATTAAGGGCCAGGTGTCTAGCATCCCCATAATCTTGCAATGAAGCATCACTGTGACAACTAAGGACAAGTTCTTGCAAGATGTGAATCAATGACCCTTTCTATTATTTTCCTGTGCCTTGCAATGTGGAAAGAGGGCAAACATATTTTAACTTCTGGAGAGCTCACTGAGGAGCCCTAGGGGAAAATGCAGTAAGATCTTGCCATATGAAATGAAAAGCAAACTTGCTTCATACTGGCTTCTATTCCATCCAGGAGAACACAAAACAACAGCAGATTCTCCCTATGCCCGAAGAAGGGTGTTTGTGCCTGAAAGTTTGCAAGGAACATTTTTTCCAATTATTTAGTTGGTCTAATAAAAGGTATCACATTTACCCAAAGAACCTTGTCTGCCTATGCCCTTAGACCAACACAACTACAATTAACACACCTAAAACTTTCTACACACACACACACCCCCTTACTTAAGTCAATAAGAGCTCCAGGACAAAGAAGGACAGAATGTCAATCTGCTTGTCACTTGATTAGATCTTCAAACACACAGGCCAGGTACAGGTGTGACACGTATTGCTCTTTAAGTGTGCAGAAAGCGCTCACACCCATAACCGAACAGACAGTTAGGGCACATAGAGCACTGTAAAAATTGTGTATCCTGCTCTAAGATAACACTGGATGAATGTGGTATCATACTTCAGTGCTGTAGGTTAGAGTACTGTAACAAACATCTATACCAGATCTCATCATAACTCACATTAGGTCGCATGCCACTGGCAGCCCATGGGGCTTTGTGGCACCCCACTGACCCTACATTATAGGGCAATGCTCTAGCTTCTGCCAGAGCTTGTCAGGACTTCCCAAGTACTTGGTCAGCCCTGCCCCTGGGCTTCACTGACAAGAGTCAGTGAAGTGTCTGTCCCCAGGCCCACCCACATCCTCCCTCCCATTAACATAGATCTATCCATACAAAGAAAACTGCTTATTGCTGAATTTCTCTTATTACATATTGCCATGGATGCAGTTCAGCAACTGCTGAATATGGTTCAGCTGCTATTTTAGGCTCACAGAAACTAGGGCTGCTTTTGCCCACAGTTAACCCATGTTAAGAACTGATTCAGCTGCTCTGATTTTTGGCAATGTGCCAGTTCCCTACTAGAAATGAGGCTTTTGACATAAAATTGTGTTTAACTCCTTGCTACTTAACATGGCTCAGAATGGCATCAAGACAAATTTGATGATGAAAATGCCCTCTAACCCCAGTCTCTACCAAGGTACTTAATAGCTCTGTAACATACAAAATGTATTGTGCTTTTCAAATGCTGTCACTGAGTCCCAGGAATAGAAAGGAACCCCAACTCCTATTACTGTAAAAAATATACTTTAACATGTCCAAATGTACAGTGGCACACTTATACATACTAATTTGTGGCATCACTATTTCCTAACTTGTCTTGAGAAACTGAACATATATATAAAATGTGGACTGTGAGAAGCACTTACAATGCCTATGCTCCATATGTGATGCAGGACCATGAGTCCAGTTCACAGGCATATACCAAAAACCTTGGATCCTTTGTACACTTGCTCATAAAACATCCTTAGCTCAACCTAAATTTGCCTTTGTTGCACATAAGGCACATCTGACAGACTCCTGCATTCATTCTTCTATAATATTCAGACCATGGCCAGCCATGAGTTGCAGCCTGGGATAGCAGGGGGTAGGGGGCTCAAGGGCTCTCCATCTGTGCACCAGACCCAGCAATGGCCCACACTCATAGCCAGTCCAAGCCTCCCTTCACCCCATCACAAGTCACCCCATGGACCTGACACAGAGCCTGTGAGAAGTCCTAGTGCACAGGCACAAGCCCACAGAATCCCAGCCCTGGCACCTAGAAAACTATTCCAGAGAGCCCCAGGGCCAGATTCCCTGCCACCTGGATCCCAGAATGTGTCCCCTTGCCTCCCCTCCCCAACAGGTGCTGTGTGGTAAGGTCCAGGGGATCAGCACCGTGACTGCATGGAACCAACTCCATGAGCTCAGCAGCTTGAGCAATGCCATCAGGCACCTGGGCCATAGGCATGTGGCATGCTGAAAGGTTTTTTTGGCTGTAGCTACAGGTTCCCATACTGCAAGACCATGTGGGGTGGGGGGCACTAAACCTCCAAGCAAGGGTGAGCAGATAGGCACCCCTGGAACCTTCAGGACCAGGTGAGGTGTGGCCAGCCACCAACTTAATTGGGGGTCGAGAACTCTTGAATTTTATAGCCCAGGGTGGGGGTGGGTGTATGGTATTGCCAGAATCATGGGAAATCTGCTGAAAGTCCTTCAGGAATTTCAGATTGTGGAGGTGACATGAGCAGTGGAGCCCAGGTGATGCAGGAGCAGAGACCACAAGGCTTTGAAGTAAGGGTAGCGCCACACACCTTCACATATCCACAGCTGCATTCATCCAGCCATCCTTCTAGCCTTCCACTCACCCCCTCACAGCCAGACCTTTACCTATCCCTGGACACTGAGACTCCATAGGCACTGCCATGGACCATGGACAAACCCACTCTGTCTCCTGTCGCCAGTCAAACCCAAGCACAGAACTGGAATTATGGGAAAATAAAGGATCTCATCACCATCTGGGGCAAGGAACACATCCAGTGCCAGCTCCAGACAAAGCAGCAAATCAGATATGTCTTCAAGTGCACCCCCCAACACATGCACATGTAGGGTGTAAGTGGCTACAGGCGGAGTCTGGGCATATCACAGCAGGGTATGAGGCCTGAGCAAATAGGGAAGTATTTGATTTAGATTCAGCCAATTCAGAGGACAGTGATTCAATCTGGTGATTTGAATCACTATCCCCATTCAATTCAGCTGAATCAGAATCAAAGATTCAGCACTGATTTGGCACTGATTTGGAGATTCAGATTGGCTGAGGAGAGGCAGGCACAGCTGGGTGGCTTCAGGTTCTCCTGCAGCTCCTCCAGCTGTGCCTGCCTCTCTGTGGGTGGAGGGAGCAGCAGAAGAAGCCCCCATAGCTGCCCTGCCCGGCCCCACCTGGCCCCAAACTCATGACACTTAAAGAAAAAAGGAAAAAGAAAAGCCCCACACTCACTGGCTGTAGCAGAGGTGATTGTGGCCTCTGGGGGCTTGTGGCAGAGCCCCCCCCGTAGCATGGGGCAGTGGGAGGCAGCGGGGATTGCCCCCCCACCTGGAACCCAGGCAGCAGCTGCCCCATGGTGTGATTGCAGTGCAGCTCAGCAGGGTGCTCTGCACTGTCTGGTCCCTGACACCTGCTACAACTGGTGAGTGCGGGGCTTTTTTTTCCTTTTCAGACTGGAGCCAAGTGGGGGCTGGGGCCGGTCAGGGAAGCCATGGGGGCTTCTCCCATGACTCCCCCTGTCTGGAGAGAGGCAGGCACAGCCAGAGGAGCTGTGGGAGATCCTGCAGCTACCCAGCTGTGCCTGCCCTCCCCGGCCAATCCAAATCTCCTCTGAAATGAACTGGCAACTGAAACTTTGCACAGCCCTCTAGGTCAGTGCTGGGAAGGCTACACAAAGGACCTGGACCTGGACACAGGAAGAAGAAAACACACTCTCCTTAGGGGATCACCTGGGCAACCAGGTGGTTACAGAAGTGACCAGGTTGACAGACACATGGGCAGAGAAAGAGAGAAAAAGATAAGAGGAAAACAAACAACCCAAAAAGGGGGCTGGAATGGAGTGTTGTTTTTTTTTTTTTCACAGTACCCATGAGTAAGGCCCCATGCAAGAATAGCATGCAACCCATGATAGTAAGGATTATCCCAGTTCCACATTACCTTGATGGGAACCCAGGCCTTGGGGGAAATGCAGAACCCTCAGAGAGGGAAGGGGATGGGTGGGTAAGAAAGGGGCACCAAGAGAAGGCAAAACATCCACAGGCCACCCCACTGTGGTCACAGCCCTCTCTTAGGCCATTATGGCTTAGAAGCCCACAAAGAGGTCAGGGCAGGAGGTGAGGGGAGAGGAGGGGTCGGGAATGCAGGGAGATATTAGGAGGGTGAATTGCCTGCTTCTCCCCCCCTCCCCCTCCCGCACCCCCACCCCAACACCTGCCCTCCTCTGCTGAAGCCTGGAGTGCAGCCAAGGTGCCAAGTCATAGATTCAGAGATTCAGAGATTGTAAGGGGCTAGAAGAAACCTAGCATGATCATCAGGTCCAGCCCTCCTGCACTAGGCAGGAAAGACAACTGGGGTCAGGTAACCCCAGGAAAGTGACCATCCAGTCTCCTCTTGAAGATTTCCAGGATAGGTGATTGTACTACCTCTGGAGGGAGCTTATTCCACAGTCTGGACCCCCTAATTGTGAAGAAGTTTTTCCTAGTGTTATGCCTGAAATGGTCTTCCAGGAGTTTGTTGCCATTACTCCTGGTTTCCCCCAGTGGCACCCTGGTGAACAGAACTTCATCTGGTTCTCATCCACCCAGCTTGCTAGGCTGTTTAGGTCCACCTGTATCTTCAGGTTATTTTCAAGCATGAACATGCTCCCCCATAACTTGGTGTCATCTGCAAAACTTGGCCAGTGAGCTCTTCACCCCCACATCCAGATCATTGATAAAGTTGTGGAAAAGCAATGGACTAAGCATGGGCCCCTGATGAACACCACTGGCCACTTCTCACCAGGATGACACAGATCCGTTCATTAAAGCTCTCTGGGTCCTACCCCACAGCTGGCTTCCTACCCACCTAACTGTCAAGCAATTAAGCCTGCAATCCTCCAATTTCCCTATGAGAACATTGTGGGATACCAGATCAAAGTCCTTTTGGAAGTCTAGGTATACAATGTCAAACTCCTCTCTCTTACCTAGGTGGAGAGTTACCTGGTCATAGAAGGAGATGAGTTTTCATAGATTTCATAGACATTAGGGCTGGAAGACCTTGGACCGCATAAGATCATTGGGTCCATCCCCCTGCCCAAGGTGCAGGAAGTCAGCTAGGGTCAAGGGATCCCAGCAAGATAAACATTCAAATGTTTCTTGAAAGTGTCCAGAGTAGGTGCTATCACCACCTCTGGGGGGAGTTTGTTCCAGGCCTTGGGGGCTCAGACAGTAAAGTTTTTTCCTTATGTCCAGTCTAAAATGGTCATACAGGAGTTTGTGACCATTGGACCATGTCATCCCTTGGAGTGCTCTGGCAAACAGGCATTCCCCCAGATCCTGATGCGCACCCCTTACGTATTTATAGCTTGGCACCAAGTCACCCCTGAGCCTGCGCTTCTCCAAGCTGAAGAGTCCCATAGCTCTCAGCTTCTTTTCATAAGGCCTGGTCTCTTGCCCCGATCATGGGTGTGGCTCTCCTCTGGACTCTTTCAAGCTTCTCCATGTCCTTCCCAAATTGTGGACCCCAGAATTGGATGCAGTACTTCAGTTGTGGCTTCACCAAGGCTGAGTACAGCAGGAGGATGACATTCTGGGTTTTGTTCAAGATGCATCAGTAGATGCAAGCCAGAGTTTTGTTTGCTTTGCCAGCTGTGGTATTGCATTGGTGGCTCATATTCATCTTGTGGTCAATCATGACCCTCAAGTCTCTTTCAGTCTTGGTGCTAGTGAGTGTAGCATTGCTGAGCCAATAAGTGTGATGCGGGTTTTATTTCCTGAGGTGGAGCACCTTGCATTTTTCCATATTGAATGCCATCAGGTTTTCATTTGCCCACCTTGCAAGCCTATCAAGGTTGGCCTGGATCACCAGCCTGTCAACAAGTGTGGACACTATTCCACAAAGTTTGATGTCATCAGCAATTTAGCCAGTCCACTTCTGACTCCACTGTTCAGATCGTTTATGAAAACATTAAAGAATACAGGTCCAAGAATGGAGCCTAGGGGGATGCCACTAGTCACTGTGTGCCATGTTTATTCAGTTACATCACCTACCATTCTCTGGATATGACCTTGAAGCCAGTTCTCTAGCCATTGTGGAGTAGCCAAGGCTGCAGTTGCCCAATTTTTCCATGAGGATATCATGGGACACAAGGTCAAAGGCTTTTTAAAATTCCAAATATATGACATCAACCTCTTCCCTTTTGTCCAGGTGATATGTCACCTGGTCATAGAAGGAAATGAGATTGGACAAGCAAGGCCTACTCGCAACAAACTTGTGCTGGCTATCCCTCTGAACGTTGCCTTATTTTATCCTGTCTAGAATGGTTTCTTTGATAATTTTTTTCCAAAATCTTCCCAGGGATTGAGGTCAAACTGATTGGCCTACAGTTTCCTGTGTCTTCTTTCCTCCCTTTCTTGAAGGTGGGCACCACATTGGCCTTCTTCCAAACTTCAGGTACTTCGCCTGAGCATCACGAGTTCTTGAATATCCTTGCCAATGACTGTGTTTTCATATCTTCTAGTTCCTTTAGCACTCTTGGGTGCAACCTATCTGGACCATCTGATTTATGGGAGTACAGCCTCTCAAGATGCTCCCTCACAAGATCCACACCAATGGTAGAGATTAGGGCTGACAACATTTCACTGAGTGTTTCATTTTGAAGCTGTTTCAATGTGTTTCAAATTCAAAAAAGCAAAATAAAAATGAAACAAAAAGCATCGAAACAGCTTTGAAATGAAATGAGGGCACTTGAAACATTTCAAAAGTTTTGAGACATTTTGAGTTTTGAAGCAGCCCGGTGATGGGAGGGAGGGGAGAGCCAGAGCTGCACTCCAAGCAGCTCACAGGCCCATGTAGCTCAGCCCAGTGGGGAGTACAGCCCTGGCTCTCCCCATCTCCCACCACCAGGCTGCACTCCATGGGGCTGGTGGGGCTCTTTGGAGCACAGTGCCAGCTCTACCCACCTCCCACCACCGGACTGCACTCTGATTGCCTCTGCCAGCCCCATGGAGCTCAGCTCAGTGGCAGGAGGCAGGCAAAGCTAGTGCTGCACTCTGCTTCCCGCCCCCATGGGGCTGTGAGCCTCTGGGAGCTGAGTTCAATGGTGGGAGGTGGAGCACAGGGCCAGCTCTGTGCTCTGTTTCCTGCCACCGAGCTGAGTTCCATGGTACTCTGAGCCACTTGGAGCTGAGCCCTGTAGCGGGAGGTGGAGTGCAGGGCTGGCCATCTCCTACCACTGGTCTGGGTTCCTTGGGGCTGTGAGCAACTGGGAGCTGTGCCTTGGGGTGGGAGGCAGAGTACAACCCCAGCACTGCACTCTGCTTCCTGCCACCAGGCTTAGTTCCATGTGGCTGTGCACCACTGGGAGAATCTGGGAGAAGCGGCTGGGGAAGCACTGTGAGACCAGGGACTGAAGGTGAAAGGAGTGCATGAAGAGTGGTCATTTCTCAAGGACATGATCTTCGAAGCAGAAAAGAAGCCCACTCTCCTGCAGAGGAAAGGTAGCAGAAGGGCTGGTCTTGGCTTAATAGGGGTATCATGGTTCTCTTGAAAAAGAAGAAAGAGTCATACAAGAGTGGAAGCTTGGGACAATCCCCAAGGAGGACTATACAATGACGGACCACACTTGCAGGGTGCAGATTAGAAAGGTTAAGGCGGCGACTGAATTTAAACTAGCAACAGAAATCAAGTAAAATAATAAGTCCTTCTTTAGATATGTTGGGAACAGGTGGAAAACAAGTGGATGCATGGGACCATTGCTTAATAACTCAGGACAGCTGCTAACCAACACTCAGGAAAAAAAAAAACTGAACTCCTGAATGACTACTTTGCTTTGGTATTTCACTGGACTAAGAGGGAAATCATACTAGATAAAGTTCAGAATAGGCATGGTGGGAATGACCACCTTCCTACTGTTGATGTTGAGCTGGTACATGATCATGTAGAAAAGTTAGACATCTATAAGTCAGCAGGACCAGATGAACTTCATCTGAGAGTGCTGAAGGAGCTGGCCCAGGTCATCACAGGACTTCTGGCAAAACTCATGGCACTCAGGGAAGGTCCCTGAAGACTGGAAGAGGACCAATGTTGTTCCTATCTTCAAGAAGGAGAGGAGATAGGACTAAGGCAACGATAGGCCTGTTAGCCTAACTTCTATCCCACAGAAAATCCTGGAGAAATTTATCAAGGAGTCTATGTGTGATACGCTTGCAGAAGGTAGGATTCTGAACAACAGCCAGCATGGCTTCATTGTGGGCAGGTCTGTCTTACCAAACTTGGCCCCCAGATCTGGAACAAGATGCGCAGGCAGAAGCCCATTGTGCCCCCATGAGCCCCAGGACCCATTAGGACCCCAACAGGACCCCAAGGACCCCTGACAACCCCCAGACTAGCTGGAGGTAAACAGGGGCCTGTGGTGGGAGGGCCTTAGCCCAGCTGTGGGGAGACAGCTGTGAGGCGCAAAGGAGGGTCATGCCCCCCCCCGCTTCTATTTGGCCCAGACCCCAAGGGAGTCACACAACCAGTGATGCCCAGTGAGT
>NW_005842004.1:1254362-1270250 GCF_000455745.1 Alligator sinensis
GAGGGAGCACTCATCTGTCCCCTTCTTCAGTGTGGGAGGGACTCCCCAGCCCCCCAAGAGCAGTGCAGTGCCAGCGGACCTTACTGTGCATGTGTAGAATTTAAAACGGCCTGCCAACAGCAGAAGCCACACTTGGCCCTCAGCTCCAGACTGAGATGCACAGCTGGAAGCCTGTTGTACCCCCATGAGCCCCAGGACCCCCAACAGGACCCCCAGGACCCCTGATGACCCCCAGCCTAGCCAGAGGTAAGCAGGGGCCCATGGTGGGACGGAATTAGCCCAGTTGCAGGGAGGTAGCTGAGAGAAGCCGAGGAGGGTTACACCCCTTCCTGGCTCCTACTTCACACAGCCCCTCAGGGAGCCACGCAACCAGAGCCTTCCAAAAAAAATGCACAAACAGACATGCTTCTAGCCCAGAGCATGAGTTATCATGAGAGTTTGCATAGGAGAGGCCTGAGGCCCTAGGCAGAGAACCTCAAGAGAGTGGTAGGCACAGTAGTAGCCTAACTACTACCAGCACAATGGTGGGTGGGACACGTCACACCCCAAGGTTCTCCCCTGTAGCTGAATCCCTCCCCCCTTGGACTTTTGAGGCCTGCACCAAGATGGAACCCATGGTTCTGGCCTCCATTCACATGGAGCCCCTGGCTTTCAGCTACAGGGGCTGCTTGGCACGGCTCCAGGCACATGGGATCAGGAGCATTGCAACCTCCTCTTGTGAGGTTTACTTCATATTGGAGTCTCTGAAATCCCACAAAGTGGAGCTCAAGATTGTGGCATGCAGGGTGTGTGCCATCAGGGATAGGAAACAGGAGACTGACTCCTACTGCCAGGCCCTTCACCCCAGGACAGGCGAGCAACCTAGGTCATCTGCCAGGACCAGGAAGGCCAAGAGGCACTCCCATACTGTCCAGCCAAAGGGCTGAACAAGGGTTCTCTCTGGCCTGAAAGCTCACTGTACTAGGGTCACCACCCCACTGGATCTCGGCAACAGGTACAAACCTCTTGCAGCACTAGTAGAGACTACAGAGCTGCCAGCTACTGCAAGTGATGAAGAAACACGACTAGCTATCATCCCTAAGATGAAATGCAGAGTGGTCATTGCAGGTGACTCCTTTCTGAGGGGGGCAGAGGGAGCTATCTGTCACCTGGACCCCTTAGCTTAGGGGGTCTACTGCCTCCCAATCCAGGATGTGGCTGAGATGATCCCAAACTTTATCCAGGCCTCTGACCACTACCCTCCGCTTCTTATCCATGTGGGCACAAATGACACAGCTCGGAGCAATCCTAGGCAGGTCATGACAGGGCTCTGGGAGCTGGGCTCAGGGGGGAGAGTGCAGGTGTTTTTTTTCCTTGAATGTTCCAGTTGCAGGTCATGGGCAGAGGAGGGAGAGATGAATCGAGGCAATAAACAGAAGACAGTGGCAGGTGCCACTATGAAGGCTTTGGCTTCTATGACTACAGTTCACTCTTTGGAGAGAAAGGCAGTGGTCTGTTGGCAAGAGACAGCCTCCACCTCACTCCCCTGGGGAAGAAGCTCTTCTCAACCAAAATGGCTGACTTGCTCGACTGAACTTTAGACTACGCTCACCAGGGGATGGGTGGACAACCACCAGAGCAAGCTCACCAAGCACCAACTGCAAAACCAGCATGTTAGGATGCTCAAGGGAACCTATTCCTACCCCAGCCCAGGAACAGAGCTTCTCCATGAGTACAAGGAAGCCTAGGGCCTCCAATGTCACACTTGGGGAATAAACAGGAGGAACTGGTCCTTCTGCTAAACATAAATTACTACAATCTCATAGGGATCACAAGGACCTGTTGGGGTTCCTCCTATGGCTGGACTACTGGTATAAATGGCTATAACCTGTACAGGAGAGATCATGCTGAAAAAAAGAGGTGGGGGTGTAGCTCTCTATGCAAAGTAGAGTTACACGTCCCTACAAGTTGAGATTGGCACCCAAGGAGGATGACTGGAGACCCTTTAGGTTAGAATACAAGGGGAATGTAGTGAAGGGGATACAATGGTAGGAGCTGACTACAGACATCCAAGCCAGGAACAAGTGCTTGAGCAAGAATTCTCCAGGGAACTTTTTTTTGTTTTCATTAGGGATGGAAGGGTTCTCAGAAGATCATCGAGTCCAGCCTATCGAGTCTAGCTATATATATAAGCCCCCCACTTGAAGGGCAGGAAATCAGCTGGGGTCATAGGATCCCAGCAAGATAAGCATCCAATTTACTCTTGAAGGTGTTCAATGTAGGTGCTTGAACCACCTCCGACGGCAGGCTGTTCAGACGTTGGGGGCTTGGACAGTAAAGAAATTCTTCCTTATGTCCAGCCTGAAACGGTCTTGCAGTAGTTTATAACCGTTTGACCTTGTCATCCCTTGGGGCATTCTGGTGAACAAACATTCCCCCAGATGCTGGTGGTCACCCCTGATAAACTTATAGGTGGCCATCAGATCACCCCTGAGCCTGCGCTTTTCCAGGCTAAAGAGCCCCAGGGCTCTCAACCTGTCATCATAAGGTTTCCTGACCTCTGATCATGCGCATGGCTCTTCTCTGCACTCTCTCAAGCTTCTCCACATCCTTTTTGAATTGTGGAGCCCAAAACCAGATGCAGTACTCCAGCTGAGGCCTCATCAAGGCTGAGTACAAGGGGAGAATGATGTCCCAGGTTTTGCTTGAGAAGCATCTATGGATGCAAGCCAGTGTTTTGGTCACTTTGCTAGCCGCAGCATCGCATTGCAGGCTCATGTTCATCTTGTGGTCAATGATGACCCCCAAGTCTCTTTCTTCTGTAGTGCTAGCCAGTGTAGCACTGCTGAGCCTATAAGGATGCTGCAGGTTTTTCCTGCCAAGGTGGAGAACCTTGCATTTTTCAGTGTTATACACCATCGGGTTCTCATCTGCCCATTTGCTGAGCCTGTCCAGGTCAGCCTGGATCACCCACCTATCTTCAGGTGTGGATGCTTTGCCCCAAAGTTTGGTGTCATCGGCAAACTTGGCCAGTCCGCTTCTGACTCCAATGTCCACATCATTAATGAAGATGTTGAACAGTATGGGTCCAAGGACAGAGCCTTGGGGGACCCCACTGGTCACAGGGCATGACGACGATTGACTTCCATCAATTACTACCCTCTGGGTCTGACCACGGAGCCAATTTGCCAGCCACCGGATCATGGTGGACCCAAGGCCACAATTGGCCAGTTTTACCAAGAGGTGATCATGGGATACCAGATCGAAGGCTTTTTTGAAGTCAAGATATATGACATCAATCTCTTCCCCCTTGTCCAGGTGATAGGTCACCTGGTCATAAAAGAAAATGAGACTGTCAAACAAGACCTACCCACAACAAACCCGTGCTGGCTATCCCTCAGGATGTTGGCATTGGTCAGTCCATTAAGGATGGACTCTTTAAAAAACTTTTCTAAGATCTTCCCCGGGAACTGGCCGATTCTGCATGCTCTCAGTGCATGGTTTTCATGGAAAACTTCAACTATCCAGACATCTCATGGGAAGAGCACTTGGCCAAATCTGATCAATCACAAAGCTTCTTTACATGCGTGGATGAGCTCTACCTGTCCCAAGAAATTTATGGGCTGACAAGAGGCAAGGCACTGCTAGACCTGGTACTGTCCAAAGGGGATGATCTAATCAGTGATCTAAGAATCAAAGGGAAGCTAGATGACACTTACCATGAGTTGAACACTTTCACTATCCATCGCAAACCTGACAAGTCAGCCAACAGTGCAGTAGTCTTTGACTTTAGGAAAGCTGACTTTCATAAGCTCAGGCGGCTTGTTCTTATGGCCCTGAGAGGCCATGATTTCACAGGGAAGGGAGTTCATGGTCAGTGGTTGATCTAAGAATCAAAGGGAAGCTAGATGACACTTACCATGAGTTGAACACTTTCACTATCCATCGCAAACCTGACAAGTCAGCCAACAGTGCAGTAGTCTTTGACTTTAGGAAAGCTGACTTTCATAAGCTCAGGCGGCTTGTTCTTATGGCCCTGAGAGGCCATGATTTCACAGGGAAGGGAGTTCATGGTCAGTGGTTGCTCCTTAAGGAAGTGATCCTTGAAGCACAAGGGGAGTCCATCCCCACCCTTAGGAAAGGCGGTGAAAGGACTCAACAACCCCCTTGGCTCAACAGGGAACTCATGGACCTCATACATCTAAAAAAAGAGGCATATAATGGATGGAAGACACGAAACACCACTAAGGAGGGGTATATTGTATTGGTCTGCACCTGCAGGGAGTGAACTAGAAAAGTCAAGGGTGCACCTGAACTCCATCTGGCTACATGAAACAAGGACAATAAAATGTCCTTCTTCAGATATGTGGGGAGTCGAAAGAAAAACAAGGGCAACGTTGGACCCCTGCTAAACTAGCTGGGGCAGCTGACTATTGAGACCCAGGAAAAAGCCAATCTGCTTAATGATTACTTTGCGTCAGTTTTTCACCAGCTCAAAGGGACTACCCTGCCTAACATGATGTGACATGGCTGGGGTGAAGTCTAATATATGCCTACTAGGGCTGTGCGAAACACGATTGTTTTCTTTCGACGTCCATTTCACCATTTTGAAGGGACAGTGTTTCATTTCATTGTTTTGTTTAGTTTCAAAGCACTGTTCAATTTTGTTTAATTGAAACTATTTTGCTGTTTTGACTCATTTCAACGCTTCGTCTATAGGCTATAATGGGGAATCATGAAAATGCCTAAAAGTGTTATTTCTTGCCTTCTTCAGATGCAAATTGCAGGGTTGGTATCCCCTTCTGATGCCATGAAACCTGCCAAGTTATATAGTATATAATATATGTATACTATATAACATTATATAATGAAACTATAAATAACAGGATGCTATGTAGAAATAATTTATTTTGATTCATTGAACCTATTGAGTCTTACCTCTGTTAGTTTGATGTTATGTGTTAATTGTTTTAATTAAGCTATTCTTAGAAAGAAATGGAATTTTAAATTGAATAAGTCTCTTGATAATTTCAAAATAATCTTAGAATTTTATAAATTACTTGCCCTACTATTAGTATTTTATGTTTGTATGAAACAGCTTTGTTTTGGATTTCTGTACAGTTTCCTTAGCAATCATATTACATGCTAGCTTTAGAATATTTTTTCATTTAACTACACTGTGCAGTAATTAAAAAAAAAATACTTCCATCACGTTAATGGATATTCAGTTTGAAGCACTTTTATCCTCCAATATTGAACCTTTAATCACATTGGTAGCTTTACCTATGGTTAGGTTTACCTAGGTAATGAATTTGATCATTTGCTGGGTAGCTCTATGACTTGTATTTTGGATTTCATATACTATGGGAAGCTTGTCTATGAAAATCTTCTATTCCTTTTTGTTGTATTTGGTCTTTTTAGTTCTAATGTTACTCTTTCTTAATAGGTGTTACATAACACACAGCTTATTTTATCCATGACCACTCAGGACTTGAATTTCAATTATTTGACAGAAAAAGGTCTTTGTCTTTAGTTCAGGGTAGATACATTTGTCAGACATTTGTTTCAGCTGGCAATATTTGATTTAGTGTTATTTCTACAAGTTGATTTTTAGGATACCAGTTCAGCCACTTACCAGTAATCTGGTTTGTGTTGACCATTCATTACAAGTAAAAAACAGGGGGGTTGTTTGGTTTGGTTTTAGTTTTATAATATCCTTCCAATCTATACCAGTTCTTCATTATTTCCTAGTTCTTCCTATTACATTTTTATAAAACTACTAGCCTTGCTATCTAAATGAATGTTTTTTGTTACCTGTATTGTAAACTATTCTTCTGGACCACCCCCCATGCTGTAAGCTAAACTTCAAATGATTGCTGGCATTGGCAATTTTTTCAAGGTTTTTTGTAAATCTAATGAACATGGAGTAAGTGTTCTACCTTCTTTATACAATATAATAGTAAGTTCTCAGCAATCAAGAGAACTTACTATTATATGACTTTGGAGATCAGCCAGGAAACTGTTAACTGTAGTAGTACTATTAAATCTGACTTCCCACCCTTTTGGAAACAGATAGTTTGCACCCAGCATTTTCAAATGCTGCTTATGAAAGTGGCATTCAATACATTGGCCTAGAATTTCTCTGTTCTACACTTCTGCAACTAGCATATAGATAAATCATAAACAAATGCTTCTAACAGAAGTGAAAGATCCTATTTTATTCCCCCATGGCTCTTTATGTATGTAATACTAGAACTGAGAATGAGTGACAGTCTTCTTCAGTGACAGCTGAGATCCATCTTTCTACCATAACTTTCACAAAGTGATGGAGCAACAACATTTTAAAAGCCTCCCCAGTTTTTCTGCAACCAAAAGAAAGCACATCTTCAAGATTTGGCCGGGGGCAGGGGGGGAAGTACCAGAGACAGTTCTTATATTTAAACTATCTGAATTTATAATTTCATCACTGCAGAGTTATGGCCATGATGCAAGTGGTATGAATACTGAAATAAGACACCAGAGAACTGGCATTTTGACTGCAGGATATTAGGATATTTTCTTTCTAAAGACCATTTTTGCTTCCTCCATTCTCCATTGAACTCCAGCCAAACAACTACAGCCATCACATAACAGAAGTGAATAAGTTAACAAATACCATTTTGTTTTTTCATCAATATTCATTCATAGGTGATAGGGAATTCCCATGCTGACAGTCATGAAAGAAATACTCACTTTCTTGTTTGCCTGAAGTTCTTATGATAAAAAAAAAAAAAATCAGCACATGTTTTTGATGTGTATACACTGCAGGTCAAGCTTTGGTTCCACAGACCCTAAAAGCATCATGCACCTATGCAGATTCCTAGTACACCTGTTGCACATGTTTACATCCAGCTGAGTCAAGTATACCCGGGAAAGTGAATTTAAAATACATGCTAACAAATGCCTAAAGAATCTATTTTCACATTGCTGTAAATCTTTCTGATTTCAGTGGAGTTTTTCCTGATTTCCACTGGCATGTGAAAAGTGAAAGACCATAAGGTTTGACTCTACAAATTAAACAAAAAGAAAGGTTCATGCACTTGGTCATATCAATGACACAACTGGATCAAGACAGAGAGATATTGCCTTGAGGACAGCAACAGCAACAACAAAACCCTAGAGATAACTACACTGGATTATATGCAGCTGTGGAGTAGAAAACACAAGGGAAGGTGATGACAGGAGAGTTCCTGCTAATGCTAAGCCCTCAATCATAACTTGGATAGCAAAGAAAATAATTAAATTGGAGTCATGAAAATTGCAATACAAAAAAGTAACCTGAGGTCAAAGCAGCATAATTTAGGTTTAGATCAAATCTTGGTAAAGAATGAAGCTGATATCAAGAAACAGGTCTTTCACTGAGCAGAGGAAGGTGAAAAATCCGGACTGGTATGAGGAAAAAGGCATCCAAGTGTTTTTTTGTTTGTTTGTTTAGTTTAGTTTTTTTCTGTTTGTTTTGTTATATTTTATTTTGCTTTGCTTTTTAAAGCAGCCTTGGCTGAAGCAAGACAGCCATTGCTAGATCTTTGGTGCTATTTAATGAGGAACAGTATTAAACCTAAACAGTACTGAATCAGAAGGCTATGATACCTAGGAGTGTGTCTAAACGAGCCTGCATGTGCAGAGGCACACATTTCCTGTGGGACAGGTAGCAGTGGCACATATTTTTGAGATATATATATATATATATTTATACTATATATATATAGTATAGATATATACTATATATATAGTGTATATATATATACACACACACACTATACTATATATAGTATATATATATAGACAAATGTTGATGCCTATGATTTCTTAGACTCAGTAGATATACTGGGGCGGGGGCGGGGAGGGAGGGGGGAGCATAAAGTACAGTTAGAATCATAGAATCACAGAAAATTAGGGTTGGAATGTAGTATGAATTTTTGCATATTAGTTATTACGTTTCAATGATAATAGTATTGAATTGATCAAACTCTATGATTGAATGAACAGCTAAAACTCCATTTTGTGCTTGTTCCCTCCTTGACATAGGTAGATGAACTTTGTGTGCCCTGTGTAGGTGTCTGTGTGAGAGGGTGAATGGTGAAAGAATGGTAACTATTTGCATTAAAATAGAAGAAGATTTAACTGATTATACAAGCAACAAGGTGCCAATGTATAAGTTACCAGACAGTAAACTAATTAAGCTAATTAATGGATATCTGAAGAACTGGTCTGCAATCAAGTTCAAAGAAGATAGTGAGGAGAAGGAATTCTGCATATCTTGCCTGCCATTTGAACTACACACAATGCTTCAAGAACATAATGCTTCAAGGCAAAGATGCCAACTACACAATGACTGGTATTACCTCATCGAAGATACACTAGAATGACCTAAAGACTGAGCATGGAAAAACTCCAAGGCTGAACGAAGTCTTGAAATCCCTATAAAAGTGGGATGCAGACAAGCCAAGATGCGGAATCCACTCTATGCAACCTCATGGAGCACAGGCATGCATGTCTGTTCTTTCCCCACTCCTATCATCCTCAATAAGCCTGGACCCAGCCATCCAGTGCTAATATTGAGTAACATCTGCTGGTAACTATAACATCTTATTGGAGGTTTTTTTTTTCTGTTTGTCTGTGTATGTCTGTTTGTATGTATGTATGCTTGTGTATGTCTGCTTGTATGACTGGTGTGTCCAAGCTTATGTATCTGCTTCATGTAATCAATAAACACAGCATTTTGCCATATTCTTCTTTTTAAGGTCTTGCTCTTAATTTGAGCTATTGGCAATTTTAAGTAACAGGAAGGGACCTTGGGAGGCCATCCAGTGCAACCACGTGTTCAAAGCAGGGCCAGCCCCAACTCCCTCATCCCAGCCAAGGCTTTGTCTAGCTGGGTCTTAAAACTCTTGAAAAATAGAGATTCCACAGTCTCTCTGGGTAATCTATTCCAGTGCTTTACTACCCTCCTAGTGAGACACGTTTTCCTAATATCCAAATTAAGCTTCCTTTGCTCCAACTTGAGACCACTGCTCCTTGTTCTATCATCTGTCACCACTGAGAACAGTGTGGCTCCATCTTCTTTGGAACCCCCCTTCAAGTAGTTGAAGGCTGCAATTTAATCCCCCCTCAGTATTCTCCTCTCCAGACTAAATAAACCCAGTTCCTTAAGCCTCTCCTCAGAAGTCATGTGCCCCAGCCACCAACCTTTTTCATTGCCCTCTATGGACTCTCTCCAATCTGTCCACATCCTTTCTGTAGTAGAGGGGGTGGGGGAGGAGAGGGGGAGTGCAAAACTGGACACAGTACTCCAGATGTGGCCTCACTAGTGCCAAAGAGAGGGGAATAATCACTTACCTTGATCAGCTGGAAACACTCCTATTAATGCAGCCCAGTATGCCATTAGCCTTCTTTGCAAAAAGGGCACACTGTTGGCTCATATTCAGCTTATTGTCTACTGTAACCCCCAGGTCCTTTTCTTCAGAGCTGCTGCTGAGCCAGTTGGTCCGCAGCCTGTACCTGTGTATGGGGCTGTTTCATCCTAAATGCAAGACTTTGCACTTCTCCTTATGGAACCTCATGAGATTTCTTTTGGTCCAATCTCCAATTTGTTGAAGTCTTTCTCAATCCTAACTCTACCCTCCAGTGTATCTACTTCTCCCCCATCTTGGTGTCAGCAGCAAACTTTTTGAGGGTGCACTCTGTGCCATCTTCCAGGTTGTTGATGAAGATATTGAACAAAACTGGTCCCAGGGCCAACCCCTGGGGCACTCCACTTGCTACTGACTGCCAGCTAGATATTGAGCAATTGATTACTACCCTTTAAGCCTGATGATCCAGCCAGCTTTCAATAAGTTTTCTATACCCCTTTGTACCCGCCTCCACTCTAATAGGTGTTCCTGCGCCGCCTTCGCCTGAGCCCTAGATCTTGCGGGCCCCGGGCTTACGGGTGGACCCCAGAGGCTACCCCTGCTGATGTCAGGAGGACCCCTGAACTCGCGTGCCACGACTTTTAATGTAACTTCAGTGGGGGGTCTTTCCTTGGGGTATCCACCAGAGTTGGCATGGTCCCCGGCGGGTAGTCTTGGGGCTCCGTCCTCCCCTACACCCCGGCCACTCGCCACCTGTAGCTCTACCTCTTCTTGGCTTCCACGGTGTCCTAGGCCTGCCGCTGTCTTACCCCTAACCTGCCGTCCGTCCGTAAAGGTCCTCGGCTCAATGTGCCATCTACCGGGGTCGCCAGCCCAGCCCTTCTGCCTCGGCTCCTTCCTTAATCCGGCTGCTGGTTTCTCCACTGGCTCTGCTGCTCAGGATGCCACCGGTTCCTTCCCCAGCTCTGCTGCCTGGAATGCGGCCGGTTCCCTCGCTGGCCCTTCTGCCTGCAACACAGCCGGTTCCTCCACTGGCTCTGCTGCTCAGGATGCCACCGGTTCCTTCCCCAGCTCTGCTGCCTGCAACACAGCCAGTTGCCTCACTGGCTCTGCTGCTCAGGATGCCGCCGGTTCCTTCCCCGGCTCTGCTGCCTGCAACACAGTCAATTTCCTCCCTGGCTCTGCTGTTCCAGATGCCGCTGGTTCCTCCACCGGCTCTGCTGCCTACAATGCAGCCGGCTTCCTCACTGGCGCCGCCGACAGCATCGGAGCCGGTCCAACCACCAGCACTGCTGCCAGTTGTGTTGCCGGCTTTCTCGGAGCTCGTGCTGGCTCCGCCCCTTGCTCTCGCTGCAGCTGAGTGTGGCGGCTGATCTCCTCCATGCTGGAGCTCACTCCCCTGGTCTCTCCTCACCAGCCGCCCCGCTGCCTCGGCGGGGATGCTTTTTGTTTCTTCCGGGAGGTGTCCTCCGCCCCCACTGCTCTGCCGCAGCCGGATAAACGCCCAGCTGATCACCCGCACCGGCATCCTTGGTGTACGTGCCTCCCCCGGCTCTTCCAGCTCTGCGGGAGGTAAGTAGGACTCCTTGCTGCCCCGGGGTTCCTTCGGCGTCCCAGCTCCCCTGGGACACCCTTGCAGCCCATTCATCCAACCCAAACTGCCTTAGATTGATGGCTAGAATGTTGTGGGAGACCATGTTAAAAGACTTGCTAAAGTCAAGGTATATCATGTCCACTGCTCTCTTCTATGCATCCACAGAGCCAGTCATCTCATCATAGAAGGCAATCAGGTTGGTCAGGCATGACTTGCCCTTGATGATCCATGCTGACTGTTTCTAATCACCTTCCTCTTCTCCAAATGCTTAGAAATACATTCCTGGGGGACCTCTTCCATGATTTTTCCAGGAACTGAGTTGAGAATGATTGGTCTGTAGTTCCCTGAATCCTCCTTCTTCCCTTTCCTAAATATGAGCACTATATTTTCCCCTTCACAATCATTCAGGACTGCTCCCAATTTCCACAAGTTTTCAAAGATAATGGTGGCTCTGCAGTCACATCAGCCAACCCCCTCAGCATCCTCGGGTGTCATGTGTCTGGCCCCATGGACTTGTACATGTCCAGCTGTTCTAAATAGTCCCTAACCTGTTCTATTGCCACTTTGCTGCTCACCTCCTCCCCAAATTGTTCTTCCAGGTGTAGTAGTCTGGGAGCTGACCTTGTCTGTGAATATCAGCCTTTTTTGCATTGTCTCTCAGGCAGTTGCCTATTAGCCTTCTCTGATTTTCCTCTTGTTGCTGAAATAGTTGTACAAACCCTTCTAATTACTTTTCATGTCCCTTGCTAGCTGTAACTACCTTGACCTTTGGCCTTCTTGATTTCATCCCTGAATGCATGCGGAATACTCTTACACTTCTCCCTAATCATATGTGCAAATTTACACTTCTTGTAAGCTTCCTTTTTGTATTTTAGTTCATGGAAGAGTTCCCTGCTAAGCCAAGCTACTCTTCTGCCATACTGGTTAGTCTTCTTGCACATCACAATTATTCATTCCCATGCTTTCAGTAAGGTTTTTTTTTTAAATAAAATCAGCTCTCCTGGTCTCCTTTCCCTATCAGGCTGGCCTCCCAGGGGACCCTGCTCATTCATTCTCTGAGGAAGTCAACATCTTCTGCCTTATAAGGACTCTTATTCTGCTGCTCTTCTTCCTTTCTATCCTCAGGACCATTAATTCAATCATCTTGAAGTCACTGCTGCCCAAGCTGCAATCCACTAATACATTCCCCATCAATTGTTCCCTGTTTGCGGGCAGCAGGTCAAGAAGAGCACAGACCCTAGTTGGCTTCTACAACACTTGCACCAGGAAGTTGTCCCCAACACTCTCCAAAAACTTCCTGAATTTTCTGTGTACTGCTGTATTGTTCACCCAGCAGATGTCAGGGTGATTAAGAGCTAATTCTGAATATTCTTCTTAATGTTTTGTCCCAAATCCCAATCATGATACTCCAGTACCAGGGACTCTGGTTTCCTCCACACCCCAACCTTGTAAGATTGTTTTTTCTAGCCTAGGATTACTCACGTTCTTCTAAAATTTACAGTCAATTTGTACTGTTTGTTTAAAATCAGATTACGTATGTTTTATTTTCATAGAGTGCAGTACTCCTCAAATTTCTATTCTACCACCTCAGAGTAATACCTCTGCCTGACTTAACTGATAGCTATTTAAAATATCTGATGCATCAGACCAGCAATAATTTAGAAGCAGGGAGATTGACAGTGCACTGCTTTCTTCAGTGTCCGTGTCTATAGGTATCTTCTTAAAGATACAGTTACCCTCATGGGTTAATAAGTAAGTCTTTACCCTTCAGGTAGTTGAAGGTTGCTATTAAATCCCCAGCCAGTCTTCTCTTCTCCAGACTACACTATAGAGTGCTTCATGATGGGACTCATGCAAGAACACAGATGCCTCCCTCCCCCCGCCCCTCCCCGAACTTGCTTTCCCATGCTTTCTGCCTGCAGTTGACAGATGCCGGTGGCTGACAGATATAGTAGGGGGACGGGGGAATGCTCACCCATGCCCAGCAGCCCTGTCAGGCTCTATGGTGCTGCATCAACTCTTAGGGGGTCTGTGTGTACATCATGGGGTGCCCTATGATGGGGTTCATACAAGGACACAGATGCTTCTTTTGCCCTCCTCCATAGTGCTGCCTGCCTGCAGTTGACAGATGCCTGTGGCTGACAGATGATGTGGCAGGGGGAGGGGGGTGTACTTGCCCATGCCCAGAAGCTAATCAGGTGTGGCCCTGGGTGCTCAATTGAGCTTGGCAGTTCCCAGCAGGTACTCAAGAGTGCACCCAACCTGCTGACCAGTGCAGGAAGCCTGCTTGTCCTGCCACCAAAGACAGAATGTGTTTTTATATTCACTACCAATTAAACCAACGCCACTTACAGAAAACTGCATAACTTAGATCGATGCTATCTCAAGCTTGTTGAATGTCTGTACTTAGTTTAAATTATAGATTCATTTCCTTCTCTCTTTTTCTGGCCTGATGAACATTGAAACTATTCCACTTTGTAGCATTTAAAACAAGAAACACTGAGAGACATATTTTAATATCCTGGGGACTGTAGCCTTCATATGAAAGCCAGCAAATATGGTTTCAGATCCCCTCAGGCAGGGGAGAACATTTAAACCTAGTTGCATGCTGTAACAGGGAACCCTAGACCTGTTAACAGAAGGCAGGTCAGTCCCTTTAAAACCAGAACTTTCTGGGCACAGTGTGCTGGCAAGGTGGAGGTTAAAAGCTGAGCCTGGCCAGCTAGTCAGGTGACCAGAAGGGGGCAGGCCAGAACTATAGAAACCCTAGTCTGGGCGGTAGTAGGGGCCAGCAGCCAAAGGGGAAGGAGTATGTATAAGAGCTCCACAGAGAGCCTTGGTGAGCTGTCCAGCTGCTGCAGGAGGAGAGCTACTGAGGACTCTTGGAGAAGCAGTGGCAGCCTCAGAAGAAGGACCGTAGCAGACCATGGCGAGCCAAAGCACAAACCACTGAAAAAGTGTAAGCTGTCATGCTGCCTTCTTTAATTATTATATTTTTGTGGTGGTTATAGCCCATGGACATATTGTTTATAATTTTTGATTGATTAACACTGGTGGTTTGTGGATGAGGCTGTAGAAGGATTTGAGTTTCAACTTTGTTCCCAGATCAGTTCTAAAGCCCAGCTGCAATCAGGACATTCCTTCTACCTTGCCTGTGAAGCCTGAGCCAGTAGGTGTTTTCAGACTATGCCTACTATTACAGGCCCTGAACAAAAAGCAGCTAGATGAAGTGATAGAGTAAATTGGTGATTAGAGTGATTAGGGGTAGAAGAGGCCTCATTAGTGCCTTGCTTATATTCAGAAAAGGCTGAAGTGGCCTGGTGCACCTGGGGTGTGGCTGTGTGCTTTTGGGCTAAGACAGTGGAGGTTCAAGGCCACTGCCTAGCTTTGAACTTGTAGTCTCCGGGGTGTGAGGCTGGTTGACGGGCCTCTGAGCCAGAGAGGCTGGGCTTCAGATCAGTGGCAAAAAGGAGGGCCATGAGCCCCAAGGCCAAGGAACTAGAGCCTCAGAGTCAAACCCTATCTGGTGGGTTTAGATGGGGAGGCCTAGCTAGAGAAAGACAGGGGTCAAGGCCCGTGGTGGCTGAGAACCCCAACATACAAAATACAAAAGGCAGTCTCCTACTTACAAGAACATCTGTAAAATATTTCCATCAAGACGTGGCAGACAAGAAGAAAGCAGGGCACAACAAACATTAAGGGGATTTCAAGGGCATCCCTCATAGGTCGTGGTTAACAGGCAAAAAGATGGCGCTGGGGAGGGCAACCTGTTACACATGCATGGGCACTCTAATCACCAATTTACTCTGTCACTTCATCTAGCTGCTTTTTGTTCAGGGCCTATAATAGTAGGCATAGTCTGAAAACACCTACTGGCTCAGGCCTCACAGGCAAGGTAGAAGGAATGACCTGATTGCAGCTGGGCTTTAGAACTGATCTGGGCACAAAGTTGAAACTCAAATGCGTCTATGAATGCCCAGAAGCTTTCATTTTTAGGCCCATCATATTTTACCTGGGGGAAATTCAGTATTTAAGAATTTTACATGCTTTGATATTCAGACAGAATCAAAATGAGGTCTTTGAGAGTCTAAATTTTGGAGATATGCACCTACACTTAAGTTAACACGTGTGTTTTTTCCCTCTATTTACCTTTATGATTTGTCTCTTGCATATACTGGCATAGATTATTAGGAAACTGCAGCTGGCTCTGTAGACACCTGGATATGTGCTTTTTCTTTATTTCTTAGTTACATTTCAGATCACATGCCCACCATTAATTCTGATTAAGCAAGTAGATGAGAAAGATGCCACAATGTCAATGACATACAATATCAGCAACATGAAAAACAACAAATCACACTACATCACTTACATTATGGCATGTCTTGTTAACTTAAAATGCTGCAGTTTATATGAGAAGAAGCTACTGAAACTGGCATACATCATGCAGTGTTATCAGCAAAGTGACCAATTCCATCTATAACAAAACTCTTCTATAATGGACCTGTATAAAATGAGAATTGACTTTTAAATTTAAAAGTCAATGGCAAAGACTTATGGATGATCCTCTGGCCATTCATCTCTATTTCTCATATAAATAATAACAGCTTGACAGCAACCTAATGCATGCTACTTTTTTTTCTTTGTTATGGGTAGCAATAAGATTCTGATTCCTTGACCTACTGATAAAGCCACTGCTATAGCTTTTTTGTGCTGCAACATAATGCCTCTGACCCAGCAAAAAAATCAAATTGTTACAACATTAATTGTTTATGAGTTGTTTTTTTTTTGTTTGTTTTGGAGGGTGGGGGGTTGTTTTTTTTTATTATTATTATTCTTGTATATAAAACAGAACTGAAGATGTAGAATCATGCTTGTGATCTATGCAGGAATAACATTTCCCCATTCTTTATCACTCTTCCG
>NW_005842004.1:1270281-1283738 GCF_000455745.1 Alligator sinensis
TTTAAGGAGAGAAAAGTAAAGTGGCAGGGAATATCAGAGAGTCCATTGGAGATCATAGGCCATTAGAAAGCAAAGGAAAAGCATGCTCAAAGACTACCCTTGTGGATATTGAAGCACAAAGCCTAAAGCACAAGTAGTTGTTATTACAATGGAAATAGAAGTATAAGCATCAGCATTAAGGAAATGGTGACCATGCAGATTTTGAAAAAGGATAACTTTTAAAAATGGTCTCCTTCAGGCAATCAAGCTAGCCTGAGTGGACTCCACAGGCAAGCAAAAAACAGAAGAGGTAGTGAATCACTAATTGTAGCCAGTAGCAGGGGAACACACACAAGGAAAAAGATACAGACTCATCAAGGGAGGGAAGAAAGAGACGGTATAGCTCTGCACAAAACTACTGAATAACTAGTGCAACACAGTTCACCTATGGCAGTAGGATAGAGGCCTGGATCCAAATCCAAAAGAAAAAAAAATGGAGTTTTTTCACTGATTACATTGGGAGTCAGATCCTTTCCTTACTGACAGACACAAAGTAGTCCTCAAAGAGCATAGGGCTGTGTAATTGGTACATGTTTGGTGTTTTTTAAAGATGTGGAACACACTATGACATGTTGCAGATGTGAAGCTGATAGGTAACCTGACTGTGTCTGTGCTTCCTCTTCCTTTGTAGTCCCTGGCTGAGAAGATTGCTGGGGGATTACGTAACTAGGGACAAATGAATGTGTATAAGGATCAAAGATACCTGGTGGAAGCACAGGACACTACTATTCCAGGTTGTGCAGCAACTAGTAAACAACTTTCATGGTTATCATAAGTTAGAGCAATACCAGCAGCTGCTTTCTCTATTACTGCAAAGACAGTTGTAAACCCTGGTATAGAAGAGCATAGATTTGTCTGTCTTCTATAACATTAGGCTGTACATGCTGTACTGCACCACCTGAGAAGAGAAGCACAGAAGCACAAATTCAAAAGCAAATTTCTGAAACTTCTACAAACATGATTTGCTAGCTATATTCTACCGTCAGTAACTGGCAACTTCCCTGGTAGCCATGAAGGGTGCATCCACATGCACATGCAGGCATTTGCTGCATTGCTAATTTGCAGCATGGTGGGGTTTTTTTGACACTGGGAGATCCTGGTATCAAAAAGTATCAGGAAAAAGCGGGGTGGCTTGCGTGTCAGCAGCATGCATCTCCCAAAACCAGAGCCTGGCCGGCTGGAGCCATATTCCGGCTGCCGACCAGGCTCCATGTGCCAGGATCACTGCTGATGCAGCCCTGGGAGACCCCAAGAACCACAGGTAAGGCTGCTGGGGCCAGCCCAGGCACTGTCCCCAGCCTTCCCTACCCCACCTGGGGCAACTTGCTACACATGAGAGCCCAGGGCCCTTGTACACAGGTGCTCCCTGGGGACAAGTAGCAGCGGCACAACTATATGCTGCTGCTATTTGTCCCCAGGGAAGCACACGTGCATGCTTGTCTGGATGCACCCAAGGAGCACATTTTGCACTGGGATCACATAAGGTCTGCAAATAAAGCTAAACCCTTGATTAGCTACTTCAGTATAAAAGCACTTTTCTGATTTAGATCTGATATTTGTCAAATGCATCCTAGCCTGCATGATCCCCAAAGAATGCAGCATAAAAAGAAATCATTGACGCAATAAGGGAGCTTAGTCTGAAGCTGAAGAAGGAGATGAGAAACTATTCATGAAGGAGGGGCATATAAATCAGCATTCTAAACAGATTTTGGAAAATTCATTAAAAATAGTGTTTATTATACAGTCAACATGGAGAGAAAGTATAATGTTATCATTAAACACTGCACACTGAAATAGCACTTTCTTTTTAGGTTTCCAAGGACATTGAACATAAATTAGGTCTGGTGATTCCTTGGAGACAGAGTCTAAACATTGTTCCTGTCTTTCCTTGTGCAAGTCATTCAGTCCCTCTGGACATATGTGTACTGCTTCCTTGATGTATGTTCAGGACAGCTGCTGAGAATCAGGTTGCACTCACACACACCTGCTCATCTGGCAGTTAGGCAAAGTAGATCTCTGAGATGGATCCTGGTGTTCCAGTTCTGGCCTGAGATTCTGAGAGAAACTTAAAAGTCAAGGTAACAAAATATCTATTAAGTTAGGTGGCATTTAAGTGGCAGTTTTGGGAATTTCATTGGCTGTCAAATAGTGGAGTTAATAGACCTGTGCAAAGTGCCTAGTATTTGTTTTGCATTTCGATTCAGCTAATTTGGGGGACAATGATTTTATTCAGTGACTCAAATCACTGTCCTGAAGTGATTCAGCCAAATATGATTCAGAGATTTGGCTGCTGCTGAATTGGCCAAATCTCTGAATTGGCCCCATCCCCCCCCGCTTCCCCCCAGCTTTCCCAGACCCATCATTGGCTGCCCCGCCCAGCCCTAGCCCCTACTTACCAGCACAGAGTCTGGGTCCCACTCCCTGCAGCAGTGAGTGGGCACTACCCAAATCTCCAAAGCTCTCCGAATCTTTTCTGAATCAATTTGGAGAGCTTTGAATTGATTCAGACCTTTTAATTGGTCTCCTGATTCGACTTGGATTCAGAGATTCAGCCACCAAAGTGGGCCGAATCTCCTCCGAATCAAATCAGCACCCAAAGTTTCACAAGGCCCTAGGAGTTAGGTGCTTAAAGAGTGAAACAAGTTATCAAGTATGTGTGAGTATCTTGGCCTCTGAACCCAAGATGACAAATTCAATCTATCTTAGAGGGGGGTAAAGGGTAAGTGTACAGCTGGCACTACTTAGAAGTCCTGAAAATTATGCAAATATAATTCACCAATTGTTGCTCTGAATGAAAAGCCTGAAGATTTCATTATTGGAATTGCTACCTGCACCTCCCCTCTGCAATTGGCAAGGTCAGAATTTAGGTGAATTGCCATTAGCTAAAGATAAGTATAAAATGTAAATGTACAACTCCCTAAGCATTCATTGCCATGATATGCCATTAGACCTCATTGATCAAGCAACAAAGAGATGATATCAGCAATAATAGATGGATAGTAATGCTTTCATTAATAATGAGATGAACAATAGAAGATGTAATTTCATTTTTCAAATCTGAACAAGTTAAATTAAAATCCTTTTCATTATGTTCTTTCTGTGTTTTCAAATCATAACACACATTTGTACTTAGTTCTTAAATATATGGTTTTTTTAATTCTGGAAACAGGTACATAATATTTCCAACATTGATTCACTGTGAAAAAATGTAAACTTTCCCAGCTCCACAAATATTCTCATATCATATTACATGCTATATTTAAACTATTCTTAAAATGTCCCATCTACCCACTATTGTCTTTCTTTGTGGTTCCAAATTTTTCTATTTGTTTTTTAAAACCTGCAAGGAATTCAAGACTGGGTCTACCATCTATAAAGGGTCTGGGTCTACCATTTATAAAGCACACATCCCTATATATACACAAATTCCATGATTCATATATCAGATTTGCCTTAAAATAGTTCTGACCCAGACTATTGAAATGTATATGTATCTCTGAACAAATTTTAAAGGTACAACAACCCAAGAAACATATTGCCTACTAAAAATGCTGACAGAGCTTTATAAACATACATAATTATTTCAAATATATTAAGCAAATACCTTTAATCAACAGCTGAACAGTAGCATGCTGTGCTAATTATTTCTGGTTGATGATGAGAAGAGTGATTGCAATTTCCTAATTAACTTGCTTTTTTTCTCCTTAAATTTCTTATTATTTACATATTTCTTTATTGTGACAATTATTATCTTCTTCCACTGTCAGTATTTTGAGTCATGAAACTCACAAAGTCTAAGATACTTCTTATCCTCAATAAAGAATCATAAAAATCTTGTTAAAATAATACCTTCTTTACACTCTCAAGAGAAAAAGAAGGTTTTAAGGGTACATGAGAAGTTGCAATTTTTTGCTCTCTGTTTTGTAATAGTGTTTCCAAAAAAAGTCTAAGTTTACAATGTCAGTGTAGTCTCTGTATTACATTGTATTAAATCATGACACTCATGGGACAAAGTAGTTTGATTAGTTAGTTGGACCCTTCTTATAAGGTAATTGCTAATAGTTATGAAGCAATGCTCAGTGCACACTGGGACCTCATTGCCTAAAAACACCTACAAATATCTGTTATTTATGTTTAGTGGAGAAATATTAATGATATATGTATAACAACAACACCAAAAAACTCTGTAGAGCTATGAAATGAAGAGAGGTAGTACAAGAGGAGTGGAAGGAAAATATTTTCAACAGAATGCTTTTCTCTATAAGCACCTGATGGCCTTTTCAGTCAAAGGTGATTTTTTTTTTTTTTTAGCATTTCTTATTACACATTTATTTTTTTATAAACAAGCTGAAATAAGACTCTTACTAGAAATAGGTAAGCAGTGGGAGGTTTTAGAAAGTTGCCTATTGGGTGCATCTACAAATTCATTTTACTGCAGAGTTGACTAATTAACTCCACACTAAAACTTCACTGCCTATTAGGGTGCAATAAATTAACTAACACCACTGTAGGATAGTACTGTCCAGGATGAGTACTATGCTACAGCAGAGTTATTTAGTGCACTGCAGTGGGTATGTAAATGGTGACCTGGGCTGGCTGGGGCAGGAGGGTACTACAATACAGGACTGCCTACCAGCTACTCCTGCACTGTCATGCCCTTGTGCCCCAGCCAGCCACTCCACAGCATGTTGAACTGGGGCAAAGCAGCTCCAGGCTGGCAGGCTGACTGCTTGGGCCATCTACCAGCCAGAGCTGCTCTAGCCCGGCTCAATATGCTGCATTCCCAGGTGCACATGTAAACATGGTACCCAGGAGCAATAAACTGTGGTGCTAATTCGATATGTAACTGGCTTCTAAATGATTTAAAATGCAATTTCTTTGATTGAAGTGAAGCTAGCAAGCCAATCCAATAAACCACTCCAGTATATGTAAGTCACCTATCACTGCATAAGTAGGGTGGCCAAGGTCCTTAGCCTTCCACTTCCTGCTTTATGACACAGAAAGAATGAAGCAACAACTTATTGATGCAATCCTTAACATCTACTGATCTACTTAAGATCTACTGATATATTTCAGGTTATGTTATAATAAATTACTCCAGAAAGTATTATTCTAAACATTGTCTCTAATATTATGCTTGTTCAAGATGTACGTCATTATCTTGGCAAATTGCAGCATATCATTGAATATGCTCATCCTAAAAGAAGCATATGTGAAAATTATATACATGCAGTATAACTCTTGTATAGAAAACACATAGACAGATTATCAGCAGTCACCACATTCTGGAAAACCCATAAGGCATTTATATGTGCATATCCCAAACTTGGGCCCAGAAAACTTCATACTTTATAATGGTACTATACATGCTATCTTTGTCAGGGCCCCTCCAGACATGCAGGTAAAGTCATGATGGATTCTGATGTGTGATCCAAACACTTGCTTATAATATCATTTGCCAGGTATCAGGGGTATAGCTGACCTTTGGTTAGGAAGGAAAATTTTTAAATCTTAGAATCATTTAGAATCTTCTAAAAAGACCTTTATAACTATTGTTTCTATTATTTTTTATTTATCCTGAGAGCTAAAACAGCCCCTTCCTCAAGGAGGTTACCCTCTGAATATGAAAACAGAAATAAGAGATGGAGGTAGGTGACAGAAACAAAATACAGCAATGTTCTGCACAAAAGGCAGTGGTCTCAGAATACCATAGGCCTAATCATAGTAGTATGAAAACTATTATTATTTCACAGTAAAATAATATGGCCAAATATCTTGGAATATCTGCAGCATTGAAGCAAATTTGACTTGCTTTGGGATTTGGGATTCGCCCCTTTTCAGTGGCTACAAGACATCTCTGTTTAAGGTAAGATGTCAAAACCTAATATTTGAGACTGACGGCCCTGGTAACTTTGGCAGAAAATTTTACATTTGGAAAAGAAAAGGAAGAACTTTCACAACTGGTTTGTTTCAACCTTCATTCATTCTCATGAAACCATAGCCATTGTGCTCATGAGGTAACTTGTTACCCCACAATTCAACATTGTTGGACTCATGGGGTAACTTGTTACCCTACCCTCCTGAACAAAATGGAACCAGTGACAACAGTATAAATGTGCCAAAACATATTTATTAAACGTATAGATTGTTTGAAAGAATTTTTGTGATGATTTGAACCCAAAATATATTTAAGTAGAACTATGAACAAAATTTAAACTTTTTTCAGTTTCAAAACATGAATGAACAATTTGCTAAGTCTGCAGTTTACACTTTTTTTAAAACTAACAATTACTTCCAAAAACATTTCCTAACTGTTTTAAGTAAATATTGCATTCTTCACAATGCAGCAGTGATGTACTGTGGTGCACACAAGCAAATCGCTTACAGTCTTTGCATTGTTTCCAGGTTTTGCAGTCATCTGTCCTTGGACAAAAAGCACAATGTCCACTCGTGCTTGCAAAAGGTTCTACTGGGATTTGTTGTGGCAATTTGTAATTTAGGCAGTCATACCAGACTTGACGGACTTAGACAGATTATGTGTATCCATCATTCTTCATTCTATTTGCCCGTCGATCAACTGTTCTCCAAGCTACTGCAAAAATAAGCGCCATCTTCTTAAATGTGATCTTTGCTTTCAGTTTGCATTATGGCCTAGTAAAATGATGAGGCTGGCAATGGCAGCCATATCCAGTATATTGAAAAATGTCATTGGCCACCTGTTGATTTTTTTCCATCTGCAGGTGGTCATATGGACTAAGTGGTCAAAGGTTATCCACCCCACCCTTGTTTTAATTGTAGTCATAGATGATGTCCGGCTTTCTTTGCTCTCCACCCACTGACAGGTCATGGTGCATGCTTGACAGTAACAGCACTTTGGACTTCTTTGGAACATGGGAAAATAGGGTGAGTTCCCTATCAAAAGCAAAAATGGATAAAAAAGTTTCCCTTCTTTGATTTGCTTGCATTTCGTTTGGGATATTGGCCTTGTTTTTCTGAATCGTACCCACATAGTTCAAGTCTTGCTATAGGAGTCTTTCTGCCAGATCAGTACTTGTGAAGAAATTGTCACCCACAATATTCCTTCCCATCTTGTACCAGGAATGAACCAGTGCCTGGTGATCACTGTGGTATAGACCACTCAGCAGTAGGAGGCCAATGTAGGCTTTCAGCTCTGTTTCGTCCAGCTTTTTCCACTCCTTTTTATTTTCAGGATGGCTATCATGCCACTCTCTGAATCTTCTTTCTGCCTCTCTGTTTGTTTCTCTTATGATAAAAGTCAGGATATCTTGTGAGAGAAACAGGTAGAATGTTTCCAGCACTGTGTCTTTATCACTTTCTCTTGTTGGCCCAGAACTTTCATGGACTATGTCCCTGGCTATTCTCTGATGTATTGGCTGTAGAATTTTTTTCCCCACACTCTGCCATTCCTTTCTCTAAAGGTGTCATCATCTGCAATGTTTTCTGGGGGTGGTATCAGTGGTTCTGCTCCATGTCCTGTTGTAGCTCTCCTTGATCTTGCAGGGTGGACCTGGCCTGGTCCTCTTCCCTTTCCCACTGGAAGTGTTGGCATCACTTCTGCTTGTGGCTTGTGCTTCATCTGAGCTGGATGAAGCTTCCATAGACACATGATATTCTTGCTCTGAACAATCTCCCATGTCTGGAACAAAGTCAGTATCCTCACTCCCTTGGGATAAGATTTCATCAGTGGATGTGTTGCTGTCATCCCTGGTTAGCTGTGTAAGACAGGCTTCAGCAGTGTATATGCACTGCCTTATCATCCTGGGCTGCAGAAAAAAAATGATTACTGATGAATGCATATAAATAACAATCAAAGACAAGCCTGTCCACCTATGCTGTCACAGAAGCAATTCCTCCCTGCCCTAAGGAAGGGCAGGTAGCACCCTTTCCTCCTGGGTACATAAGCCAGAGATCAGTATTCACCCTTTGCAGGCAAGCCACATGTGTGTGGATGCTGTTTGGAAATCACACATGTGGAGGCTTATTGAGAGCAGGTAAAAGGGCCATGGGGGAGGGGGAGGGGGAGAGGGATTGTCAAGCCCTTACTGTTAAAGGGGACTCCATAGTGTACACTGTATTGCAGTATGATGTTGTTCTATTTCTTCTCTGCTGTCCCTTTGCTCCTTGTCCTCACTTCCAACTAAGGCAGGGCAAACTAGCTTGAATGTTATGAAAGGAGCAGGTGAGGTGGAGTTTTGCCATGAGAAACAACAGCATAGGTGGATTTGGGTGTGACAAAGTGTTTG
The DNA here is from genome assembly GCF_000455745.1 of Alligator sinensis. Lineage (NCBI taxonomy): Eukaryota > Metazoa > Chordata > Crocodylia > Alligatoridae > Alligator > Alligator sinensis. The sequence continues at coordinate 1,278,585 of NW_005842004.1, forward strand.
GGGTTTTTTTTTTTGGCAAAAGGCAGGGTGTTCTGATGACCTTGCAGCCTGCAAACAAAGAGCTTAGCAAAAGGGATTACCACATCTTCTGCAAAAGCAGAGTGGAGGATGGTCATCTATTAGTTACCATGGATACCTGAAGTGGACATGAATGAGGTGTGAATGAATGCTGACCCTTCAGATGCATCCACCCAAAGTGGCCAAACAGGTCTAGGCCTGTAATTTATACAAAAATTGCATTGGGGTAACAAGTAAACATGGGCTTGGTGTAAGTTCTCAACCCATATGAAAAAACAAATTCAGGCCTGGGGTAACATGTTACCCTGGGCAGTTTTTCATCCACAGAGAGCAAACCACTTATGTTAGATGGCTGTTCTTTGGGGATATTGTGCACTGTGGTGCCAGTGACAATGTTGTAAAAAGAAAAAAAATAGAATTAATTAATTTTACGGTATTGCACAAAATGTGTCTGCGGTATGAAATTACCCCATCAGAACGTATGAAGGTTAAACAACAAGTGCATTTTCTGAATAGTAGTTCCCACTTTAGAAGAGTTTGCTCCATGTTTTGCTATTGCATGCAATTAGCCTCAAAGTTTGAATGCTTCCAAAGCAGAGAAATAATAAGCAATTTTGGTGCCTTGGACAGAGAATCCAAGAGGTGTTTGTTGGGCAGTGCCAAGTGCCATGGACTGCTGCTGTGGTACAGGCTCCCTGGGGGCTATGCTTCTGGCACTCCCTTCTAAATCAATGCTGAGGCCTAGGGTCCTGCTCACCCAACTCTGTTACTCTTTGTGCCATCCCTTACACCACCATTCCAAGTTTTGTATGTATGAGAAATTGTTACATTTCACAGGGCTGAAGTAATCTTCCTCCTTTTTAATGGAAGAAAAACTATAGATTTGGATTTATTTGTGACAAGGATTGTAATTGTAAATGGCTTCATTTTAGAGAGTGAACTATGGGTGACAGATAGAAACTTGGCCCTCCTAACCAAGCGTTTTCTATTTTGCTTGAAAGATAACTTTGTTCTCCTTTTGTATAATTTTATTAACAGAACTATGATTGCAGTTTAAGGCATTCTCTGGAGGATTGGATGTATTCTGGTGGAGGAGCTTTGTAAAAAGTTACCTATTTCTTAAGGCTTTCATCCTCTGACCTTTTGGTTTAAATTTATTGCATGTGGCTTTCATTGCTCTTTGCCCTGACTGTATTATAATTGCTGTTTACTATTTGCATTGTGGTGGCTCCCAGACATCCTATTAAAAATAGAGCTGCATTAGGCCAAATATTTTATGAAAACATTCAAAAACACAGTCCCTTCTTCAAAAAACTTAGTCTGAGGAACTGATACAAAGTACATTTGAATCAATTGGAGACTTTCTACTTATTTATTTTCTAAGCACTTGGAGGAGAAGAAAGTGATCAGGGAAAGTCAGTATGGATTCACCAAGGGCAAGTCATGCCTGGCCAACCTGATTACCTTCTATGATGTGATAACTGGCTGTGTGGATGGAGGGAAAGCAGGGGACAAGATATACTTTGACTTTTTCAAGGCTTTTGATACAGTCTGTCACAGCATTCTTGCAAGCAAGCTAAGCTGGGAAGTTTGGGTTGGATGAATGGACTGTAAGGTAAATAGAAAACTGTCTGGATCGTCAGGCTCAACAGGTAGTGATCAGTGGCTTGAGGTCTAGTTTGCAGCCCATATCAAGAGAAGTCCCCCAGTGGTCAGTCCTGGGGGTAGTTTTGTTCAATATCTCCATTAATGATCTGGAAGATAGGATAGATTCCACACTAAGAAAGTTTGTGGATGACACCAAGCTGGAAGGAGTAATGGTATGCTGGAGAGTAGGGCTAGGATTTAGTGATTTAGAAAAATTGGAGGACTAGACCATAAGACATTTCATGAGGTTCAACAAGGCCAAGTACACAGTTCAGCACTTAGGACAGAACAGTCCCATCCACAAAGAAAAAGGTAATTTTACAAAAACTGAGATGTTTTACATTTTTTCTTGGGGCCAGGATGGACCTGTGATGGAGAGGGAGAAAGAGAGACACACACATGTACTGGAATAGGGAACTTAACTGGTGTGTGAAAACCAACCTTCAAGTTGTGGGATAAGAGGTGCACTCAATTACATGCATCTCTATATCTTGGTTAAAAAACTAAACACTGATAAATTCCGTCCAACTCTCCACCCATATTTTAACTGTCTAGCTTTGACAGACATCAAAGTGAAGTTGGATTTTGAGGAGACTTTTGAAGGAAGAGAGGGCAATATGTGAATTATCCTGGATTTGAAAGATTTATAATGATTTAGATGAGAGAAGATTAGGGATTGAACAAAAATTTTGGCTATCTGGGCAAAAAGATGACTATGGATCTTGGGAAAAGAGGAAGAACTAGAAAGATTTAGATGTGGGGTGGTTGTGTGGAGCAACAGAGGGAGGCAAATTTTAATGCAGTTTGATTTTTTGCAACTCACAAGACAGTGAATACAAGTATTTATTTAGGGCTTTCGATTTTTCCGTTCTGCCATGATCTGCAGAAAATTGTGTTCATCCTTTTTTACTCCCACTTTCCTGGGAAACATTTATTTCTGGCAAAGTTGTCTTTATCTATTCAGCCTTTCTACACTAGAGCAAAAGTAAATTCTTCAAGAGACAGCACATATGGCATAACATACTACCCAGGTGCTACACCTGATTCTTGGAGAATGTGCCCCTGCCTGAATTTCAGATTAAGAATTCTTACCTCTGAAGTGTATCAGATGCAGCTGCCCTTATATTTCCACCTACATTGACATGAAGGATATTGGCATTCAGTCTGTTTCACACTTTCTGTCCTTCCCTGCTACACATTTATCTTTCATAACACATGTGAAATCAACAGGATGGGATCGTTGTATAAGCTCTATAAACACTATCTAGCACAGGAGGGAACAAATCCACCTGAAATGTCACATAGCTTATAATACAGGAATGCATAAAAAATGAAATAAATTGGAGCTATGGATAGGTTTGCATAAAAATTATTTATTATATGCATTTTGCTTTGAGTCCAGAAGAATACAAAAGTCTGTATGACTGATCAAGCACCTAATTTTTGCTTCAAAGAAAAATTATTACACCCAAAAAGATATTTCCTGAAGCTGCCAGTATTGAGTGAGAGAAGACCTACAGAACTGAGGAAACATAGCACATAGTTCCATCAGCAAATGGGGTGCAGAAGGAAATTTAACAAAAAATATAGAAGTCAATTTTATAAAAGTAGTATATATACTTTTTAGTTTCTTGTACATGTACTGTAAAAATACACTTCAAGTTGCTTGGGGCCAGGTATTTTCTATTTTCTATTGAAAGACATGGTCCAGTCTACAATTCTTCTAAAGTTCAAGAGTTTTAGAAAGTATTTATTTTGCATTGCATCAAACTTCCTTTAAAACTAATAGAAAACAGGAAACTTTTCCCTACAGATATAGCAATCTATTTTTTTTAATTTCTTTCTTCTATCTCTATGTCTAATACAGTATCTGAAAAAAAAACCCTTTAGCTGGCTCTGTGTGCAGTTGCATAAAAAGACTATAAAGTAAAAAAACAAGCTAAACTTTAAAATCCATTATATAAACAGACCAAAAGATTTCTTTTCAAATATTCTTCATAATTTTGCACAACCTCTGTAGGTTTCATTTCATTATGGATGTTTTGCTTACTGTAAATGTAAATAAAAGCTAAAATTAGTCCTCAAACAAACTGATCAGAGTCTACATGAAAGAAGAAAATTTGTCTATTTAGACTGCATAGTTAAATGATTCCACAAACTGTTATTTATTTTAACAATAAGAGAAACAAATATCTATGCCTTTTTCATAAAACAAAGAGTTGATATAGTAACATATTTTTACTTAATACAATATCCTGAACAAGTTGGTGATAGAATAGAAAACAGCAGTACCAGTAGACTATTCTATTGGTTCCTTAGTACATATGATGTAAAGAATGTGTCATGGGGGTGATTGGTGGGAAGAGCCCCAAATGGTAAACGGGGAACCCCTAGGGTGGGGACCATGTATAAAAGGGAAAAAAAAAAACCAAGAAAAACACAAGAAAAACATTTACCTGCAGCAGGACCTGTGGCACAGCTGGAGCAAGGGAAGGAACCTGCGTGGGTCATAAGCCATGCCTTTATCCAGCTGAAGCCGGCCAGTGATGTCACCATCAGTCACCGGCCGGCAGAGATAAAAAAAGATCACTGGCGAAGACTGGGAGAGGAAGAGAGTTGATAAAAACTCTCAAAGCAGGTGATGGGAGAAAGCCAGCAGAGGCTCTCTATACCAGCAACGACCAGGGTGTCGAGGAGCCAGAGGAGACTCTCTGCACCAGCGGAGGAACAAGAGAGCCAGAGGAAGTTCTCTATACTGGCAAAAACAGGCATGAGCATTAAAAGAAGCAGCCTAGCAGGACAGCAGGAGTCTGGACATCGTCTCACAACATAAGCAGTGGCTGACCACTTGAGAGAGACTGCAGGACGTTGTAAGTGGAATGCCTTATAAAGCATCAGGGGAGAGTGACTCCGTATACCGCACTTGGCGGTGTGAGGGGAGTAACAACCTGGGATGAGAAGCTGTGGCCAACCCTGGCCAGATGATGGGTCAGCTCCCAGTGGGATCCTAGGGGCTAGGAGATGCCCTGTTATTCTAGCGGTATGGCTGAGGAGGAAACCAGGCGGCCCCTTCCCAACTTATAGTTTGTTTTGGTTCCTTTTTTTTACCCCCTTTTGGAGGGGTTGAACGGCAGGAGAAGACGACGCAGGCAGGATGGCTCTTCTCCGTTTTTTCCTTTTGTGTTTCTTTTCTGATTATTGGTTGATTTTTTTTTTTGATTTTTTTTTTTTAGTTCCAGGCCTGACAGAGCTTAGGGCAGGAGGAGGCCCACCTTAGATCAGATAGCTAATTAAATGACCAGGGAACTATAGGCCAGTCAGTCTCACTTCCATCCTTGGCAAAGTCTTTGAAAAAATTATCAAGGCTCACATTTGTGAGAGCCCGGCAGGAAAAATTATGCTGAGGGGAAACCAGCACAGGTTCGTAGCAGGTAAATCATGCCTGACTAATCTAGTCTCTTTTTATGACCAGGTTACAAAACACCTGGA
>NW_005842004.1:1284730-1301910 GCF_000455745.1 Alligator sinensis
CCTATGCTGGGGGTCAGACTTGATGATCTATTGAGGTCCCTTCTGACCCTAACATCTATGAATATATGAGTTATCCCAGGAGGAAGTGCTTAGGCCATAACAAGGCTCCAGGGGAACATCAAGCCCAAAGAATACAACATCGCGGGAGTGGCTGAGATGATCTAGTGACCCACTGAAGGTTTTCATAGATTCATAGATGTTAGGGTCCGAAGGGACCTAAATAGAGGGGGAGGTGGAGCCCCACAGATGGCCACCTAGCGGACGTCCCACCGCGGAGGAGCCCTGGGTGGTTTGTCCCCCCCCCCCCCCCTGAAATTCCATTCAAAGACATGGCCGGCGGCCCACTGAAATTACATTCAAAGTCATGGCAGGCGAGTCTGGGGATGGCCACTGGGGGGACAAACATCTACCTCATGGCTTACAAGAAACCTCAGGACATCTGTTGCTGACCATCCAGGCCAAGGTCACACGCAACCAGCTGTTCAAGGCCAGGTGGGCACAGAAGGCTAACATGCAAGTCCTGGGCACACTCATTCACACTGTAAACACTGTATGGAATAAATGCATTCAATAGATCTCAGGGGGAGAGACAGAAGGAAGAATGGCAACATTCATCTATTCTGTTCTCCTAGAGAAAATTAGTTCATAGAAAGACACCATGGTCTAGACTTTACATATGAGTTATTCAGGGGTGTGCAAAACAGTCTGTATTCAATTCAGATTGAGATTTGGCCCATATCGGGGACAGTGGTTCAATTTGTTGATTCAGATCACTGTCCTCAATTTGATTCAGCCAAATCAGTATCTGGAAATTTGATGCTGATTCAGAGAATCAGTGATTCGGCTGTACACACAGCTTTAAATGTTTTTTCTATACACCTCGAGGTACCAGGCGTGGCTCATGAATGCTGCAATGCTGGGGTGGATGAAGCATCCCACAGGAGTGCGGAGGTGGGGAGGCACATGCTCAGCAGTGAACCTGGCCCACCGCCAAGTGCACAGGCCACCCCCAACGTGTCCCTCCGGCTTGGTGATTGGCCCTGCGGGGAATCTAGGTTCCCCCCCCACACACACCCAGAAGGCACCAGTCACTGAGCCAGGTGAGCATGGGGAGGGGGCTGTGTGCTCCCTGGAGGACCCAGAAGTGGACTGGATGTTCTTCTGATCCACTTCCGGGTCTGTTGCTGAGCACACTGGGGAGCCCCCATGCTCCTGTGGGACACTCCATCCACCCCACTATTGCAGCCTTCACAAGCCACCTGGTACCTTGAGGTATGTAGAAAAAAACATTTTAAAATCTGTGTCTATATCTGAATCGCTGAATCTCTCCAAATCAATTTGGAGGGCTCTGATTTGATTTGGAAAGATTAAAGGGTCTCCCAATTCAATTCAGATTTGGAGATTCAGCCACCAAATCAGGCCAAATCTCCACCGAATTGAATCAGGGAATGAAGCTTCACACAGCCCTATTATTTGAGTTATGGTACGTGATCTCATCACCACAAAAAGATATTGTTTGGCAATATTCTAGCTCCACTGAAAATAGTTTGGGGACAGAGGTAGGGTCATGGCTTTGGCCCTTGAATGACATAACATGAGGGATATCTTGAATGTAGTGCTAATCTCTACACGGGATATTAATCAAGCATAGGAAAGCTCTAATGCAGTTTTATTTGTGCAAGTAAGTGTGTGTGTGTGTGTGTGTGTTGAGGTGGAGGGGGGATTTTAGCTCTCACTCATTTTTGCTGCTACATTAGAATGATGTATAATGTAGCTCATATGGCATATAGCACAAGAGCACAAATAAAGTTCCAGGACGTGAACTGTACGATTTATCCAGTCCCATAGAGGGAGCATCTACCATCCCAAAGGCAGCAGTGGCAGCTCCATCATCATTATTTCTAGCCTAAGATGACATGAGGCATGTCAAAGACAGGAAAGAAAGGAGAAGATAGCAAGACTGGAGTGGACTTTCACCAGAGCAAAGCTAAGTTAAATCCTATGACAGGATTATAAATTAAAGCTGTATTCCTTCTAAAAGTTTAATTTATGATGGGGTAAAACAGCTTGATATCAAAGAGTTGGCATCAGCTGTCCACTCCCCCTCAGACTTTTGTGGGCCTAACCTTTGCACAATATGAAATTTTAAAGTGACTTTTCCACACATTTTGTTTTGTTTCCCATCCTCTTTCTCTTCTTGAGATCAGTTAGTCAATTCAGTTATGGACTGACTCTCTTTTCTATCATTTTTAGAATATCTGGTTTAATAATAGTTGCAGTTCAGTTTTGTGTCTACAATCCCTGAGTATGGCAGTGATACTGAAATATACAATACTTATGCTTCTATGAGTGTTCTTTTATGGCATGTAAACAAAACTATAGAGCCACTGTCTGTCTATATCTTTAGTCTTTGCATCAACCCATTTCCTGAGCTGTACAAGAGACCATGCTCAGGCATAATTGATAATCTGTGCTTATTTTGCCTCAAATTCATAACACTTGTTCTTTTTATAACTCATGTTTTCTTAGCATCAGGATTTCAGTAAATTGTTCTTTATAGATAGAATATGTATATATGTGCATATACTATACATATGTGTGTGTATGCATTCATTCCTATATGTATATTTTGTATATGTGTGCATATTGCATTATTGCTGAGAATCCATCATTTTCCATTGACTTAAAATATAAATATACATTCAAATGACATTCAGATGGCCTAGATTCTATTCTGTTTACTAAACAGGTAAGACTCCACAGGTGATTGGCCAAAACTATCCATATTGCCTCAGGACAGTGATTCTATTTTGCCTGAGGAAGTGCATAGTTCTCCCACTGTCTTTGAGAGAAACCAACGCACCTCCAGGGCATGTAAGCATTGACTATCAAATTACCTATAGGCAGCCAGCAGGGAATGCTAGGCACGGAGGTGTGTTACAGGTGCCTGAGTCATGGGTATACATTACATGTCTCTTCATTTCAGGATCAAAGGAGAACAGCCACCTACTTTTTGTACAATATCCTAGAGCAAGGGTGGCACTCATGCTGCAGGTTGGCCACAAGTGACACAGGCAGTCTCTGTGTGTGGCATATGGCAGTTCAGGAGATCAGGCAGGGAACACAGGACATGAAGCAGAAATCAGAGGAGATTGGGTAGGAAGCATATTGTATTGAGAAGAAAGCAAAGCAGCAGACTGGGCAGAGGAAGAGGATCAGTGGTGCTTGGGAAGGGTGCGTGGCTAATTTGTGACATGCCCATCAAGAGGTTGACCCCCACTGGCCTAGAGGTTATAGAACTTGTTAAGGAAGGATCTGGCCTGGATACAAGCACCCCCGGGCATTTCTACACAAGGCGCTACTGCACAGTCACAATGAGCTACTGCACAGTATCTCATTGCTGCCATGCAGTAGTGTTTCCAGGCACTAAGTGCGCAATGATGATACTGCACAGTAGTAATGAGCTACTTTATAGTTGCTCATTGCTACTGCCCAGTAGTGTCAGAAAAAAAATCCATGCAGCAATGGTACTGTGCAGTAACGCCAATTACTGCACAGTCATTTAGTAACTGCTTATACATTAGCAAGTACTAAATGTATTTAAGTAATTTATGCATAAGCAAGGACTAAATGACTGTGCAGTGACAATGACAGATGTGGATTTAAATCCCTTCACATTGGCCACTTCTACACGAGTGGTGGACTGTGCAGTAGGACGGTGTGAAATTTCCCTGTTTCGTTTTGAAGCTGTTTTGACACATTTTGAGCTCGAAACAATGAAATCAAAATGAAACAAAAAGCATCAAAACAGATTCAAAATGAAATGAGGGCACTCAAAACATTTCAAAAGTTTCAAAACATTTTGAGTTTCAAAGCATCCCAGTGGTGGGAGGCAGGGGAGAACCAGGACTGTGCTCTGAGTGGCTTCGCAGCCCCATGTGACTCAGCCTGGCAGGGAGTGCAGCCCTGGCTCTCCCTGCCTTCCACCACTGGGCTGTGCTCCGTGGAGCTGATCGGATTGCAGCACTGGCTCTGCCCAGCATCCACCACTGGGCTGCATGCCGATCAACTCTGCCAGCCCCATGGAGCTCAGCCCGGTGCCAGGACGTGGGAAGAGCTGACACTGTGCTCTGCCTCCTGCCACTATGCTGAGTTCCACAAGGCTGCGAGTTGCTGGGAGCTGAGCCCGGTGGTGGGAGGTAGAGTGCAACCCCATTGCTCTGCTTCCCACCACTGGGCTGACTTCCATGGGGCTGTGCTCCACTGGGCTCAGCTCCTAGCAGCTTGCAGCCCTGTGGAACTCAGCCTGGTGGTCGCAAGCAGAGCACAGCCCTGTCACTGTGCTCTGCCTCCTGCCACAGAGCTTAGCTCCCAGTGACTTGCAGCCCTGTGGAACTCATCCCAGTGGCAGGAAACAGAGTGCAGCCTCCCACCACCAGGCTTAGCTCCATGGAGTCGTGCTGGGTGCGGGTTGGGCCCAGCGCCGGTCCCAAGTGGCAGTGGCAGCCTTCTGTGATCTGGTAGCCAGATCAGTGGCCCCCATCCCTGGAAGGAGGCTAGCAGACCCCTGAAGCCCTTCTGGGGGTGTGGACAGGCCCCTGATCTGCCTGTCAGATGACAGGAGGCTGCTGCTGCCAGCTGGGAAGAGTGATGCCTCCACTGGCCCCAGCTGGCAGCAGCAGCCTTCTGTCATCCAGCATGTATATTGGAGGCCCACCCACACTCCCAGGAGGGCTGTGGCAGCTGTGTCGGACTCCTCCCAGGGGTGCAGGCCCCTGATCTGCCTGATGGTCACAGAAGGCTGCTCCTGCTCCCCCACTCCTGCTTGTCAACAACTTGAGGTGGAGTTTCCCAGAAACCTATGCACCTATCTCCTTGAAAGTTGCTAGAATTCATGGCAGCAGAAGGGGCTACCATCCTTATGGGCTTCATCCAAATCAAGGCAAAAATGACAAAGTTATAGGCAGTTTTGTGCTTTCCCATTATAGTCTATGGGTGAAATGTTGAAACAGCGAAACAGTTTTGACTAAATGAAATGGAAGTGTTTTCAAAATGAAATAAAACACTGTTCTGTCAAAACATTGAAATAGTAGTCGAAGTGGAATGGTTCTGTTTTGCACAGCCCTACTGTGCAGTTGTTACTGTGCAGTCCACTGCTCATGTAGAAGTGACCAATGTCAAGGCAATTTAATCCACATCCCTTGTCTTCCAAGAAAGTACCCTAAATGAGAAACTTTGAGCTAAGCAGAGCCAAGGACTTCTTCCATCCCTCTTGTTGGACCTGGTTCACTAGGTGGAAAGGAATGCAATAGTGGCTATAAGGAGCAAAAACATGAAGGAGCCTGACTCTGAAGCCCAGTGAAGAGGGTAGAAACTCTGGCAGGCAGTCATAGGTTCTTCTTTTTTATAACGAGATAATCTGTTTAGCAGGCCATACACCATCGATAAAGACTGACGAGCCAAGAAGGTGAAGCACAAGCACTTCAAAGGGGGAGACCACAAAGAGAAAGAGAGATTAAATCTTTATCGTGTAAGCAGGTAAGTTAAATCAATCTGTTGTCTTTTCATATGGCAGAAGAGAAAAGGTCAATAGAAAGATCTGGGGAAGAAACAAATCGGTAATGTGTTTGAGTTTAAAACAAGTTAGACACACCGCATACATCATGGTGCTGAGCACAGTGTGAATGTCCAGACACAGAATGACAGATCTAGTGGTATTTTTAGATAGGCTTGTTATGAATGACTTATTTACTGTCAAACTAAGTAGATTAATTAATTGCACCATGAAGAGATTCTATTTAAGTTTTATTTCTATAAAACATGAAAAATAGACTACTTAACTTGCATATTTTCTGCAAGAATTCCATGAATTTTGGGCACTACAAAGTTTAAAGGGGAGAATGCCATAAGTGGCTTTTGAATTTTATTCACTGTAGCTGCATTTTATTTAAGATGAATGATGAATATATTTTTTCTTTGACAAAGTCTAGCTATTTGTTCTAGTCTGGTACAAAAGACATGCCTAATTTAACAGGTTGCCTTGCAAAGCACAATTCAGGCTCTGCAGTTGCAGCCTATCCTACTGACAATATGATTCACATATGTGTAACATTGGCAATTAAAAGTGGTTTCCACTGGCACCCCAGGGAATAGCCTGTTAATGCTGTGTTATTCCCAGAGGCAATAAATTTTCCTGTTAAAGGTAGTTTTAATTGTTTTCATTATCTGTCAAATACCAGTAAACCCCCTAATCAATTCACAATCCAATTAAACTAGTTCTTTACAGTTTATAGCCTTCCAAAATCATAATATAATTAAAAATATATCCTGTTCATTGGACAGATCTGTTGCAGGTAAGCTACTAAATATCTGTGGGCCATAAGCCATCTTTCTGAGCAGAGCAAGTGCTTAATAAGTTAGAGTTATTTTAAGTACATCTGCTATAGAGTGGTTGTTTGGAATGATAGATGAGTTGGTGCTCCTAGGTATCAGGCGTCTCAGCAGTAACCATGTTTCTCAGGGAAGAAACACTTATGTTAAATCATTTTTTTTTTCCAGTAAGAAAATGCAGCATGATATTTTCACGTTTTTTCATGAATACTGGAAATAAGAAACACTTCTACAGAGCATGCACCTGCGCATAAAATATACTATACAATAAAATATTGCTTTTAAGTAACTTATGTATAAACCTGTGCATATGCACAGGACATCTATCATATACAGATAGATAATTTTACAGATCTGACACTAATTCAAGTTGTGCAGGTGAAAATAAATTATGTTAGTATTTTTTTTCTTCAAAATAAGATAACCAGGAATCTGCTATTCTTCAGCCAGTCTTTTCCAAATAGGGGGAAAAAAATGAAATCCATAAATATAATAAAGCACGATGAGCCATGTAATGTACCACTCATTTTCATTTCTTAAGAATGATAATATCAAAGGTACTATTGGCTTTTGTTTTGACCTGTTACTTATAAGTTATTTAAGGGTTGCCTACAGGGGGTATGTGTAACCCTGGGGGTACTTGGGAAGGCCCTAGGGGGTATGCACTGGTGGACACGGATAGAGCATCATCACCCTGCACTGCTACCTGCCAGAAGGGTGAGGGCAGTGGCGCCCCTCTGCAGGCCACACAGGTACCACCCGACTGGCCAGACATGGTGCAGAGGGAAGCTTGCATGCAGCTGTGGCAGCTGTCACTCACCAACCCACACTGCTGCTGCTCCGCATCTGGCTGCCAGGCATACACTTGTTAAAAAAGGTTGAAAACTCCTGAGTTATATGGTTACTCAGGAGTTATATGGTTATCTCTCATTCATTCTGCTGTAGGTGTATTTTGCAACTTCCTGGGCACATCTACACAAGACATCTACTGTGCAGTTGACTAATTAACTGTGCAGTAAACATCTCAGCATCTACACGTGCACCCCTATTAGTCCAGAGTAAACTAGTTTATTCCATAGCAGGATAGTGCTTGTAAAAAGAAGTATTATTTTTCTGTGGTGTAGAAAAACTCCACAGAAGCACATGTGTAAATGCTGGCTCAGCTGGCTGGGGCAGGAGGGTGCTTCAGTGGAGGGACTGCCTGCTGGATAGTCCCATGCTGAAGCACCCTTGTGCACCAGCTAGCCTGTCCATAGCACATTGAGCTAGGGGGAGCAGGCTGACCACCCTCCTCCCCCAGACTCCCTGTCAGCTGGGGCTGCTCCAGTCTGGCTCAATGAGTTGCACATGATTAAACTCTGGAGATTATTGCACATTTAAACAGTGCACCTAGGAGCAAAAAACTCTGGAGCAATAAGCTCTGCAGTTTATTCATGCCTATAAATTGCTCATGTAGACATGCCCTCTGTTATATACATTTTCCCTCCTCTTTTCTTTCCTCCCCTTTGCTTTTTGGTAATGGCAATCTACCATTTGCTAAAGGTGCATAACTAATACATTTTAATGAGAATTATTTATGGATTATTGTTTGATAAAAGTGCATAACATGCATGAATGAAACTTATTTGCTTTGATTTGCATTTGTAGAATTGTGATCACAAAAAGGAGCTGGAGTTAATGACTTTAAAAGGAGGTCAATTCATCAAACTGATTTGCTGGTGATGACCAATGCAATATTATTCTAAGTATTTTTTTTTTTATGTAAGTAGTCAAAATTGAGCTTCATTATGGACAAATGATTAGAATAAATCCTGCAAACATTACACACATAACTAGCTCTATATTCTGCAAAGTGTGCAATATTTGACTGTTTATTACTTCTTGCAGGATCGTAGGAAAGTGGGGCTAGAAGAGACCTCACAAGGTCACCTAGTTCACCCCCCTAGTCTAGGCAGGATCACCATTGACTAAACCATCTCAGCCAAGTGTCTGTGTAACCTGTTCTAGAAAATTTTCCAGGAGTGGAAATTTTCACAGCTTCTCTAAGTAGCCTGTTCCAATTCTTGACCATCCTCATAGCCAGAAAGTTCTTCCTAATCGCCAACCTAATTTTCCTCTGCCACAGCTTGAAGCCATTGCTCCTAGTCCTTTTCTCTATGGCCACAGAGAATAGTCTATCTCTAGGCTATTCAATAATCAAAGCAAACAAATTAAGAAACTTTCAGAAATGTCTAGTCTAACCACCCATCCTAGCCTTCAAACAAGCACTGAACCTCGCCAACCTCATCACCAGAAGCAAACGTCTTCAAGCCCAGAACACACCAAAAGGATCCAGACCGTGCCAGGACAAGAAATGCAAAACCTGCCAGCACATCTCCACCCCCCCCACAATTACTACACCCCACAACAGAGCCATCAGCATCCCAGGATCTTACAGCGGAACCTCCAGAAATGTAATATACCTCATCCAATGCACCAAATGCCCTGATGGAAAATATGTAGGAGAGACCAAACAACAACTGCGCACCAGAATGAACGCACACCGGAAATCTATCAAAGACGGGAATACCCAATTACCGGTGAGGGCACATTTCTCACAGGAGGGCCACTCTCTCTCCAATCTCTCAGTCCTGATCCTCAAGGGAAATTTACACAACACTTCCCAGAGACAAGCCCATGAGCTCCATTTCATCAACCTCCTGGATACTAGAGATCATGGACTAAACATAGACATTGGATTTTTGATACATTATAATCTGCCTGGCAACTGACTCCCCAGCCCAGCCCTTGGCTTCTTTACTTTTTTAATTCCATCCAGGAAGAGCACACACCAACTGCTGCAGCTTCCTTAGCCTGACGAAGGGTTTTTGAACCCGAAAGCTTGCTTAATAACTATTCTCCAACTATTTGGGTTGGTCTAATAAAACATATCAAATTCACCCAAGGAACCTTGTCTGCCTAGTCTAACCTTCAACATTTTTCCCAAGTGTAAGAGCAAGCTTATCAATTTTTAACTTTTAAATTTTGTGAAAAAATTCTAAAGGACAGGAAATACTGGTTTATCAGGAAATAGTCATATCTACAACAGTTCTGACACACTATTTATAAAAATGTGCAATATATATATGTGTGGATTTTGACACCTTAGCTGTTTGTTTCAAATTATGAAATTCTTCTAAATATATGCCTAAGTAAAGCTTGGATTTCACATTATAGCCACTTTTTTATTCATATCCCATTAGCATTTGAAGACTTAGAGAACAAAGTCAGCTGTTTGTACAAATAAATGCTCTACAAAGGATGTCCTAGTCCAAATGGTTTACAACGTAGGATTCCAATGTTGCAAACAGTGAGAAATGTAAATACATTTTAAATTGTTGGATTGACTTCAATACTAAGTCACAACAGCAAAGTTAGGAACAAAGATGAATGATTGCTGGGTCAAGGTCTATGCTCATGACAAGATATAATAGATAAACCAGAAAAATAAGGAAAGGCAGGTAAGCAAAGTAAATTCGGAACAAATAGCAATAGTTTCAGCTTGGAATGTAGGAAGGTATATCAGAGCACATTAGATAACATGCCTCAGAGTTACGTCTCAGCTGTGTGTTCTTGGGCAACCCAGACACAGGATGCAGTCTGTCTGACTCACAAGGACTCTCCCCCCACCCCCGCTACATAAATGAAACTGATTAAGATGCAGTGAGAGACACACCTAAGACCCTCCAGATAAGGGTGACAAGAGTGAAACAACTGCCCTAGGTCTCATTTGCATCCGAGATGGAACCAGATGACCATTCATTTACATGAGAGATGGAGAACAGAAAGCCTGAAGCAGAGACTGCAGTGAATTCTGGGACCAGAGAAGCAGGGGAACACTGCATGATGGGGAATCTGTGCTCCAAATGTTAATCAACCCATGTTGACACACACCCAGCTCAGCATTTATCAGACCAGTTCTAATCTGGATTTTCTAAGGACTTTTTCCCCCCAGACACACACACACCTCTAAGTTTAATAGGCATCTCGGGCTGTACATTCCCTGGTCCCACTATGGGATGCCTATTTAAACTTGATTGACTAAAAACTCGGTTGCCGGGTTAGGGAATGCTGAGGCAATGGATCGAGTCAGAGGGGGTATGGGCAACATTTGAACAATGCTTAAGGGTTCATCACAGCATCCAGCCCGTTGGAGCCCTAATCACAGGTGTTGTCATACTTTTCCCGAGACGACTGGTGGGAGTCCTCTCCACAAAAGGTTATGAGCACCCCAATAATTGCTTTAAGTCTGTTAAAAGACTATAGTAAGATCTGGAAAAGTCATGCGAAGCAGAGGCTTGTTCACAGCAAGTAAAAATCCAAAATCCTGATGCTGTAAGCTATCTATTGTTTCTGAAGAAACCATGAGATATCCCATCAGTATATCTGCCACCCATAGGAATTTCAAGCTGGCTCCCAAGTATCTGGTTACTCCCTAACCTTATGTGTTTCCTGATTATCAATCAGTTTCTCCAGATGTTCCAAACCAGATAACACCTTGTCAATAGAAAAGACAATGATTTACACAATTAAGGATGCTTTGAAGCAGCTGAACTGAGGGTATAAAAATCTGTAAGTGTGTGTGCTGCAAGAGGAAGAACAGGAAGAGGAAAAGGAAGGAAAAGAAGTAGAAGCAGGAGGAAAGAAGGAGAAGAAGAAAACCCCTGTGCTGACACCATCCCCTGTCGTTCTTGGGACGCTGGAAGAACAGATCATCTCTCCCTTCAAGGACTGTGCTACAGACTGTGCCTGTCAGCTTTGCAGCCTGAGTACCGTGGACTAGGTGAGATCCCAGCGTTCTCTGTCTTCTTTCTAGGCATAAACTTCTGAACCTGAACTGTATCAGTTAAGCTTGAGCTAAGTTTCCCCAAATACTTAGTGAAACCAGGGTAGTATTGTCATTGTTGGTGTTTGTTTTTCTTTTGCATGTCTATTACATGAACTGAATGCTGGCCCATGAGGGTGTCAGCTGGACACCGAGCCGGATTCAGAAGGATTCTGTTTACCTGTATGCTTGTGTCTGACTGCATTTTATTGTTGCTCTTATGAACTGATTCTTGGCATATGAGGGTGTCAGCCTGTCCATGCTGATCAGCCCGGCCAGGTCAGGCATGTCACGTTAATTTGTGTTTGTTTGTGTGTATGACTGATTTGGTGACTGGAGGAACCCAGCCCCATTGAGAGTGAGTCCTGCAAGACAGCTCCACTGGGGGTGAGGGCTTGCAGAAGGGAGAGATACAGCTCCGTATAGCAACACAAGCAGCACATTGACAGAATCACCAAGACCCTAGAAACTATCCCTAATAAATGAGCACACCCCAAAGTAATGGGCAAATCTGGTAACATCAGTGAAAGGTGAAACATTTTTCTATTGTACTTATTCAATAATGCTGTATTGTACTTAAGAAGTAATACAGTTAGCAAAGTAGTATGTTTTAAAAGTGTGTTATCTAGAAGTAGTTAACTTAAATCATTCATTTAGGTCTAGTTCAATTCAAGTTCCATGATCTCTTGAATCAGAAGAAAAAAATTATTATAAAAGACAGTGTTTATCTTTAGTATAAATGATAGAGAGATCAATAATTCATTTGCAATAAATGCACCCTATAGCATCACATCATAGTACAATATTATAAACAAGAGCAGTACAATAAAATATATGAGTCCAGAATGGTTCAGCGGGGCTCTGCTCAGGTTCCCAAACTATAAAATTCAAACTGAAAATCAGCCAAACTTGTATATTTAACTTTTGTCGGCTTTACTTCAGCATTGGTCAACTTTAGGATTTTGATGCAACTTTTACAATTTTTCAGTTTACTATCCACACACAATGAGAGTTTCAGTGCACACAGCTTGAGTTTTCAGTTTTTCTTTAAATTCAGACTGAGGCAAAACTTACAGCTTTCATTAACAAAGCTCTATTTATATATACAACACAGATGTGGTGTGTATGAAGAATGCAGTAAAGGAGACAAACTGTATAAAGTATTTATTATAATTGCTGTATTTTTGAGACTGAAGAATATCAAATAGATTGCAAGTTGTCACAGGGGAAATGAAGAGAACTCTTACCAAGGGTGAGAACAAGAGTGCTTGCAATTGGCATCACATTCTGATCTGGTCTGATAGACCAGGTTACGGTTGTGACTGAGAAGAATGAGTCATTTCAGTGAAATATTTCTTGATCTCAGTTAATCATTCACAATGACTAGCTGTACAATGCTTCATAATTTACTGACTGTGCAGAGAAAAAGGTGCTTGTTTCATTTCTCTAGGTGCATAATGGATGAAAACTAAAATGATTCAGGTGGATGGACACTGGAGGGATGTTATTCTGTTGTAATATATTATGGCTACCCTGAAAGTAATAGAACAGGAACAATGTGCCATTGTCCAAAGTTGGAATTTAAGCTTTAGTAAAAATTCATCAAGTATATCAAGTGCTTTCTATAAAAGAAGACGTGATGTAGTTATCTTCTATCGAGCAACATAAATCAGGCTAGAAGTTCAGTCTCTTACTACTTTAGAAGCATTTTGGTTCATAGCACTTTACCTGAGCCAGGGTTTTAAAGGGACATGATCAACTTAAATATCATGTTAATTATCAACAGTGAAATATTTTTAAAAAAAACAATGTCATTGCTCCATCTGTCATCTTAAGTGTCATCAGTTTCCAAAGTCAGATTACCAAAAATTATTGACACCTGTTTCATTTTGTTTCTAGTCACTTTTTAAATGCATTTTATATTTTCTACTGCCTCAAAGTTTTCTATCTAAAACCTTCCTGGGAAATATTCAGTTTTAAAATAGATGAAGTACTGATGAAAAATTGAGACCAGATGCTGATACCCTTATTTGAACTGACTAATGTATTCTACAAACAGCCTATGGAACTGGATTTACCAATAGGTTAGTGCTAATTAAAAGGGAGTGATGCTTCACTGTGCATCAGCTGTTGTGCAGTAACTGCCTGAATGCAAGCTCTTATTTTAACTTAAGTGAAGCTAAACAGTGGTTGTTTAGTCTTAATGAAAGAGCTATCCATTACTGTATGTTAGCTTCCAAATAGCAAAAGTTAAGGACATGCATACAGTTTCTGTAGGGTGGTTTGTATTTGTTAAAATCCTCCCAGTAAGCTGTTGTATATATTTATCTTTTATGATTTTAAAGCATCATAGACTCAGAGAAAATTAGGGTGGAAAAGAACCTCAGGAGGTTATCTAGTCCAACTCATACTCAAAGCAAGACCATCCTCAACTAGATCATCCCATCCAAGACTTTGTCTACCTGGGTCTTAAAAACCTCCAAAGATGGAGATTCCACATCCCCTCTGGGTAACCTGTTCCAGTGTTTGACTACCCTCCAGGAGCATCTACATGAGATGCTATGGCAACATAGCATTGACAGGCCCAAACTGTGGTGCTGATACTACATCGCTATGTCCACATAGTGTCTAAAAATAACCGTGCGCCACAAGAACTGTGCAGTACTGGTAGGTACGGTGCAGTCAGGGGCACATGTAGATGCACCCACTTAGTGATTTTTTTTTCCTAATACCTAACCTAAACTTGCCTTGCTGCAACTTGAGGTCATTGCTCCTTGTTCTGTCATCTGCCACCACTGAGAATAGTCTAGCTCCATCCTTTTTTGGGACCTTTCTTCAGGTAGTTGAAGGCTGCTATTAAATCTCCACTCAGTCTTCTCCTCTCCAGATTATAATAAAACCAGTTCCTTCAGCCTCTTCTGAGAAGTCATGTGCCTCAGCCCCCTAAACTTTTTTGTTGCATTCCACTGGACTCTTTCCGATTTGTCCACATACTTTCTGTAGTGAAGGCCCCAAACCTGGATACAGAACTCCATTTGTGGCCTCACCAGTACTGAATAGAGGGAAAGAATCACTTCCCTCCATCTGCTTTTAATGTTCCTACTAATGCAGCCCAGTATGCAGTTAGTCTTCTTTGTAACAAAGGCACCCTGTTGGCTCATAGTCAGCTTACTGCCCACTGTAACCTCCAAGTCCTTTTCTGCAAAACTGCTGCTTAGCCAGCAACTTCCCAGCCTGTACCAGTGGATGGAATTGTTTCATCCTAAGTGTTGGACTTTGCACTTCTCTCTGTTAACCTTATGTGATTTATTTTGGTTCAATCCTGCAACTTTTTGAGATCTCTCTGAATCCTAACCTTACCCTCCAGCATATTGACTATTCTTCCCAGATTGGTGCCATCTGAAAACTTGCTGAAGGTGCACTCTATGCCATCTTCCAAGTTGTAGATGAAGATATTGAACAAAACAGGCCCCAGGACCAACCCACGGGGCATTCCACTTGACACCAGCTGCCAAGCAGACATCGAGCAATTGACTCACTGAGCACATCTACACGTGCTATTTATTTGAAGTAGACTTACTTTGCAGTAAAAATCCTTCACAGTAACTGTACCTGGGAGCATGTCTACACGTGCTCCCTTTTAGAAGCAGGTTTGCTCCCACCCTGCTTTGCCCATCTGCAGAAGCCAGGGTCCTTCCTGGTGCTAGTCTAGGGGCAGGCAAGGGACAAAGGGTGGTCCCAGTGGGCACTGGGCCAGAAGAGCTCTGCTGGCTGCAGAAGCAGCTGTTTCCTAGCTCTGTGCACACTGGGAGGGAACCTGATATGCATGGGGTTGAGGCAGAGCTGCCCCTGCAATGGGTAGAGCTGTCCTGGCCCCATGTTCATCTGGAAACAGCTGCCACAAAGCTCCCAGTCAGGCAAGGTTTCCCTGCCCAGGAAAGGATTACTGGCAGCTGTCCAGGGTGTAGAGCAGCTCTGGGTAAGCCTTCTGCCAGGCAGTGGGTCATGGGGCTCTCCAGAACCTGCCCTGCTTGGCATATAGGAGGCTGCTCTGGGTAGGAGGGTGGAGGCTAGGAATACAGCCCTCTCTTCTCTCCCAGAGCAGCCACTTCCAGCTGCTTTGGGGAGTGAGCAGGGGTTGGGAATCCAGCCCTTACCTGTCTCCAAAGAGCAGCCAGCTCCACATGGAGAGCTGGGACAGGTGGCAGAGATCTCCCCAGTCCTGGTGCTGATCAGTTTCCAGCTCCTGGGATCTGAGCAGTGTCTAGATGGGGACAGAGAGCTCCCTGTCCCCTGTGGTCCCCTGCTGGCTAGGCTGACTGGGAGCAAATTTACTTCTGCCCAGAGTCTACATGTATGTTACTGAACAGTTAGTTTAGTCTACCTATAAATACAGGTAATAATCTACTGCACAGTAAAGTGTCTCATATAGACACATCCTCTGAGTAGTAGTCTGATGACCCAGCCAGTTTATCTACCTTACAGTCCATTTATCCCACTTGAACTTTCTTAGCTTGCTTGCCAGAATGTTGATGGTGTGAATATTATAGGAAACTGTATCAAAAGCCTTGATAAAGTCAAGGCGAATACACGCTGACTGTTCCTAATAATCTTCTTCTCCTCCAAGTGCTTAGAAATGGATTCCTTGAGCACCTGCTTCATGATTTTTCCAGGGACTGATATGAGGCTGACCAACCTGTAGTTCTCTAGGTTCTCTTCCTTTCCCTTCTTAAAGATGGGCACTAGGCTTGCACTTTTCCAAACATCCAGGACCATGCAAAGCTTTGGCAGGAGCTGCACTGGTGTACCAGTGAACACCAAGCATTCACTGGAATCTAGGATCTCAATGAAGTATTGAAGCCACACCCACTTCAGCTGTGTGGCATATATACAATGAGCCCTCTTCACTGTGCATGTACCATGCAAATGAAAGGGGTGGGGCTGCACACCCATCACCACAATCATGGATCTGCCCATGCTGGTGGTAATATTATGAGTAGGCCTAGAGGGCAGGCTAACAATGGTCGTGCCTGGGTGGGTGCTCATGTCTGCTATGTGGCACCAGCCTCCTCCTTGATGCTAAATGATGGGCAAGCAACCCTTGGAAGTTGAGGACTGCAGGCCCAGCGGGAACTAACTGAGGACTGAGTGGAGCTTGTTAAGGTCTAGATTCAATTAGGAGTGAGTTAATAAGGCTGATGAGCTTGATTAGCTGACTAAGCTAGATGGCCTGAAAGACCATCAAGCACTTGGTTAGGTTACTAAGCAGTGATTCTGTCTGGGCCAGACTTTGAGACAGTCCAGTGATGAGCACTGTGGAAAGAAGTACCCAAGTGTCACTTAGGCAAAATGAAGGGCTGAATCTCTTGGTGTTTTTTTTAATAATTTAAGTCCTGGAAGATGAGACCAGGGAGGCCACTGGGATGCTGGAGTAGAAAAACAACAGCAGAACTGATGGCCAGGGTGGTGGGACACAGAACCTGCTACAGGTATTGATTGCAAAATTCTTAATTCATAATATATAAATAGTAGTGATATAGATAAAAGCAGAGCGGTTTGCTTTCTCTAAAGGTTCTTTACATCTTAGCACCCTTCTTTCTATCAGGTCCCATCTCTCTGCACATGAGTTACCATCTGTCTCTACTGACAATGATCCTGATATCAGTTGCCTGGTATTTTTATTTATCCACAAACACTTCCTTCCTTCCTTCCTTCCGCTCGGACGCTGCGGAGCAGGCTCGCTTGGAGCTGCGTGGGGCGATCCCGAGCGTAAGACTCCCCGGCTTCCTATCTCTTTTCTTTCTTCCCTCCCACCTGTCTAAAGGTCTCTAGCCTCTGTTTATTTCGCTTTCTGACTCTTTTCTTGCTTTTTTTGCAGCTTTTTCCCCCACTTTTCTCTCCTCTCTCTTCCCTCCCCCTCTGCTTC
>NW_005842004.1:1314579-1315334 GCF_000455745.1 Alligator sinensis
TTTTTCCTCGCCTTCCCCCCCCCCCCGCCTCTGCCAATTTTTTTTTTCCCCTCCACCCTCCTCCCCCTTTGCAGGGAGGTCTCTTATCATTTGCTGCTTGAGGGGTGCATTTTTCTTCCCCCCCACTCTTACTTTGCTCTATCCACGGTTTTCTTTCACCCCCCAATTCCCTCCCTCCCTTTCGGTGGCTTATCTTCACTTTCTGTTTTGGCCGCATTCCCGGGAGCTTGGGCTTGAGCTTCTGTGTTTAAGTTTTCTTTTCATTCCCTTAGTTTTTTTGCTTTGCAGTTAACCCTGTCCTAGTGAGGAATGGCTGCTCCTACACCTGGCAGCTGGCATGAGGATGTCTCTCAGGACCTCCCGCTGACTAATGGCTTCAGGGCTCATATCCCTCTCCATGTGGGGCTCAAGGTTTGCATAGAGGCTCTAGCTCCACTCCTGGGATGGCGTACCATCTGCTATGTGGGTCATGTGAACAAGGTCCCGATGATTTACTTGAGCACACCCGCCTTGGTTGACAGGGTGTGTGCTGAGGGCCTAGATATTGCGGGCATTCACTACCCTGTCACGCCCCTGGAGACTCAGGCAGTGAGGGTGGTGATCTCCAACATCCCACCACACGTTTCTGATCGGGAGCTGGCCAGGGGACTCGAGGCCTATGGGGTTCCTACGAGTCCTTTTCGCCGACTGCCGATGGGAAGCAAGGACCCTCAGGGGAAGCACGTCCTGTCTTTTCGGAGGCAGGTCTTTATGCT
>NW_005842004.1:1315470-1316531 GCF_000455745.1 Alligator sinensis
GCAGGGCGCCGGCCCCCCCGCCGCCTGCGGCAGCACCGAAAGATGGAGCGTTGGCTTCTGGGGCAGACGGCCGGGCCAGGGAGGCCGGGAGCTCTTCCTCACGACCTCCCTCCACCCCTATTCCATCTCAGGGGACTGGGGTCTCCAGTGTGAAACCACCGTCCAGTGGAGGGGCCGGTGCTACTACCCAGGCCCCACCGCCACCTCCCCCATCTGTAGCGCCCCCTGCCCTCAGTGCGAGAGCCCCACCGTGTGGAGGGGCAGACGCCTCGCTTTGCCCCCTGCCTGCCTTGACCAAAGTGGCTGGGATGGCTGGGAATTGCAGGGCTGGAGCCTCATCGGATGATGGGGCTCGGGCCTGACCACAGCCACCCGCGAATGTGGTGCCGCCTGAGGTGGCGGGTCCTGTTGGGGCAGGCCAGGAGCAGTCTGGCTCATCCCCAGCACAAGGGCAGCTACCCACCACCACCAAGAAGAAGAAGAAGGACAAAGAGAGGAAAATGAAGGGGGACTCCCAGGACGCCCCGTCCCTGTCAGGACCCTCCTTGGCCAGTGCTGACGGACCCCCCACTAGAGAGCCTGACCCCACTCCGGATGCCATACCACCCACCCCATTGGATGTAGCCATCAACGGGGTAGACTTAGCCGGGGGGGAGGGGGCTTCAGGTGTCCCGCTCCCCTCACCTGTCCCACAGACTCCGGAGTTGGGCGGCAGCAGGGATGGTGACGAAAGCCTCTCTTTTGGTGGCCTGGCCCCGGGGGTGGCAGGAGAGTCTGCTACCCCCTTGGTCATGCCCCAGCCTAGCGGACAGGATGGAGAAGTTAGCAACATGGAGATCCAGCTCTCTGAGTCTCGCAAGAGGCGTCGGGAGCGGGATGGCCTCTCCCCCTCCAAGAAGACAGGGAATGCCCTCGTGGAGCCGGTCCTTGACTTGGACGATGAGAGGCAGCTGATGTGCCTAGACATCGAGGGTGTCGACACTGAAGGTGCGGGCGAGCTCCCGCCGGGGGTGCGGCCTCGCTGCTCTTCCGTAGGCAACATCGACCCCAAGCTGGAGGAG
>NW_005842004.1:1316968-1319803 GCF_000455745.1 Alligator sinensis
GGTGAGCCACGAGCCCATCCTGCAGCTCCTGCGACAGAAGAGGCTGGCCGTCGCCTTCCTTCAAGAGACACACTCTGACAGATTCAACCGGGCGGCCTGGCGGGCTGCCTGGCGAGGAAAGGTGTTCCTGAGCCATGGCCTTTATGACACCAGGCACCACCTGCCACTCCTGCGCAGTAGCCACATCGCTCCCTCGGGTCTGTCAGATCATGGCCTAGCCTTCTGTGAACTGTTCCTGCCCGGGAGAGCCTGTGCACGGGCAACTTATTGGTGCTTCAATGTCAGCCTGCTTCAGCACTCCTATTTCCGGGACTGCTTTGCCCACTTTTGGCAGAGGTGGTAGGCTGCGAGACCGAGCCACTCCTCCTGGAAACTGTGGTGGGACGTGGGCAAGGTACAGATCCGAGCCTTTTGCCAGCAGTAGACCCAGCTGGCCGCAAACGAGATGCGCCGACGTATCCAGGAGTTGGAGTAGGACGTGGCGGAGCTTGAGGCTGCCGCTGGCAGCGACGCAGCACTGAGTGAGAGGCTCTGTTTCTGCATGAAATGCCTGCGTGACTTGGCGGAGAGCGCTGCCCGCAGCGTGAGGATCCGCGCCCGCTGCCAGGAGCTGGTCGAAACTGACGCCCTGACCCGCTTCTTTTTCAGCCTGGAGCAGCGGAGGGCAGCGAGAAAAGTCTTGGATCATCTCAAAACTCCTGAGGGCCGGGTAATTACAGAGCCAGGCGAAATAGACGAACATGCCGTCGCCTTCTATTGTGACCTGTTTGTGGCCGAGCCGTAGTGCCCTGAGGCCACACGGGAGCTCCACGTGGGCTTACCGCGTCTCGATGCCCTGGAGGCCGGTGAGCTTGAGCAGGACTTGTCCCTGGAGGAGCTGGCAGCTGCCACGGCTAGCCTCGCCTCCAGCAAAGTGCCAGGCCTCGATGGGTTTCCTGCCAAGTTTTACAAGACCTTCTGCCCTCTCCTCAGCCCCAGCCTCCTGCGCGTTTTCCAGGAGAGCCTCGCCGACAAGATCTTGCCGATCAGTTGTGCCGAGAGGTGCTGACCCTGCTGCCCAAGAAGGGAGACCTTGGCTACATTAAGAACTGGCGGCCCGTTCCCCCGCTGTGCGGCCAAAGCGCTGGCCACCCGCCTCCGTGCAGTCATGGCCTCTCTCACTGGGCCCGAGCAGAGCTACTGCGTGCCGGGCAGGACCATTCAAGACAACCTGTTCTTGCTGCGTGACCTACTCACAGCTAGCGAGCTCTTTGCCCTCGACGTTGGCCTCATCTCTCTGGACCAGGAGAAGGCCTTTGACCGGGTGGGCCATGCCTATCTCTTCCGGACTCTGGAGGCCTTTGGTTTTGGGCCCCTCTTCACCGGGGCCCTCCGGGTCTTGTACCAAGACATTTCCAGCCTGCTCAAGGTGAACGGTGAGCTTTGCGCTCCATTTCCTGCATGCAGGGGCATTCGTCAGGGGTGTCCACTGTCGGGCATGCTCTACGCCCTGGCCATCGAGCTGCTGCTACACGCGCTGCAGCGCCACTTGAGTGGTGTGGCCCTGACATTGGCCAAGGGCCCGTCCTTTGGCCCTTGTCTCCAGCTGTCAGCATACGCGGATGATGTCACCATCTTCCTCAACACCCAGGAAGATGTGCAGGCCCTGGCAGATTGCCAGCGTGCCTATGAGTGCACCTCCTCTGCCAGCATCGACTGGGCCAAGAGTGATACTCTGCTGCTTGGCGCATGGACTGGCACGCCCCCCCTGGATTTGCTGGGGGCCCTCACCTGGTGCCGCGAGGGCCTCAAGTTCTCGGGCATGTTCCTCAGGCCACTGACCTTCATGGCGCACAACTGGGAAGGCCTCGAGGAGGGGGTAGAGGCCTGCCTGCAGCGGTGGTGCTGGCGGCTGCCCAGCCTTTCCTAACGGGGGTGCGTCCTCGTCATCAAAAACCTGGCGGCAGTGACATTGTGGCACCGGTGTGCCGTGCTCGACCCCCCACCAGATCTACTTGAGAGACTCCAGAGTAACCTGGTAGACTTCTTCTGGGATGGGTGCCACTGGCTCCCGCGAGCCGTCCTTCACCTACCTGTCACCGAGGGGGGGCAGGGTCTGGTTGACCTGGTGAGCAGGGTGGAGGCCTTCCACCTGCAGTACCGGCGGGGACCGCCTGCCCTGGCAACAACTGGCGTGCTGGTTCCTGCACAGGGTCGGCGCCCTTTGCTTTGACCAGGAGCTCTTTCTGCTGACCCCCACACTCCCGAACTGGGCGGTGCTTCCAGGCTTTTACTGCAGCATGGTACAGGCCTGGCAGGCCGCATTCTGCCTCCAGCCTCGAGCCTGGACCCTGTGTTTCCTGCAGCTGCTGAGGGAGCCTGTGGTGCACAACTCAGCCCTGTGTGGCTCCGTGCCAAACCTGGCCTCTGTCAGCCTCACGGCCACCCTCATCCAGGCGCGTGTCCTCCGCCTGCACCATCTCCTTGACCCTGCTCAGTCAGTCTGGCTCTTGCCCGAGGCGCTGGCCGCACGGCTGGGAGTGAGCTCCGTCCACACCATGGGCCATCTCCTGTGTGACATCCGTGCCACCCTCCCGCTGGAGGCGACGGTTGCTTTGGACGAACATCTCCGGGCATGCCAGATCCCGCGGGCCACGGATGCCATGAGCGAGGCTTTCCCTCCCCTGCCAGTCACCCCGGCTATGGCCGTGGAGTTGGCCGGTGGGCCGGGCACTCTGTTGTGGCTCCCCATGCCTCCTGATAGTGACATGGATTGTCCCTTTGCTTCTCTATTGCGTAGAAGCTTGAATGCCTGGGTGGTTTGCGTCCGCCACACTCAGGTGTTGGCGGGCTGGC
>NW_005842004.1:1319824-1322086 GCF_000455745.1 Alligator sinensis
CCACGTGTAAAACGCCGCCCCCCGCCAAGAAGACTGGTGACCTGCAGTGGCAGTTGCTGCACGGCATCCTAGCCACTGGCATGTTTGTGTCCCCACTTGTACCCAGTCGCCTCGATGGCCTGCCCCTTCTGCCCTGGGGGCATGGAGGAGGATCTCTTTCATGCCTTTCTGGACTGTCCCCGCCTGCGGCCGCTCTTTGCCACCCTCAAGCCGCTGCTGCAGGTGCTGGGCAGGAGCCTCTCGGAGACCACCTATGTGTGCTCCTGCCCGTACCAGGTGGCTGAGCGGGGTGCCATCTGACTGGCCAACTTCTTGCTGGGCCAGGCCAAGATGGCTGTCCTCAAGAGCTGCCGCAACCGTCTTGCCAGCACCGGCTCAGACGATGCCTCGTGGCTCTTCAGCCTCCTAGTGTGGGCACGCCTCTCACTGGCATTTGAGCACACTGTGCTCTGGTGGGGGGTGCCTGCCTTTGAGTCACTCTGGGCCCATGAGGGAGCGCTGTGCCATGTGGAGGACAGCTGTCTCAAAAACCCACTCTGATGTCTTGACCGGTCTGGGCGACCGGGCAGGCACAGTGGTGGACTGTGGCTTACAGCTTGTGTCTTGCCCTGGGCCCTCACCAGGCTGCTTTTGTTTTTCTCTGGGTGAGATGCTGAAGGTTTTTGCATGTGTACTATGGGACAGGGAGGGGTGGAACTGTTTGTTTCTCGAGGGCTATAATGGCATGTTAGGCACAACGTGTACTACTGCGAAGGTGTTTGTCATGGTGTGATGTTCTGAATGTCTTGGAATGGTTTCTCTTTGGTGTGGTTTGATGGGTTTTTTTGCTTTCTCTACCTGACCTTCCCTGAAATATAGTAGTTAAAAGTCCTTCCATCCACTTTGGACGCTTCAGACCGGGCTCACTTGGAGCTGTGTGGGACGGTCCTTAATGTAAGACTTCCCTGCTTCCTATCTCTTTCTTTTCTGACTCCCACCTGTCTAAAGGTCTCAAGCTTCTGTTCATCTCTCTTTCTGATTCTTTTCTTGCATTTTTGCAGCTTTTTTCCCCCTTTTTCTCTCCTCTTTCTCCCCTCCCCCCCTGTACTTCCTGTTTCTTTGTCTATGAGTTTCTTCTTTAGAGCCTTCTTTCTTACTGTCTCTTTTCCTTTCTTTCTTCTTTTCTGATTGCTTGTTGCGGGGAGTTATCTTTTCCATTAGCTTGCCTTCTGAGGGGTGCTCTTAATTACCCCTTCTTCCCCCCCTTTGTTTTCTTTTATTTTTGCTGTTTCAATCCCATCCCACCCTGCCATTTTTTTTCCTCTGCTCCTTTCCCCCTCCCATCTAGAGTTTTGTGGCTGCTTTCCCAGACACTTATCTTTTTAGTTAGTATAAAAGTTTTTGCTTTCTTTTTGCTTAGTTATAACTTCAAATTAACCTGGTCCTAGCAGCTCCTACACCCAGCAGCTGGCATGAAGATACCTCTCAGAACCTCCCCATTACCCATAGCTTGAGGGTTCACACCCCTCCCTACATCGGGGTCGAGGTCTGCGTCGATGCCCTTGCTAGTCTCCTGGGGCAGTGTAACATACGTTACGCAGGTTGTGTTAACAAGGTCCCAATGATTTACCTCAGCAATCCCACCTTAGTTGACAGGGTGTGCGCAGAGGGCCTGGACATTGTGGGCACACATTATTTTGTCACCCCCCTAGACACTCCAGCAGTGAGGGTGGTGATTTCTAATGTGCCCCCGCATGTGACTGATTGGGAGCTGGCCAAGGTACTTGAGCCCTATGGGCTTCTTACGAGTCCCTTTTGCCAATTAACCATAGGAAGTAAGAACCCCAAACTGAGTCACATCCTGTCTTTTTGAAGGCAGGTTTTTGTGCTTCTCAGGGAGGGCCCACAGTCTCTACCTCAGTCCTTGAGCCTCATGTTCAATGGGCGGAGGTTTGTAATCTATTTTTCCTTTGGGGAGACCACGTGTTTTCAGTGTGGGAGCTCTTCCCACCTAGCAGCCCAATGCCCGTGGGGGAGGCCAGCCAAAACATCGGCGACTACAGCGGCACCGACAAATGGCACATCCACTTCTGGGATGCAGGCCCCACCCAGTGAGACCGGGAGTT
The DNA here is from genome assembly GCF_000455745.1 of Alligator sinensis. Taxonomy (NCBI): domain Eukaryota; kingdom Metazoa; phylum Chordata; order Crocodylia; family Alligatoridae; genus Alligator; species Alligator sinensis. The sequence continues at coordinate 1,321,930 of NW_005842004.1, forward strand.
TTTCCTGACCTCCTTCTACCCCTGTTCCATCTGAGGGGGCTGGAGTCTCTGGTGTGGGTGTGCCATCCAGCGGAGGGGCTGGGACTAGGCCCCAACCCTCCCCCCCCACTCATTCCACCTACAGTGCCCACCCCCACCAGTACAGAGATGACACCAG
>NW_005842004.1:1322128-1329683 GCF_000455745.1 Alligator sinensis
ACTTCCCCGCTCCCTGCCCTGACCACCCCGATTGAGGTGGCTGGGGTGGTCAGCGATTGTGGCACCCAGGCCCTGTTGGATGATGGGGTTCAGGTCTCCTCCCAGTTGCCCTCCACCATGACCTTGCTTGGGGTGGATGGCCCTGGGGAGGCAGGCCAGAAGCAGTCTGACCCATCCTCTATGAAGGGTGGGCCATCTGCCACAAAGAAGAAGAACAAAGAGAGAAAAGTGAAAGGGACCACTCAGGACTCCCCATCCCTGCTGAAACCTTCCTCAGCTAGTGCTGGGGGGGGCCCTGCTGGAAAGCCTGGCCCCACTCCGGCTGTCATGTCAATGACCCTGTTGACTGGGGATGACGGCAGCTTGGAGGTGGGGGAGGTGAAGGCAGGGGTCACCAACCCCTCACCTGTCTCCCAGCTTCCAGAAGTGGGTGGCGGTAAGACCTATGCACAATGTCTCTCTTCTGGAGATCTGACCCAGGGAGCAGCAAAGGAGTCTGCTGTCCTCCTGCTCACACCCCAAACTACTGAACTAGATGAGGAGGCTAGTGATATGGAGATCCAGCTTTCTGAGTGTCGCAAGCGACCTTGAGAGCGGGATGGCCACTCTTCCTCCAAGAAGGTGGGGATTGCTCTTCAAGAGCCAGACCTTGACCTGGAAGATCAGAGGAGGTTGATGGGTTTAGACATTGAGGGTGTAGAACCCGAGCTCCCAACTAGGGTGCAGTCTCGCTGTGCGTCTGTCAAAAATGTGCAGCCTGTGTTGGCAGACTCCTCCCTGAGTCAGTCTCGACTATGGGGGGCTCCTGAGATTTTTGAAGCAGACTAAGGGACAGAAGAACATAGTGGGGCACATCACCCAATGGTGCGTGGATCCTAAAGTTTTTATCAAGGCTGCCAGAGCTGCAGCCAAACTGATGCAACAAGATCTAGGCACTTGGCAGATGGTTTATCGTCTGGAGAAACTCGCACAGCAGGTGAGAGATGAATGGGGCCTGGCGGGGTCCCTGGAGTAGAGTAGGGCATGATAGGTGTTTTTTTTTACCTGTCTCTGATTTTTGCTCTGCTCTCAGGGGCTCACTCTTCTATTTACACCTTACCTCACTCTTCCTCTCCCATACCCACACCCATGGCAGCCACAACCATTGGTACTTTTAACATCAATGGCTGTCAAGATCTGGTGAAATGGGAGGCCGTCCTGGAGCTCCTGTGCCAGAAGTGGCTGGCTGTCGCCTTCCTTGAGGAGACGTATTCTGACAGGCTCAATCAGTTGGTTTGGCACGCTGCCTGGCAAGGCCAGTTGTTTTTGAGTCACAGCACCAATCTTAGCGCCAGAGTTGCGACTCTTCTATCATCACAACTACAGCATGACACAACAGTGGCACTGGAGATTGTCCCTGGATGCCTGCTGACCGTCCACATCACCCGTGCACAAGACCACCTGCTACTCATCAACGTTTATGCACCTACTGATGGCCAGGAGAGGGTCACTTTCTTCGAGACCTTGACCGCCCTTTTGGGCGATGCTAGTGAGAATGATGACCTGCTCCTTGTAGGTGGGGACTTTAATTGTACTGCTAACACGCCGCTCAACCGTATGGGGCCTGAGCCTCACCTGCCCTCAGCCTGCAAGCTGCAGTCCATCTTGGAGACTGTACGCCTTATTGATGTCTGGCGAGTCCTGCACCCCGGTGCGCGCCAGTACACCTGGGCCAGGATGAGTGCTGGCAGTCTCACTATGGCCCGCCTCGACCGCATTTATGTCACCAGGCACCATACGCCACTCCTACGCAGTGGTCGCATCATTCCCTCAGGCCTGTCAGATCATGGCATGGCATGCTGTGAATTGAGCCTGCCAGGGAGAACCTGCACACGAGCACCCTATTGATGCTTCAACGTCAGCCTACTTCAAGACTCTTACTTCTGGGACTGCTTTGCCAAGTTTTGGCAGAGCTGGGAGGCCATAAGACTGAATTACTCCTCCTGGAAGCTATGGTGGGATGTGGGCAAGGTACAGATCTGGGCTTTTTGCCAGCAGTACACGCAGCTGGCCACCAATGAACTGCACCACCATATCAGAGAGCTGGAGGAAGAGGTGGTAGAGCTTGAGGCTGCCCTGCTGGCTGCCAGCAGTGATGCGGTGCTGTGTGAGAGCCTCTGGTTCCATAGGAAGTGCCTGCATGACTTGGCGGAGCGTACGGCCCATGGAGCGAGAATCCGTGTCCGCTGCCAAGAGGTGGCTGAAACAGATGACCCAAACTGCTTTTTCTTCAACCTGGAGTGACAGCGGGCAATAAGTAAAGTCTTAGATCACCTCAAGACCCCTGAGGGCCAGGTAATCACTGACCCGGGTGAAGTATGTGAGCAAGCCGTTGCCTTCTATCATGACCTGTTTGTGGCTGAGTCCACACGGGAACTCCATGTGGTTCTGCCACGCCTTTGTGCCCTGGAGGCCAGTGAGCTTGAGCAGAAATTGTCTCTGGCGGAGCTGACAGCTGCCGCAGCAAGCCTTGTCTCCAGGCCTCGACGGGTTACCTGCTGAGTTTTACAAGGCTTTCTGGCCTCTTCTCAGTCCCTGTCTCCTGCATGTTTTCCAGGAGAGTCTTGCCGACAAGGTCTTGCTGATTAGTTGCCGCCGTGCAGTGCTCACGCTGCTGCCCAAGAAGGGAGACCTTGGCTGCATTAAGAACTGGTGGCCAGTCTCCCTGCTGTGCGCGGACTACAAGATTCTGGCCAAATCGCTGGCCACCTGCCTCCGCACTGTCCTGGCCTCAATCACCGGGCCTGAGCAGAGCTACTGTGTGCCGGGCAGAACCATCCAAGACAACCTGTTTCTGCTGCGTGACCTGCTTACAGCCAGTGAACTCTTTGGCATAGACATTGGCCTCATTTCTTTGGATCCGGAGAAAGCCTTTGACCGGGTCTAATAAAAGATATCAAATTCACCCAAGGAACCTTGTCTGCCTATGTCCTTAGACCAACATGGCTACAACCTAAACCCCTTTGACCGGGTAAACCACTCCTACCTTTTTCAGACCCTGGAGGCCTTTGGCTTTGGGCCTCTTTTCACCTGGGCCCTCTGGGTCTTGTATTAAGACACTTCCAGTCTGCTAAAGGTGAATGGAGTGCTCTGTGCCCCATTCCTCGTATGCAGAGGCATCCGTCAGGACTGCCCCCTGTCAGGCATGCTTTATGCCCTGGCCATTGAGCCACTGCTGCATGCACTGCAACACCACCTGGGTGGTGTGGCCTTGCCACTGGCCATGGGCCTGTCCATTGCCCCTCTGCTCTGGCTATCAGCATATGCAGACGACGTGACCATCTTCCTTAACACCCAGGAAGATGTGGAGGCCCTGACAGACTGCCAGTGAGCCTACGAACATGCCTCTTTGGCCCAAATCAACTGGGCCAAGAGTGATACCCTGTTGCTTGGTGTGTAGATCACCATGACCCCCCCTAGATTTTCCAGGGGGCCTTACCTGGTGCCGTGAGGGCCTTAAGGTCATGGATGTGTTCCTAGGGCCATCGACCTTCATGGCGTGCAACTGGGATGGCCTCGAGGGAGGAGTGGAGGCCCACCTACAAAGGTGGCACTGGCACCTACCCAGCCTCTCTTACCGTGGTGTGTCCTCATCGCGAACAACCTACAGGCAGCGACCTTGTGGCACCGGTGCATGGTACTCGATCCACCACAAGACCTACTCAAGAGACTCCAGTGCCTCCTGGTTGATTTTTTTCTGGGATGGGTGCCACTGTCTCCCACAAGCTGTCCTTTTCCTCCCTGTAGCTGAGCGGGGCCAGAGTTTGGTTGACCTTGTAAGCAAAGTGGTTGCCTTCCTCCTGATGGCCCTTCAACGGCTCCCGTACAGCGAGGAGCACCTACCTTGGCAACAACTGGTGTGCCGGTTTCTGCAGAGGGTGGGGGCCTTTGGCTTTGACTGAGAGCTCTTTCTGTTGGACCTCATGCTTTTGAACTGGGCAGTGCTTCTGGCTTTCTACCGTGGTATGGTACGAGCCTGGCAAGCCACTTTCTGCCTTCAGCTCCAGGCCGTCATCTGCAGTTCCCACATTTGCTGAGGGAACCCTTGGTGCACAACCCAGTTCTGAGGTGCCTTGTGCTGAGCCTGGCTTCTGCCAGTCTCATGGCTGGTCTCATCCAGGTGTGTGTCCTCCACCTGAGCCATCTCCTGGACCCCACTCGTTTGGCTTGGCTCTCACCCAAGGTCTTGACCACCCAGCTGGGCACGCACTCTTTCTGCAGCATGGGCCATCTCCTGTGTAACATCTGGGCTGTCCTCCCAGTGGAGGCAGCAGTCACCCTGGACACCCATCTTCAAGAGGACCAGGGCCTCTGTGCTGCATATGTCCTGAGTGAGGCTTTTTCCTGCATTACCAGTCACCCCTGCCATGGCCGGTGAGCTGGCCAGTGGCCCTGGCACCCTGCTGACACTCCCTGTGCCTCCTGACAGTGATACGAGTTGCTCCTTTGCTTTTCTGTCATGTAGAAGTCTATATGCCTGGGTGGTTCATGTCCACCATGCCCAAGTGCTGGCGGGCTGCCCCGATATACCATGGCGACGGCACCTGGGGCTGCCAGATTCCCCACCAGCCCAACTGGCATGGCGCACATTGTATAAGTCACCAACCAAGAAGTCTGGCGACCTGCAGTGGCGGTTGTTGCACGGCATCCTAGCCACTGGCACGTATGCATCTCCCTTTGACCCAGCCGCCTCAAAGGCCTATCCCTTCTGCCCAGGAGGTGTTGAAGAGACCCTTTTCCATACCTTCCTTGACTGTCCTCACCTGTGGCTGCTCTTTATTACTCTCGAGCCGCTGCTGCAAGCACCGGGCAGGAACTTCTCAGAGGCCACCTATGTGTGCTCCTACCCATACTGGGTGGCTGAGAAGGGCCCTGTCTGCCTGGCCAACTTTTTACTGGATCAGGCCAAGGTGGCCATCCTCAAGAGCCGCCATAACTCGCTTGCCGGGACTGGCTTAGATGATGCACTGTGGCTTTTCTGCCTCCTGGTGCAGGCACACTTCTCGCTGCAGTTTTAGTATGCTGTGCTCCGGTGGGCAGTGCCCACCTTCAAGACATGCTGGGCCCTTGAGGGAGCACTGTGCCATGTGGAGCATGGCCATCTCAAATACACGCTCTGATGTCATGACCGGTCTGGGCGACCGGGCTGGTTCAGAGTCGGACTACGACTTCCAGCTCGTGCCGCATCCTTGGTCCTCACCAGGCTGCTTTTCTGCTTTCTTTTTGTATGGGAAGTTGAAGGTGTTGTGACATGTATGATTGGATAGAGCAGGGTATGAATTGTTTATTTATAGTTATGAACATGTGGCCGGCACGCCAACCACATAACTAGCATGTAAGACACAACGTGGAATGTAGCGAAGGTGTCTGTCATGGTGTGATGTGATGAATGCAACTGACATGGTGTTCTTGGTTTGATAGTAATTTGTTTGTTTTTTGCTTTGTAAGCGGCCAACCTTTCTGTATCCCTGAACCCCTGAATAAAATAGTTAAAAAGTCAAAGTTCTTTTATTTTTGTTCTTCATTTCAGTGTGAGAGAAACTTCTTCTCAAAATCTATAAACCAGCCACCCGATCCTCCAACTTTCTTGTACCATGGTGCTGCTAAAAAAGTAATCCAAAGGTAGCGGGTAAGGAGATAGTAAGCTGTAACTACTGCTTACTATGCCTATGGTTTACTGTTACTCTGTCTTCATCTCTCTTCATTTATCTGGTCTGTATTATCTCTGTTGGATCATAAGCCTCTCGAATGAGGCTTGTACTTGTTTGTACATTGCAAGCACAGTGGAACCTTAATTCTTGAGAGCCTTGAGCTGCTTCTGTAATACAAATAACAGGCTTTACAAGTGCTGCTGCCTTTGCAGTCTCCTCAGTCAGTCCAATGACTTAATAACAAGACCAAAAAAATTTTTTTTTGCTTTAAATATAAAGGCCAAGGGAGGGATTATCCTTTTTTCCTACTGTACTATTGCAATGTGAAAAGTCTGACACAATTACAGGTTCAGTCAGACATAGTCTTCTGGCACAGACACTAAGTGAGGCAGCTTATGTGACCCTGTACTGATGCAAAACAGAGATCAGGGGTACCAGCATGACCCATCTAAGATCTGCAGGTGCCTCATTAGCCTCCACAATTGTTTAGAATAAGGAAAATACAAAAGTTGCTTAAAGACATCTTAGAAATTCTATGTTCCTGGGCCTTACAAAACCACATCCCCAAAATTGACAGTTCTTCAAACTTCATCAGTGTAAATATTTTCACATACAAGCTGCACCACTGAGAAGTATGAGATCTGCATGACAGTTTCAGTGAATGGATAAATACAGATCACAAACAGAAGGTACTTGGGTACTTTGGATACTTTGTCATCATCGGTGGCTGTCTCTCAAAGGAAGGATGACAGATGGGGAAGTCACCAGTGAGTCTGGAGATGACTGAAGAGTGCATTCAGAGATCTGCATGTTTGACTGCAGACATGGCAAATAGTTCCAGGAGGAAGGAGGGGATCCTAGTGATGTTAGGTAGCAGCTCTCACTTGCTTTGTCTCACTTGCCTATCTGCCTTCATAGTATAGGGAGTTTACTCAAAATGGTAGATGCCTTTTTGTATTTCATGGTGCCATTGGGGATGATTCAATACTCCAGTCTGCCAGGTATTGATGTTGATATTGCATTTCTTCAGATTGGCCTTAAGGGTGTACTTGAGTCTTTCTTTTGCCCACCTCTAGAGTGGTAACTATTGGTGTATTGGGAATATAGGACCTATTTTGGAAGCCAGTTGTCAGAAACCTTATTACATGTCCTGTCCAATGGAGCTGGTTCCATATACACATGGCTTCAGTGCTAGTGGTCTTTGGTTGAGCCAGAATGTGGGCATTCATTCTTCGGTCCTGCCAGTGGGTATGGAAGAATTTCCAAAAACATTACTGATGATGATAACATTCCAAAGTTTACAGGCATTTCTGTTATATTGTTCACACCCATACAACATGGCAGAGATGACAACAGCTTTGTGAATGAGAAGTTTGTTTTGGGCACTTCATAGAAGTAGGCAAAAATATAACATGTCCTCAGGGATGTATATACTGTAGCTCCAGAAATAAACTGTCAGTTGAATTATATAGCCAATAAGCATTTTTTTTTAGTCATGACAATTATATTGTAAACATTATATTGCAAACATTCTACATTCAAATTGTAGAATCCTAGAAAATTTGGGTTGGAAAGTAGGTCTGTGCAAAGTGACAAGTATTCACTTTGGATTTGGAGTCAGATGATTGGAGGGACAGTGATTTAATTTGGAAATTTGAATCACTGTCCAGATTCAATTTGGCTGGATCAGATCTGAAGATTCAGTGCCACTTCAGAGATTTGGCCACAGACTAAACAGGCAGTGTTCCTCATTATGTTGGACACAGCTGTCTCCAGCTAGTAAGTCTGTTGTGGTGGGCAGAGAGGGAAGGGAAGGGGTGTGGGGGAGGAAGGGATTGGGGCTAGGGCTGGGACAAACTGCCTAG